>NW_019744110.1:1323341-1402366 GCF_002891405.2 Cryptotermes secundus
GGAGTGGCGGGGCGGGAACTCGCCTATTACCGTAAGAACGCGAGCGTTACGTTACCGCCACGTACCGCTGGGGAGGTGGGGGTCAACATGTCACAATATATTTCAATAAAAAGTGCTTAGCTGAGAACTTGACACCAAAATATGCACTGACGAAAAGGAAAGTAAATCCACATAACAAAATTAGAGATCACATGAAGAGTTTTAACCTCATTTTACGCCATAATTTTCCTCACCCAATAATTTTAACACCTAATGATAATCACAGTGTTCGAAACATGTAGTGATAAATATATAAAGTGAATTTTCTCTCTCTCTAGCTCCCACTTTGGCGTTTAGGGCTGATTTCTCAGTTCCATTATCATTTTGCAGACGGCAGGACTCCTTGGACGGGTGATCAGCCAGTCACGAGGCCTCTATCTGAACACAGGACAACACAAACGCAGAATATAAGCATACACACGCACACCAAACTTCCATGCCTTGTGTGGGATTCGAAACCACGATCCCAGCTTCCGAGCGAACGAAAACAGTACATGCCTCAGACCGCTCGGCTATCGTGGCCGGCTTAAAGTGAATAACTTTTAATAAGTTTTATAGGACATTAGTGTTGCACGTGAGACGGTTACAAACTAATTGACTCCAGCAATGTCTTTTATTGTTGCTTCCACATCTGTTACCGCAGAAACATGTTTACCGAGCCGTTATCACGCAACGAACAATGCTATTATCACAATATTTTTCTTGAAATTATTTTCTATAAGTATATATTGTGACATGTTGACCCCTACCTCCCCATCTGCGCGTAGCGGTAACGTAACGCTCGCGTAATAGGCGAGTAATCACCCCGCATCCTGGTAACTATGCAAGGCGAGTCAACAGCGGTGACGTAACAGGATGACGTGGCACTCATTACGCAACAAGCAAGCACTGCAGCTATATAAGTGAGCTGCACAGTGGCTGCGAGTCAGTTCTAATGTGGCTACCAGCGAGTTTTACTGTAGCAGTCGGCGACTTCAGTTATAAAGTAACAGTCGCCGAGTTGAAACATAACAGCCGCGTGTGCGATAACCAGTGATCACCAGTCATATCTGGAGTGTGTAATTCAGGGAGACTTGTATAGCTCCCGCGTTATTAGTACGTGAAGACAAGTGAAGATCGTGTTAAGAGATTTTGTTGTAGGGTTTGTAAAGTGTGGAAACCCGTAATATTGTGATAATTAATTGTAGCCGTTATTTGTAGATTGTTAAATAAACCAATTAACCATCTCTACGGCGTATTCTGTAACGTAAACACGTTACATTGGTGTCAGAAGTGGGATCAGTAAACGCGAAACACGTTACAATATTAACTTAGTACAAGACAAGTATTGCGATCAACCTTGCATTAGTAGGTTTTCAGGTGCAACAAATGTGCAAAATTTGCAAACGGGGTGTTTGAAGAAGGTATATACTCCAGGTTGAAGTGCATGTTTCCATTCCAGTTAATCCGTCACTGCAGAGGAACACCTGAACAGCTCCTTAAAGAGGTTACAATCATAACTCATGCTAATCCTGACGTCCCTTGTAATCCCCGTAAGCATTGAATGCATGTTAAGTTCGTCAATTAATCAACATGTCCAGACTGGTTAAAGCCGAGTGACATATGCAGTCTATTAATTCTGCGCGCAGCACTTGAATACACCAATTATTTTCATTAAAACAGTAGATTTAATACAGTAAAGTTCTTCGAAGGGACTTTTATATTACCAGTAACAGTTTTTGTGCTGAATATAAAATTCTTGAAGCAAAATCTGAAGCTGTCATGACGACTCAGCACGACGAGGGTTAGAACCAGGTGGGAATAGCAGTAGAACCACGTATAAAGGCAGGCTTTCATTTAGTCTACTTTCCTTATTCTGAAAATATAAAAGGAGACTTACAATCTTCCTGGGGGAGAAAAGGCGACCGGTGCTAAGGCTGACGACTTTGCCGCCTTCTGTGAGCCGATTGTCTAGAAAATGTGGGAGCCTCGACGTATCACAATCCAATGGACCCGCACGGCTTGTTACAGGGATAGCTTTACTTTCTATAAGATCACCTTGCTCTCTATCCGTCTCCCTGCGTATCCATTTGTATATCATCTATCTGAGTATCCTCCCTAATTGTTTAGGCCTATGAGGCTGTCTAAACATAAAAATTATAATATACAAAACTATAATTTTTCCTGTGGTTCTGTATGGACGGGAAACTTGGTCTCTGACATTAAGGAAGGAACACAAACTGAGGGTGTTTCAGAACAAGGTGTTGAGGAGAATATTTGGACCGAAGAGGGCTGAAGTGACAGGAGGTTGGAGAAAACTGCATAATGAGGAGCTTCATAACTTGTACTCTTTTCCAAATATAATTAGAATGATCAAGTTAAGGAAGATGAGGTGAGCAGGGCATGTAGCACGAATGGGGGAGAAGAGGAATGCATATAGGATATTGGTGGGAAAGCCAGAAGGAAAGAGACTACAAAACAGTATTAAAATGGATCTAAGAGAGATAGGATGGGATATGGATTGGATTCATCTGGCTCGGGAAAGGGACCAGTGGAGTGCTCTTGTGAAGACGGTAATGAACTTTTGGGTTCCATAAGATGCTGGGAAATTCTTGAGTAGCTGCATAATTGGCAGCTTCTCAAGAAGGGCTCAGCTCCATGAGTGAGTGAGTGATGAGACTTATGGGTTCACATTGTTACGTGTCTGTTTGCAACCCCCGTTTGTCTCCTATGCGGTCTGTAGAAATTTAGGTTTTCGCAGCGGTGGTTGTGAGGCGTTCCGTCTTCTGGATTGTAGCGCCATGTACTCTGTTGAACATCAACATACGTCGGAGGAACACGTTACCTCCATTTGCAGAGTTAATAGTAACAATACTTCACAAATTGTCTGGGTTGCTCTTGGATTATATTCAGTCTGATTATTAGAGAAACGCATTGTATCATTTTAGAAGTTTGAAGAGCACAGGAAATGATACTGAGCGGAAATATATTCACATACCTTCCGTTTTGTTATTAAAAAGAACTAAAACTCCGTGGCCTGTAGTCCGCAAGCGAACTATACCGACAGAGCGACCGCCGCTTGTCGGCGAAATTAGTGCCAAATTTTGGCGGATAGAGGATATCCGTGGTTAGCGCAACGAATCCCCACGGCCGTTAATCTCGGTTTTCTAGACTAGAGCTGCTATTTCCTTGAAATAGCTCGTAAATTATTCTCACGAGGCTGAGTGTACCCCGTTCCAGACCCACAACTTCTCATAAAATCTGGTAGCACAAGGAATCGAACCCGGAACCTCTGGATCTATAAACAAAAAGAGGATAAATTTATCCCTGTAACAGGCCGTGAAGGCCCATAGGTTTGTGAAACGTCGAAACTCCCACATATTCTAGACAGTCGGCTCACAGATGGCAATAAAGTTGTCACCCTTACTCGCCGGCCGCCCTTTACCCTCTTCACTTTTGTTAGAGGCTGAGTCGACTCCAGAGCCATAGTGCGGCAGGAAGGATTAGGTCAGTTTGAAATAATCCACCTCATCGGTACTCGATCGCATGGTCTTCCGGTTTTATAGCATAGCGCCTCAACCAACTACGTAACGCGTGCCCCTTATATTAGACCCTGCAAGAGGAGTGAAACTGAAGGGATGGCATGGTAATGTTCAAGAGGTTTGAAAATGAAAGGGCGCTGGAGAGGAATCAGGAAAGACCTGGGTTCCGTATGTGGTGAGCCCGGATGCTCCTTATATACGCGTATTAAACAGAGATATGTTGCAATTTCTGAGTGGAAAGTTGTGACTGCTTGTGAGAGGATATTTCATCGAAGAAATAATTTTGTAGAAAAGAGTAAATTATAATAAGATTGTGACGTATTTGCGCGTATTGTCACGTGTTGGGTGTGTCACGCGACAAATAACTTCACGTGGGTCTCGGATTTAGCGACTCTTTATTGGACACTCACACTTATACACCATACAATTATTATCACTCGTGGTATCACGTGACTTCTGCGACGTCTCGACTAGGTTCCAACTGTCTTGTATGAAGGCTAATTTGCTCTGTCGTTCTCGGCTTATGTAGGTGTTCTGCGGACCGGAAACGAGACGCCATTCGCCAAGGTTCGATCTCACGTGTTCGGCAATCCGTTGCTTCGGGAACGCTCTTTATACACTGGTAACGAGTTTCGTCTCATCCATTGTTACTGAACGGCAATTCGTCGCTACGATTTGTCGCTGTGGATCTCCACAATTTCCATTGTAGCCGTTGCGCGGCAATGGACGTAAGAAAACTCGTCACAATATAAATCATATTAAGAGGCTAGGAGGTTACCTACTCAAAGATGGAATTAAGTAGGAAAGGGGAGATAAAGAATGGATTTCCTTTGCGTCAGTAATAGCGGAGTAGAACGATATGGTGCTTTGTATATGTTTACAACATGTCCCATCCCGTATTAACCAGCTGTTGCTTGGACAGAACTCTATGTATTATATCCACTTCACAACAGAGCAACGAAGTACATTATGATTAATTATTTTGGTGTGAGAAGCAGCGCCGATATTTAATAGACCTACGAAATTTCGATGCTTGGTTATTCACAATCAGGAAATGGCGAAATTTGTGGCCACGTTTCGTTGATCCTGCATATGACAACGCAGCTGAGACCAGTTTCATTGGTCAGGATATATCCTTTGAATTCCTGGAAATTTCCTCGAATTTATCCAGAGAGATAGAAGCAAATGAATGATGATGAAGGGAGAATAGAAGAAGACGAAGACATTTCTTGTCGAATTTAGCAAGCTTTCATAGTACAGCAATTGAAATCAACGTGTGAGACGGCTCGCTCCATTCCTGCGACACAGAAGAGAACAAATGCAGTGAGACACTCGTTACGGCTGTGCGTGTCAGAATAACAACCCCCTGATGGGTGATGAACGTTATATGACGTTCTCCAACTCTGCGAACCGAGATACATTACACGTTCAGCAGGGAAAATTAAGGAAGAAAATTCCTGAGAAATATGTTTGAACTTCCCACAGCTTATGACTACCGGAATTATACTGAAACAGACTCCAGTAAAACTGTAATCTCACAACTGTCTTCGCTAGCTCGGACGCTGGGATCGTGGGTACGAATCCCGCTCAAGGCATGTTTGTGTGTGTGTTTGTTCTGTATTTGTGTTGTACTGTGTATAGGTAGCAACCTTGTGACGGGCTGATCCCTCGTCCAAGGAGTCCTACCGTCTGTGCAAAAAGGATTACGAATCTGACGAACACGTCAGTGCCCAACAAAGGAATGTACAGTGGCCGCGCCATAGCTCAAGCGTTTAGTCTCTGGCTTCCCACCTCGGCGACCCGGGTTTGATCTCGGGTCTGGTCAAGTGGGATTTGTGGTGGGCAAAGTGGCGCTGAGGCAGGTTTTCTCCATGTACTTCGGTTTGCCCTGCCAATCTTCGTTTCACCACATTCTCCATCTTCATAATCACCCGCGGCAGGCTACAATAGGCCAATCAGTGGCCGCCGTGCCGAGTGGACCCAGTTGGACTCCGGCCCCCCACTATGCCAATTTAAGGACTGTACAGTCATTGATGAATGAAATGAATGAAAACCCTAATCATGGCGTAACGATCTAGACCAGTAAGTGGTGATGACGCCCGCCCGTTCCCCTTGCAGATGCAGTATACCACCTCAACACGGTAATAACACAGTTGTAAGGACAATATTATGGCAGGCTCTCAAATGAATCTTGTTTCACTTTTCCATATTAAACAATGTTAATTCTGTCTTTCTTTTGTAATACTCTGTGTCATCGTTCCTTCCTTATTTTATTTCCGCCTTTCGTTCTTTCGATCTTATTTCGTTTCACTCTTTTACGCATAGATTTTTATTAATTTTCTCTATACAAATAATAGACACAGCTTAATATATCAGAAATAGAAAAGGCCATGTCTGACAGAGTTTCAAAATTCAGAAATGAAGGGAAAATCCGAATTGTTT
Organism: Cryptotermes secundus; assembly: GCF_002891405.2. Lineage (NCBI taxonomy): Eukaryota > Metazoa > Arthropoda > Insecta > Blattodea > Kalotermitidae > Cryptotermes > Cryptotermes secundus. The sequence continues at coordinate 1,329,344 of NW_019744110.1, forward strand.
AAGACAAGCAAAAGAGTAATAACCAAATAGTAGCATAAATGGTTTGTAATAAGGGCTGTTATTGGATTAGGAAGATCCAAGCTTTTAATTAACTTGCAAATTCATATGAAAGAGACATCCTATTAATGAGGAATATGAAAATTGAAACAAGAAAATTATGGAAGAATTAATCGCCTACTTTCCTTTGATATTACACGGATTTTATAGCAAAAGGCGCTTCGAACAATTCGTATATTGTTGCGTGTATTCTTTGCCGCTTGAACATGTTTACCAAGCGTTACCTAGCAACGATACACACGCAGATATACAGATTGATGGGAGAGATTTATGAAGTACGCCGTTGAGATGGACTTAAACACACCAAGTTTCATGAAGACTGGTTCAGGCACTCGGAAGTTAATAAGTGGGATACACAGACACACAGACAGCGAGGCTAAAATAAGGTGCTCTGTAGCTCGTCTTTATTACTTATGTACACTACTATGAATGGCATCATCAAGAGTGCAGTTAGTTTCCCTCTTCACCTCCATGTTATTGCTGTACAGAAGTTTGAACAGCGCTTCACAGTTTTCAAACATTATTTCATGCAACGATTTATTGTTTTAATAACATCAAGCGCTGTTATAAGCCATTTCGGAGAAAATTTCCAAGGTGAAAATATTATGAAAATATCTCTTAACTCAGGATGGTAATGCCTGTCGCAGTACTCGAACCTCTTGAGTAGTTCAGTAGCATGAACGAGCTCACATCTTGTGTTCTTATGTTGAAGCCTTATTTATTTATGTAGAGAGCTAGGTTTAGTCGCCAACAGGAAACCTGAAACGTACGCAAGCCAGGAGAACATGATGCGAAGGGAGACTGGAAGGGAACGAGTTATAAAGAGACTGAGGAAAACCAAAGCACCGACTATTTATGGAATGCTAAATACAGATATAAAAATTAAACTTAATAAAGTAACATAAGTATTTTGATCTTTTTATGGTAATAACAGGTTTTCAAATTTCAGCTTGCAAGGCAGTCCATTTCAGTGGTTCATTTTCGTACGAGTTCATTGAGCAAACAATTCCATAAGGCAATACAATACAACAGGATCCGCCATCTTGCGCCCATCTGCACAGGTCAACATCAAATCTGTTTGTCTTAAGGCCTCTGTGTTTGTTTCGATTAAGGTCAAATGTCAGAGGTGACTGAGTGCGTCACTATTACGGCACATAACAGGCTCAAATCCCGACTGTGGACCAATCGTCCTGACAAGAATTTCCCACCGCGCCAACCGAACGAAAATTTATCCCACATACCTTCTGATTAAGCTTTCAGATAAACATCAATATTCCTGTCGGCGCTCAAGGGCGACAATGTGTGGTCCATTATCTATCATGTCTATTTTACGATGTTGTTGCAATCTCAAAATACATAGCGTTGAATGATGGGACAACTGCTGTAAGGTAAAGTTGTCCTTAAGCGTAACTAAGTAAGGACTAAACTATTTAGGCGTATGGGGAAGTGGATGTATAGATCCACATTTTCTTCACATCGGCACTAGTTGAAGGTGAGTTGTCAACTTCAGCCCCAGGCCGCTTTACCCACAGAGAAAGATCCTCTGGTACACATTGGATAGGAAGTTGGGTGGATACCAGAGCCGGCCTGGACGAAATGGCGAAGAGAAAATTCTTGATCCTACCAGGACTCGAACTCCGAATTCTCAGTCGCCAGTCCTTATGCAATGGCTATACCGACTACGCTATCCCGACTGGTTAAAAAGGATTTGTAAAGAATTTTTAAGGAGGTAATTGTAACTTAACTCGAGATAATGTCCTGGCATTTAACTGGAAGAATCAGGAAAATCACGAAGAACCTCATTCAAGATAGTCGGTATCCTGACTGTTAATTGAACCGAGGACTTCCAAAATACAAGCCTAGAGTGTTATCGCTAGATCAGCATGATTGATAATACAGTGAATTTCAATAACTAAATGGATCTACTGCGCTGACCACGCGACACCCTCTATCCGCTAAAGTTGGCACTAATTTCGGCGACAAGCGGCTGTCGCTCGGTCGGTTAATTCGCTTGCGGACTACAGGCCACATAATTTGTTTAGTTTTTTGTTTGTAAATGGCCAATAAACATTATTAGAGGAAATTTCCCATTCTTTAATCTTTGGAGTGCTCGCGAATGGTTTGGAAATGTTATCATGCCTATGAATACAAGCTGCATCTACATTTCATCTTGTACCACTTGACGTCTCAGATCCATCAGAATCAAACCGAAATGTAATAATTTCAACTGAACTCGCGTCATAGGTTTTATGTGGAGAGATTCTGCTAGCTGTGATTACAGATAATTATTTGTAATTATAATTAAGCGATTATTGTCAATCTCATTAAGCTGCAACCAAGTCTGAAATTGCACTCCCTACAATCACGATGCGTTATGCAGATCCATGCACAGTTGCCACATCATTAATCTACAGGCTGTCAATTACTGTCGGTGTGAGCTATTGTTTAGCTGTAATGACTGTAATGCTCGTAGCGTCTGAGGTCCATAGATGACTAATCATCTGAATTTACAAGCTAATTATAGGGGTCATGCCATTAAGAATCATTCAAAATATTTACTCTTTTAACTATCGTTAGTTTTTAGTTAGTTATTAGCGATAAACTAACGCTACGTGAAATTTAACTTCTTAATAGTGAAAAAATGTCCGAGACTTTGTGTTCATTTTCGTCACATGATTATTTTTTACGGCGAGGATTTGTTAGCCCAACCTCCAAGCTGGGGGACCACCTCTTGTCGGTTATACGCCCCTGTTTATTCAATATATTCGTAGCTTTCCTCCATACCTAGAGGGCGTCTCCTCCATCCGCAACCTGAGGACACGCCATGCCGTGGTGATAAGGGACTCACATAACTTGGCGTAAATATTAAAATTGATCTTAGAGAGATAGGATGTGTTGGTATGGATTGAATTGATCTGGTTCAGGATAGGGACCAATGGAGGGCTCTTGTGAATACGGTAATGAACCTTCGGGTTCCATAAACTGCTGGGAAATTCTTGAGTAGCTGCAGAATTCGCGGCTCCTCAAGAAGGTCTCAGCTCCATGAGTAAGTGAACAGTGAAAGAAAATATTAGATACACTTATAAAAACAACACCGAAAATTTACTGAACCCCTTATCTTCCTTAACACTACTCAGAGAGTTCTCTCGGTTTTTAGATTTTGTACGATCTATTCATGAGAGCTGACTGACGTTGGGAGCGTGATGCGATTACGTTAAGCTGAATGACTGAATATATGCAAACTGACATAAGATTATTTTAATCACCTAATATAACACTGAACTTATCCCTTTAGCCACTTAATAAGAGTCACAATTACTTTACGACTGGCGGTTTATAGCCAAACAATTTGTCTTGGCACGAAGCTCCTTAAGGATCACAACCAGAGATTTCTTTTTCGACTGAACCCTTGCGGTCATAGTCCTTACGTAACATCCTCTATGACAAAAGGACGGGTCTGTCTCTTATGAATATGCTTGGCCTTTCATCAGGTGTGCGTATCGCACTTATAGCAGGTTATTCAATTTCTTTTGTACTGTATAGAAGTCCTCTGTGAGAATAAGTTTTGCAAATCAGAGCAGGCCTATTTCTTCTGCACAATATATAGATCTTCTGTTCGTACCTCACAGGAAACGCGTTAAACCTCCACTACGAAAATCATCCTCTTAATGATGGTTACGAAGAAATCGCTGTATACGGGGAAAAACACCCGAAAAAAACACAAATTCACTCTGTGGGAAAAATTAGAGTTCTAGTATCTTGAAGTAGCTGGTACTTATAGTAACCAATGGGATTAATATGGTAACACTCTATATTCTGGAGATCTTGATTTTAAATATCGGCCCAATTACCGGCTCCTGGCTCAGATTTTCTGTCTTTTCTTCAGTCTCTCAGTGCAAATATCGGGATGGTAGGTTTACCTCGTGTTGCGACCACTTCCTTCAGTGCCCTTTACAGTTCATTACTTGCTTATCATACTATCATCAGACTTATATGCAGAACTACTGACAATGTCGTTAAAAATTATGCAAAAATAACTAAAAAAACATTCATTTTTATCTCCGAAGAATACACACTGGTTTAGTATAACCATACTACGAGTATATATCTTCAGCCATTTCGTGTTCGAGTTACAGATAAGTAAACAAATAAATAAGTCGCCGAAACAGAATACGCATCATGTATTGCATGGGTTTCATATAATTTGAATGTGTCACCTTTGAATTAAAATGAATTTTTAATTTTTCGCTTGCTCTTTATTTCAGTCGCAATATCTTTTGTAAATCAAGTGCGGCATTTTTTAACTTTAACGACTCGTTGCATCGTTAGTCTGAACAATAGAAAAATATCTTATCTACATCTTGAAAAATGCCAACCGTTTTTCTTTTCTTCTGGCTGTTAAGTCACTCTTGCAACACTCCACAAAACATGCCCCTATATGCCCATGTGCATACATTACGCTGCCTGGCTTTACAGTCGGGAAATATACCAAGCATTTGTCACAGAAGGGGAAAATTACCAATGATTGCAACAAGTCTGCATGTGGTCAGTGACTCCCAGAATGGCGTCATTAGAGTCTGGGACATACTGTAGTGACTGTACAAGCAGGCCGCAGAGATTTCCCTACTGTAATATGTTCATATTTCAAAACACTTACAATCTTTCATCTAACATGCATAACAAAACCACTAATAAAATAATACATATTGTGACGTGTCGCGCTAGCTGGACTCCCCCCCCGGAGCTGACGCGCCGAGCGGAGCCGAAGTTAGCCGAGTCCCAGCGTCCTGGTAGCTATGCAACGCGAGTCAACAGCGGTGACGTAAGACGGCGTGAAGTAACAGCGTTGCTAGGCTATACGCTGACACTGTTACGTGGCACGCAACGACGCTGTTGACGCGGGAAACAGGCAACAGTGAACGGAATGAAAGCCGGCTGAGCAGTAAGCGTGAGAGAGTTGTAATGTGGCCGTTGGCGAGTTCAGTTGTAGTTCCGAGTTAGTTCCGAACAAGCCTACGAGTTAGTGTGTTATCAACAGTTCTCAAGGCAGCAGCCTGCGAGTTGAGTTGAAATGTGACCCTCGCCGAGTGCAGTTATAGTCAGTTTGAGTGTATCAGCGCCGAAGACAGTTCTCCAGTCAGCAGCCTACAGTTGGAGTATAGCAGCCGTCGCGGAAAGAAGAACCGGACGTGTGTGTAATTGTGTAATTTGGAGTGTGTGATACAGTGATACATAGCTCCCCTACTGTAAACGTGTAGCCTACTGAAGACAGAGTGAATTGATTTGCGAATAGGGTTATAAATCGTGAAACCCCGCAACAGTGTGAACAGATTATTGCGAACAGGGTTATTAAGTGTGAAACCCCGCAACTGTGTTATAATTAATTGTAGCCGTTACTTGTAGGTTGTTAAATAAATCAGTTAACAATCTCTACGGCGTATTCCGTAACTAAAACACGTTACAATATATTAATATATCGACTAATATAATACAAAATATTTTAATATGGGAGCACGCGGTAACGTAATTGGTTGAGGCACTATGCTTCAAGTCGGAAGGTCGCTGGTTCGATTCCCGATAAGGTCACTGAATTTTTCAATTACCTAATTCTTCCAAACGCATTATGGTCCTAGGGTCGACTCAGCCTCTAACAGAAACGAGTACCAGGAATCTTCCTGTGGGGGTAAAGGGCTACCGGCACGTAAGCCTGACAACCTTACCGTCACCCGTGAGCCGATTATCTAGAGAAAATGTCGCAGCCTCGACGTTTCACAATCTTACAGGCTTCCACAGCTTGTTACAGAGACAGCTTTAAGTATTTACTTATTACATATCGTAAAATTGTATTACTTTACGGTTTAAAGTCTGAAGTTTCTCAATACAGTATTTTAAATGCATGACCTACCTCAAAGAAAACATACCATCTCTTGATTATATATAGCAAGCGATTCATTCCGCATACGGAAGTCGCTCATTCTGACAACCATAGAATCCCCACAAATGTCCTCTGTGTGCAAGATACAAAGATTTTTGTAGCTTAATAATGTGATACACATCAGTACAAATATTATGTTTCTGGACATTATCCATCGTCTTGTCTTTATCTAAAAACCGTCCTCTTTATTTTTCAAAACATAGCGTTTCGGAGACTGTATTCTATCTCCGTCTTCAGGTAAAATCTACTCAGTTGTGCCCAATCGATAGAACTAGTCCCTATCTCCGGAGACAGAACCCAGTCTCCGAAACGTTGTGTTTTGATAAATGTAAACAGGATTTTATTTTAGATAAAGACAAGACGATGGATAATTCAATTCAATTCTTTATTATTTATGTGCTGAATCAACAGCCGCAAGGCCAATTACAGACAGAGCACAGTGCAGATGAAAGTAATTACATTATAGACAAACACATTATAAGTCGAAGACAAATTACAAGTAAATACTTGGAAAACACAATAATGAAGAAAAGTAAACCAACAAACAAATAAATGATAATTATAACAGTAATAATAATTTCATTATCATTAAAGTACAATATGTGTTATTAAGAAGTGAGAAATGAAACATAAATATTTATTTAAGAAATGAATAGTATAGATTTTCAGAGGTTAATAATAATAATTCATTTTGTTTTATTGGACATGCAAATAATAAAAAAATTACTAACAGTTATACTATATTTAACATTTGTTTGGGTAGAACATTCCTGGCTCCGAATACGTCAATATCCCTGCAGACAACATAAGCAGCTGCTGCACATCTAGCAGAGGGACAATTTTTAGATGAGGAGCGAACATTGAACAATGCAAAATCTCTGATATACCGAGCAGGAACTCGGAGACCAACAATTTCCAGAACAGAAGGGCAGAATTTCAAGCCAAAATAAACTTGAATAAGAAAGAGAGCATCAAGGCGATGTCTCCTAGTACGTAAAGTATGCAATTTTAAATCCTCAAGAGCAAGAGAATAATTGTAATGAACTTGAGGAAAGAAACGTTTAAAACAAAGGGCCGCAAACCTCTGCTGGATGCGTTCCACCTTGTTGGCATCAGTTGACGTAATCGAATTCCAGACTACGGACGCATATTCAAGCTTAGATCTAACTAACGCAGTGTACAATCTGAACATACAGTCTAGGGATGAGAAATTGAAAGTAATGTTACGAATTAGACCCAAAAGTTTTGCACATTGAGAGAAAATTTAATTGACCTGGTCATGGAAATATAGCTTAGCATCAATAAACACTCCCAGGTCTTTTACAGAATCGGTCCGGGCTATGACATTTGACAAAGTTTATAATCGTAGATAAGTAAGTTGGTTTTCCTGGAGAAGGATATAACTTTAGTTTTACTGATGTTGAGTTTCATACAGTTAGCAATGCACCAACCTCGTATAGAGTTAACGTCAGACTGAATACTGTGAATACGTGTAGACTACTGAGGACAGAGTGGACAGATTATTGTGTAGGGTTGTAATTTGTGTAAACCCGTAACAGTGTTATAATTAATTGTAGCCAAGACTTGTAGCTTGTTAAATAAACCAATTAATAATCCGAACGGCGTCTTCAGTGGCAAAAACACTTTACATTATTCTAATATAGATAGTATACAGGAAAAACTAACCCTATAGCAAATGTATAGAGGGCATTGAAATACTATCCTATACACTAGAAGTAGGTGAGAAGTTAGCTTCACATTCTGTGCCTCTCCCGGGAAAGCAATACTTGATACCAAGTGGAGAGGAATATTAGTGGATCCAGACATATGAAGAGATTAATCCACGTTCATGCACAGTCCCAACCAATTCACTTTACTGACTCAGCACATACCACGTACGCATTTCACTTACGTTTAACTTCCTATAGCACACTGGTAAGTATGTGTACCACATAAATAAGATCTAAAAGTTTGTGACGATGGTAAATTAGTACAAAAATTAAGTTTCGGAGCATTATCCATCGTCTTGTCTTTTTCTAAAATAAAATCCTGTTTACATTTATCAAAACACAACGTTTCGGAGACTGGGTTCTGTCTCCGGAGATAGGGACTAGTTCTATCGATTGGGCACAACTGAGTAGATTTTACCTGAAGACGGAGACAGAATACAGTCTCCGAAACGCTGTATCTGTATCACTGTGTTACACACTCCCAATTACTTCTCAGCTATCACAAACTACCACTGATTATCACACGTTCCGGTATTCTTTCCGTGTTCACGATCCGCACTGTCACTCCTGATCACAAAACTCACTCCTGAATAGTGTTCGCTGCTCCTTATTTAGCCTCGGCACGGACAAGAGAGAAGACAGTTACGTGATAGGTACCGCTGTTGCCTGACGCCGTCTTTGCCGATAGCCTAGCAAAGTTGTCGGGAGTTGTTTACTGCTGCATAGCAAGCGCGGCATCCCCCCTACGTCTCCGCGGGAAAGGGTGGCGGAGTGTTGACTGGCCTGTTACCGTCGCAACGACAGAGCCCGATGTTGTTAGTCACCGCTTAAGGGGGAGGGGATGTCCTACATAGCGCGATACGTCACAATAATATTTAACTTACAATCTAAACATTCCCAATTTGTTTTCGTGTGTTGACTAGATGCTGTTAAAACCCCGACTTGTTTCTCTGATGCAAACACATCATTAGGGAGTCCTCTATGCAGATTTATTACCTGTTTTATTTTGACACAGGAACAATTTTACCTGAGAGCATTTCTGTCGGTTTCACCCAGTACGATGTAGACCTATATATATATATAAGTCGTCCTGCTTGACGTTTCGAGTTTCGTGGAATGTTTAGTTTATGCAGAATAGATTTAATGAAAAACATATATCTCGGTAGAGGATCCATTCTGAATATACATTAGTCGCTACGCAGATAAAGAAGTTACAGGACTTGGCTCGGGAAATGATGACTATGTGAATCAAGCAATTTGATTTCCTTTTCGAAGCTTTTCCACAACTTTCTCCACACAGTGTTCCCTATGTATGCAGTCATGATTCGTTAACTCTGAAATGTTAAACCATAGAGGCAAGCCTGATAAAGTCTACAAGAAAACAGTTTCAAATAAAGATTGTATGCTTTTGTGCATGTTTGGATGTGGGAAGGGGGAGGTGTTTGTAATTCTGACATAGTTCCATCTCTTCCTACCTCGGAAAATGTTGTCACAGACTAATGGAGCTTCTGGAAGTACTGCATTTGGCTTCCATTCAAAAGGTACTGAATATTCATTCTATCTCACAAATAAGAAGCAATTTACGAACGGCATGTTTCGGGTCTTACAAGACTCTATATGCAGACCTCAGATGTAACGAAATTCATCATCATGCAGTCATATAGACTGCCTGAGCAAGCACGTGAGGATATACTTGAAGTACTCTAGATAAGCATATGAGCTCGACAACAAGATAAATTTGTGTGCATCAGCTGTGAACCCACTAATTCTGACTAACAATTTATTCTTGATTAATCAGTAAATCACAAGGTAACATAAATGTTTTCCAAATGCGGACTGCAATTACTTATTTATTGACATCATCATCAAATAATAAATATATATAGTGGTTTGTGGAGCTAAAGAAATTGATTCATATTGTAGCGTGTACAGCCGTTGCTATGCAATGATCGCTAAGTAGACGAATAAACAACCGTATTATGCAGACAATTTCTAAGCAACGGATCGGTAAACACGTTCCCGCTGCAACGAATACGCACACAACAGTAGATTGACTCTAGAAAACGATGTTTCTACTCAGCCCGTGAAAATGGATTATAAGGAACACATGTTTTGGCGAACCAGTCGGTTGGGAGGCAGTTCTGCACGGGAGGGTGTGAAGATAGAACCTGAGCACATGAAGCTGAAGAATATCCTCCGTTAGAAACCATTGCCAGGGAATGTCTGATGAAGATACAGGAAGCTGGAAAACGGCTTAGCCTGTGTTGTTGTGATTTGTGAATTGTGGAGATTAACATTCGTTGTAGCGTTCAATAAATCCTTTCAGCAATTCAAATCCCATCTATAATTACACCCCTTAATCGTGACAATATTGTTGTCCTGTTGCTGATATTCACAGAAGTTTCTGCACACATCTGGACTTGTAATAAACTGTAAACAGTACATCTATCTTTTATGTGATTGTAAGTTGAAGTTAGTCGTAGAAATGGAAAACAAAATCGTCATATAAAAGTAACTAATAAATCATTCGACTACGAGGTACGTGTCAAATTTCAGGCGTCTTCGAACGGCAGTAACAAATCAGAATTTTATTTAATAGGAGACTGAGAATATATTAAACTCGGCGGAAGCTTACCCAAATGAATCCTGAAACCCCACAAAAAAGTTAAATTTATAATCTACAGACATAATTTTATACTATTTTATGGGTAGAGCGTAAACAGATATAAAAGCGTTTAGAACAAATTTCGGACGGGAACATTGCAATCAAAAAAGAGGGAGGAACTGTTAGGCGGCCAGACAAAATTAGTAATGGCGATCCTCATTATATGCACTCTTCATAAGATATTTTTAAGTTTATCAAATTCAAGAGGATGAACGCAGGAATATAACACGAATTGAAAAAATAAGATACACATCAAGAATTTTAATGCATGATTTATTTTACGGTGACAACAGTATTGCATGTTATACAGCGACGAATTATGGGGTTGTTGTTCAGTAATGAATTGGAAATTGTGTTTAGAAAGAAACTTTCTTTGCCTAATCAACGTATTATTTCGGTATTTGACTTGAGATTGAAGAAAATTACCAGCCATGATAGACGGTATACCGGGCAACATTCGAACCTAGAACCTCTGAATAGAAGTTTAGTTTGTTATCGCTATGCCATTGTGCTCAGTGAATAGTTTGAAAACCTGAAGGCAAGAAACCATTAGGAAGTTAGGATGATAATAATAAAATGGAACTTATGTAGGATATGAGGGTGTGTGCTGGCTGAAGGTGGTGAAATGAATAAGGTAATAAATTTTGGGGTCCATGAAATTCCGGAGGTTTTTATGGCCAGCTAAGCAACTATTGGCCGGTCACGGTAGCCGAGCGGTCTAAGGCATGTACTGTCTTCGCTCGCTTGGAAACCGGGATCGTGGGTTCGAATCCCACTCAGGGCATGGATGTTTAATTTGTGTGTGTGCGTTTTTCTGTGTTTGTATACAGGTAGAGGCCTTGCGACGAGCTAATCACCCACCCAAGGAGTCCTACCGTATGTGTAAAATCTAGAAAAACCGAAATGAACGGAGAAGTTCATGGAGGTAGGCCTAGGCCCACTGGGACTGTCGTGTCAAGGAAAAAAAAACAACTATTGGGTATTTAGGAATGATCCTACTCCATTGAATCATGTTCTTGTTCGCGATATAAATCGGTTTCTAAGCAAGTAATGCGTTTCCTCTGAATAGGAACTTATGCATGGTAATGTTTTCACAGATTTTATATGTTAATGGCTGTAGCATCTCTTGCGAGTGTATGTGTATTTAAAATGTAATGTGTTTAAAACTATTTGTCTTGAACAGTGTGTTATGGTTCATTCAGATTATGCAAATGTTGGAACATATTGTACGACTTATACGTTAGCGCTATGGAAGAAACGTCACTTAATGAGAGGCTCGTGCGAAATGAAATGGCGCCGTTGATAAATAGATTGAAGACACGCTGCCTTCACAATGATTCCCGTACTATTTGTAACACCCCGCCATATTGTAATTCTGAGACCGCTCCCAGCGGCCCGCGCCGCGTTTCAATTGCAAAGAATGGGGGAAGGAGAAGGCGCGCGCGTGTAGCCGGAATTCACAAGCAGTGCGGTGGTGCAGCGGAAATTGGAAACCGGTACCGGAAGTGAGAGATATCCCACCGCGTGTGAGAAGAGATGTTAAAAGAGCGAACCCTAAAGTGAGATATAACGGGAGTTTGTTGTGAGGCAGCCCCGTCCTTCATGTCGAAAAGAATATGCCTGTGATGACGCAATAAATGAGCAGAGGTTATCACTCCCAGAGGAGCTGAAAAAAGTGATCTATTTCTTTCTTCCCTAAAACGTTATTCATCTCTGATCTCATTGTCTGCAGTAAGTTTTGTAAATAATTATTTGGATTGGTCATGTTTTACGCAGAAACTGCCTTCTAAAAGAAGCTATCGAAGGAAAGATAGATGGGCGGATAGAAGTGACAAGAAGACGAGGAAGAAGACGTAAGAAGATGCTGGATGACCTTGGGGACAGAAGAGGATACTGTCATTTGAAGGAGAAAGCTCTAGATCGCATTAAGTGGAGGAATTGTTTTGAAAGAGACTGTGGACCTGTCGTCTTGACAGATTACTGATGATGATGATGATTCATTTCTGTTAGAGGCTGAGTAAACCCCAGGGCCTAGTGCGGCTGGAAGGATTAGGTCAACTGAAAAAATCCAATGACCTCATCGGGAAGTAACTGAAGTTACCTAATAACTTTCTTGTGTATCTATAAGTGGACTGGAGGTAAATTTTCGTGCCTTCCACTATACTACAAGCTGGAAGATCGCGGGTTTGTGCCCCGATGAAGTGATTTTTTTTTTCCAATTTATCTGTTCCTTCCAGCCGCACTATGGCCCTGGGCTCGAATCAGCCTCTAACAGAAATGAGTATCAGGAATCTTCCTGGGGAGTAAAGCGCCGCCGACGCGTAAGGCTGGCAACCTTACCGCCATCTGTGAGCCGATTGTCTAGATAATGTGGGATCCTCAACGGCTCACAACCCTATAGACCTGCATGGCCTGTTACAGGGACAACTTTACTTTATTTTCGATATTTGATGGAGTTGGGCAGTAGCTTCGTATTCTAGCAGATCTATCACCTAGGGAACGCCACACCCCCACTGTTTCCACTGCATAGTTTAGGTGGCTCCCAGAACGAGTTTGAATGCAGTGAGGAGGAAAGATTTCTGCCCCAGTCGGAATCCGAAATTACATCTTCTAGCCCCTAATTATTCGGTTTCGTGGTTGAGTACAAGACGTCAGGTCTGAGTGAGAAGCATTTCTGCTTCGTAATCTGGAGGCTCAGGGTTCACATCTAGTCCAAAAACCAGCTGTAGTTACTGATGGACTTCATCATTTTGATCAGCTTCTCCATCCAGCTTCTGGGCAGGTTACTACGGTTGCCTATCACATCCTTTCCAACTAATTATTAATATTATTATTTTACCATTCAACGCTCATACAATCTGTGCCACGAGCAGGGTTAAATAAGCCATAAATGAAACTAATCTCTTTTTTTTTAATTCGCTTAGTGGGGGGTGGCTTCCAATTGGGTCCACTCGGCACGGCGGCAACTGATTGGCCTATTGTAGCCTGCCCTGGGTAATTATGACGATGGAGAATTTGGTGGAATGAAGATTGGCAGGAGAAACCGAAGTACTCGGAGAAAACACGCCCCAGCGCCACTTTTTCCACCACAAATCCCACTTGATCAGACCCGGGAGCGAACCCGGGCCCCCGCGGTGGAAAGCCAGCGACTATCCGCTTGAGCCATGGCGCGGAAGTAACCTAAACTTACTTATTGAACTACCTGCCTACGTTACAATGCCTCAAAAACATCTAAACTGCTGGGCAATTGTGGAAGTTTACTGAATGTAGCACTGAATAGTGCTGTGTAGCCGGGGCTAATATTCTGTTAAGAAAGCATATCAAAACTGTGAAAATACTCGTATGTTGGTTGCTCTGATGGAAGCTAACAATAGAACACATTACGTAGGAGGATTACCTTTTTATTCAGTTCGTTCCTGGAATTCTAGTAATAACCAAGGCCCATGAAAGACGATGTGTTTTATTGATTCCAGCGCTGGTCTGTCATTATCCTTTTCCTTCAGAGGCTCACAAGCTTGCAGCAGGAGAAGGATCTCGAAGAGTTTATAAACAAAATACACGAAGACAGAAACGTAGTTGAAGAAAACCTTTGGGCTAGGTGCTTTGTCAATCACAAGGTGATATTGCAAAGATGTCTTGCAAATAATGTATTGTAACAGTGCCGTTTGTGTAAATTGTGAAATGTTTTATGGTACCAACGACGAAGTAAATAGCTGCAAATATAAATGAACTAAATCGAAATAAACAAAAAAAAAAACTCCGTGATTTTAGCACGCAAGTGAACTATACCGACCGAGCGACCGCCGCTTGTCGGCGAAGTTAGTGCCAATTTTTGCGGATAGAGGGTGTCGCGTGGTCAACGCAACGGAATCCCATGGTCGTTAATCTCGTTTTCTAGACCGGAGCCGCTGTTTCCCTGAAATATCTCCTCAATTATCCTCACGTAGCTGAGTGGACCCCGTTCCAGACCCACTACTTTTCAGAAAATCTGGTAGCGCCGGGAATCGAAGGCTGCTCCTCTGAATCTGTAGCCAGGAACTCTGACCAGTAGACCACACAGGCGGTTAACTAATTGCAGTAGGGAAGAAATATCAAATCCACCCAGTAGGAGGCGAGTTTCAGTTTCAGAAAAGAATCAAAGCACATGAATGAAACATTTGCTGAACACATCAACCCGCACTGAAATTGGGCAAATTATTAGTCTTATGATTCTGAAGGAGCAGAGAGGTCATTCCGAAATGTTTTCGCTGTAGTTTCAAGTGGAAATGTAGGAATATGATATCTAAATTGGGAAGATAGAGAAGGCGTTTGAATGAAATTGTCCTCAAAATGTCAGTTTGATGTATGAAAAATGTTACGACCGTATACGACATGAGCGAGGAATGGTTTAATGCATGCTGCAAAACTGCCCACTTTGATCTCCTGCCACAGTATCGTTAGATTCCACTGCACAGAATCCTGTCCTCGGATATGGGTTGGTGCAAGAAGGAGACAAGGCTTTGCACTGAAATGTTACAACTGCAGCCCGTGCAAATACAAATATGTATAGGAATTATCTTGAAATTTCTGCTGTGCTTTACCTGCGCACTTGTGTATAACGTTTGGCACGATTCTGAAAAAGAAAAAGAAAAGAAAACCGAAAGGATACATTAATAATTCTGATTCCTTCCAACTTAGCCAAATATCCTGAGGGAGAGGGCTGAATAAAATCTGAACAACAAATATGAAAATTTTCTCTGTAATAAAAAAATTCAGTGAGAACTACTTCTGACGGATGGATCTGTTTTCACTGAAAACGGCAACGAATACTGGCTCTTGCAACTTATATTCATATGTTTAACAACCCTTAGAACATTTTCTGATAATTCATACAGCGTATTAATTTTTTCTAATCTGTAACTCGGCTAATGCTTGCTACCATTCAGTCCAGTACCTTTTGTCTTTCTCGTCTGCTGTCGAAAAACATAAGATTTAGACTATAGCAAACTATAATTTTGCCTGTAGTTCCGTATGAGTGTGAAACTTGGTCTCTGACATTAAGGGAGGAACATACACTGAGGGTGTTGGAGAACGGGCGTTGAGGAGAATATTTGGACCGAAGAGAGATGAAGTGACAGGAGGTTGGAGAAAACTACATAATGAGAAGCTTCATAACTTGTACTCTTCTCCAAGTGTAATTAGAATGATCAAGTCAAGGAAGGTGAGATGGGCAGGGCATGTAGCACGAATGGGGAGACGAGGAATGCATATTGGATATTGGTGGGAACGCCAGAAGGAAACAGACCATTGGGAAGACCAAGGCGTAGGTGGGTGGACAGTATTAAAATGGATCTTCGAGGGATAAGATGGAATGATATGGATTGGACTGATCTGGTTCAGGATAGGGACCAGTGGAGGGCTCTTGTGAACACGGTAATGAACCTTCGGGTTCCATAAAATGCTGGGAAATTCTTGAATAGCTGCAGAATTGTCGGCTCCTCAAGAAGGGCTCAGCTCCATTAGTAAGTAAATCTAGAATGATGTGCTGGTTTTAACAGCGTGGGCTAGTAGTAGTGGAGTAGGTATGTTTACTGTAATATGTATAAATGACTACTGCGTTGAAACATTCATTCATCTGATTCAGCAGGAATGTTGCCGGAAATTATGAATTAACATTTCATTCCACAGTTCTATCAATATAAGCGTATGCAATAACGAAGCTCTTGTCTCATGGAGAAGAATGTCAGAAATCTACTCCGGTAATGTAAGCGATATTTGTTTCACACAGACCTAAAAGATTTAATTTTAATCAGGAATGCTCACCATAAACATTATTAAAGTTGTACGTTATCTCTGCACTTTTTAAATGTGTACAGAAGCAACGTTCGCTTATTTGGAGGCATTCTTCTTTACAAAAAATTAAACTAGCGTCCGATTGCTTTTTTCTTTCTGAGAGTTTCTCGGGTTTCTTCAGTCCCTCCTGTCAAAATCTATTCTTCATTCGTCATTTTGTGTTATATAGCTTCTACTCTTAACACAATGCCATTCAATAAAATGTATCTGCCCACTACGATAGACATAAAAAGTATCTTTTGGTTCTAAAGAAAAGAAAATAATCCCAAGGTAATGTATGTTGTCTGTGTGTATCTGTAAGTCACTCCGAATAATATCTGGACGAATTTCCTACTTCTAATGAAAGTGGGCACGATCATCTCTTCCCTGGAGCCACTAACTACTGATCATTGCGATCGCTACAATAAAGGCCCACAGAGATCGAGCTAGGAGCTTGTTTCCTGCTGCGGCTTGGGGGGTTCTGTTTTAGACTCGATGCATGAAATCTGTGCTAGGCAACTACGCCGAGATTGAGCTAGTGCACGGGACGAAAATTGCTTCTTCGTAATTTGCATTCAGAAAACAATATCTAACGAGCGGCGAATGTGAACACGCAGTGCAGGATTCGAAGCTGCTCACAGCGGTGGTTACGAAGAGAATTATCTTTTGGGATATTACGCTGTGTAGTCCTTGAAAATGAAGCGACGTTTCGGAGGAACATCTCTTCATCATCCGTGTCTAAGAATAAGCAGAACAAGAAACCGGTTTCATTGTTAAAGACACTAAAACACACACAAAAGTAATTCATTTGAGGTTCAGATTCAGCGAGTGGAAGGACATTTATTACGTGAAAACGAAGTCTAAATGATATTAAAATCTCCCGTGTTTGTGACTGGAAAGCTTATAAAAGCGAAATTTATAAAATCGTTATAACAGAAATTTTAAGGCATCAAAATGACACCTTCTCACTTACATAACGTGTACTTTTAAATTATCCAGAAATATAGTTATAAATATATGGATTTTAATTTCTGAAGGACCTATATGTCTTTTCTTTTTTTTATTGCTAGTGGGGTGGGACTAACTCCCTTGTACTGCGGCCACTTCTGGCCTGTTGTACCAGCCCCAGATGAGAGGTGAGGGTTATTGTGGAGCAATTGGTGGAATGAAGATTGGCAGGGGAAACCGAAGTACTCGTAGAAAACCTGCCCCAGCGCCACTTTGTCCACCACAAATCCTATTTGAGCAGACCCGGGATCGAACCCGGGCCGCCGCGGTGGGAAGCCAGCGACTAACCGCTTGAGCTGTGGCGCGGCCCTGGATCTTTATAACTTAATATAAAAGATTTCTCTGGACACGTTATTATATGTTGTAGCCAGTGTTGGTTGTTTGTATTCCAGACAACAGGAGCGTGTTCTAGTTCCGTTCTGATATCAACAAAATACAGCACGAAGGGAAGGAGAAAGTAATGGTCCGTGTGAAGCCTTGCAGCTTCATGGCATGAGAGACTAAATACACAACGGATGCTGATGTAAGTTCAGTTCAGAGCCAGACAAGCACCAAAGTCTTTAATACAATCCGTACGCAAAACACTAGAATTACAAAGGAAATAATTAGAAGTTAGCACATTACTTTCTCTGGAGAAAGAGATAGCTTTTATTTCTCCAGCTATGTGCTTCACATGGCTAGCGGCACTTCATTTTTACACAGAGCTTGTGTTTAACTGCAGAATGAGGCAGTCATCAGAACAGATACTACGATGATGAAGAAAATATCTATGTTTAATTTTATTACGTAAATCATCAATGTGGCCGGTAGCCGAGCGGTCTAAGGCATGCACTGTCTTCGCTCGCTCGGAAGCCGAGATCGTGTGTTCGAATCCCACTCAGAGCATGGATGTTTGTGTGCGTTTTTCTGTGTTTGTCTACAGCTAGAGGCCCTCAGACGAACTGATCACTCGCCCAAGGAGTCCTACCGTATGTGTAAGATCTAGAAAAACCGAAGTGAACGGAGTTCATAGAGGTAGTCCTAGGCCCACTGGGGCTCTAGTGCCAAGAGGAGGAAATCATTACTGTACGTACTGAAAAACAAAGGCCCCGACACGGAACCTGAAGGAATGTTAGATAGCGCAATGGAGGATGGAGAAAGAACTCCAGAAAACTAATATATCACGATTTATTAATTAGATATGAAACCAACAAACATAACCAGCAGACAAGCCATAACTACTGAGCGTATCTAGGCTCAAGTAATGCGCATTTATAACACTACTACTGCTGCTACTACTACTACTACTACTACTACTACTACCACCACCACAGCCACAAACATTACTGCTTCTACTACTACTAACAATAATAATAATAATAATAATAACAACAATAATAGTAATTCAATTCTTTATTATTTATATGCTGAGCCAACAGCCACAAGGCCAATTATAGACACAGCACAGTGTAGATAAAAGTATTACTTACTTACTTACTCATGGAGCTGAGCCCTTCTGGAGGAGCCACCAATTCTGCACCTACTCAAGAATTTCCCAGCATTTTATGGAACCCGAAGGTTCATTAACGTGTTCACAAGAGCCCTCGACTGGTCCCTATCCTGATCCCGATCAATCCAATCCATACCATCCCATCCTATCTCTCTACGATCCGTTTTAATATTATCCACTCACCTACGCATTGGTCTTCCCAGTGGTCTCTTTCCTTCTGGCTTTACCACCAATATCCTATGCGCTTTCCTCGTCTCCCCCATCCGTTCTACATGCCCTGCCAACCTCATCCTCCTTAACTTGATCATTCTAGTTATACTTGGAGAAGAGTACAAGTTATGAAGCTTCTCATTGTGCAGTTTTCTCCAACCTCCTGTCCCTTCATCTCTCTTCGGTCCAAATGTTCTCCTCAACACCCTGTTCTCAAACACCCTCAGTTTATGTTCCACCCTTAATGTCAGAGACTAAATTTCGCACCCATACAGAATCACAGCCAAAATTATAGTTTTGTATATTCTAATTTTTATGTTTTTGGACAGCAGACGCGAAGACAAAAGATTCTGGACAGAATGGTAGCAAGCTTTACCCGAGTCCAGTCACATCTTCATTTCCTTCTGAATCAGTTTTCGATCTGTCATCGTTGTCCCCAAATATCTGAACTGTGCCACATTTTAAAAACATCTGTTTCCTACATTTATATCATGATTTTGCCTTGCATTTTGGTGACGAGACAGCAACATATACTTATTTTTCTCTGTGTTTACTTCTAGACCAACCTCTTTACTTGCGTCAATTAAAGTTTGTGTGTTTTTCTTTATGGTATCTACATTATCACCCAGTAGATTCACATCACCGGCATAGGCCAACAGCTGATTTGCCCCGTTTAATTTCAGTCCCACCTGGTTTCCCTGGACCTTCCTAATGACTTATTCTAAAACAAAGTTGAAAAGGAGTGACGATAAAGCATATCCTTGTTTTAGATCTAGATAAAAGTAATTACGTTATGGATAATCACAAAATAAAGTTAAAGTCAAATTAGAGGCAATCACTGGAGGAAAAGCAAACAGAAACAAAGTATTAATTCTAATAGTTATAATAATAATTCACTTCTTTTATTTAAGTGCTTGCCAACAGCCAGTGTCCTTCAACAGGCGAGCACTAAATGTATACGTAACGACACCTAGACTAAGACTAGAATTATAACTAGAGCTGGACTACTAGATAATAAAAGAAATACAGGTAGGGCGTTAATGACGTATCTTGGGATAATGATGTCAGTAAGATTAAGCAAAGGGAGAAGTACCTCAATGTAGGTGTTATATTTATTGAAAACGTCCAGAGGTCTGCAGATGCTGTTTGCAGCTGTGACGTGTCTTGTCTTCAGACATTACTGATGTTAAAGTCCCTAATTTACTTAGTGCGTACACAGAGACCAACTGTGTCCATAAGAGAACAACAGTCAATTTTATTCCTGAAAACTTTAATAATAAGTAGACGTCAGTATTTTGTTACCTCGATTAAACATAATAATAATAATGACTGAGCGTATTTGAGAACAGGGTGCTGAGGAGACAGTTCGGACCGAAGAGAGATGAAGTGACAGGAGGTTGGAGAAAACTGCATTATGAGGAGCTTCATAACTTGTACTATTCTCAAAGTATAGATGAATCAAGTCAAGGAGATGAGATAGGCAGGGCATATAGCACGAATGGGGAGAAGAGGAATGAATGTAGGATATTGGTTGGACAGCCAGAAGGAAAAAGACCACTGGGAAGACCAAGACGTAGGTTGGTAGACAAGAATGAAATTGATCTTAGGGAAATAGAGTGGGATGGTATGAATTGAATTGATCTTGCTCAGGATATGGACCAGTGGAGGGCTCTTGTGAACTTTCGGATTCCACAAAATGCTGGGAAGTTCGTGAGTAATTGCACAATTGGCAGCTTCTCAAGAAGGGCTCAGTTCCATGAGTTAGTGATTATAATATTAATGGTAATAATAATTATGTTGTTTCATTATCGTCGTAATTCTGCATTTGCATCATCGTACATAATGAGTGTTCAAAGGAATTGCTCGTGGAACTGAGGATATTTAACGGATGGTACGTTCTTGTCAATTGCAAACTGTTTTTACTAAAATGTTCTACAGCAATATTTCATAGG
Organism: Cryptotermes secundus; assembly: GCF_002891405.2. Lineage (NCBI taxonomy): Eukaryota > Metazoa > Arthropoda > Insecta > Blattodea > Kalotermitidae > Cryptotermes > Cryptotermes secundus. Next base: position 1,350,201 of record NW_019744110.1, read on the forward strand.
TCGTATGCTTTTTAAATATTCTAGGATACAATGCAATTTATGGACAAGCTCTCAGGCATACATACGCTGAAGAATTATGTTTACACACGGGTGACGGAAATGAGGGGTAGTTTGCACTGTTTGAAGCAACGCTAGGCGGTACATATTGAGCATATTAAGTCCAATTGTGAAATGGGAAGTTTTCTCATACTATATTGTATGCACTTTTACATTTAACTCATTGCTAGGCAACGTGCTGGTAAACAAGTTCCCGCGAAGACACATTCTTGGTAAACAGTCCATTGATAGGTTTTCTTTTTAAATTCGCTAAGTGGGGAGTGGAGTCCAACTGAGTCCACTCGGCACAGCGGCCACTGATTTACCAATTGTAGCCTTCCCCGGGTGATTATGATGATGGAGAATTTTGTGGAATGAAGATTGGCAGGGGAAACCGAAGTACTCGGAGAAAACCCGCCCCAGCGCCACTTTCTCCACCACAAATCCCACTAGACCAGACCCCGGGATCGAACCCGGGACGCCGCGTTTGGAAGCCAATGACTAACCGCTTGAGCTATGGCGCGACCTTCCGTTGATAGGTTACTTAGCAAGAGAGGAAGTCGTGTTTTCCGTGTCCTTGGTGACGTCACAACATTGAATAGTGAACACGTCACATGTGTTTTCAGTAGATGCTGATCACCCGTCCAAGGAGTCCTACCGTCTGTGAAATTGATCATGAAACTAGAAATAAACCCTATGCGACAAAGTGGGAGCAAGAGGAGAGAAAAAAGAAAGGTTTGAAGGATTCTTTCACTTGCTATCCCTTCAATCCCTCAGAACAATTCAAACTTCAATCTGGTTGCAACAGGATACCTGCCCGACATAATTGCCGTTACAGTGAACTGTGCAGGGCCCAGATATTCACAGATTAAAGCTGCAATGCCCGATTCATTTCTTGTACTCATTAATATATAGACGAACGTGTATTTAGGTCACCCGTTTTTTATCCTTCGTAATGTAGAATTCAGATTAATTAAATTCACGTCGACATTTTAAAATATATAATGAGGGCATTGGAATATCATTAATGCTACGGCTTTATAAACACTCCGCGTCTTGAAACTCGTCCTACTGCAGTCACCTAGCACAAGGCTACTCATATACTGAAAGAGCTGTCCCTCGTTGCAGTCCCATTTCCAAATTTATCAACCCTGAACCCTCAGCATTTCCACTGCTGGGTGTGCATCTCACCAAATTGGCTTTATTTGCATGGAAGGAAACGTTTGAGACTATAATCGAACTAAAGAAACTGACGATACTCATTGAGAACAGAAATAAATTGAAAGGCACAACGGACAAAGAAGATTATACAATGCTTTTTAGGTGAAATGAAAAATTGGATAGCATCACAGTATTGGCAAAAGGACAAAGACAAAAAGCAATTCCAAGAAATCAGCATTAACTGCTTTGTTCGGCACGTGTGTATTTTATCTCCCTGCCTCACAAGGCCCAGGCTGTTCGAAGCACTAGGTTTATATGCTACGCTGTGAAGCCTGGCAGAAACTGGGTAGCACTTCGAAGTATCCTTTTCCTTCCATCTACAGGGTAAGAGTATTTGGCTGTCCAAAATCTTGACTTGATCGAGCAAGAAATTCTGGGATTAACTTATTGCCTAACGTCCGTTGCAGGAGTCTGTCTGAATTCAAGCGCACTCAGATATTTATAAATCATATAAGGTGTTGTTCAGTGTGTGTGTGTGTGTGTGTGTGTCAATTGTGTCCTGTTGCAGTATAACTTCCTACTACGCCTGTCTGAGAACTTTCAGACATTCTCAGAACTTTGCATTATCACACTCTTTCATTTTTTTTAAATACATGCATATTTTACTTCAGAATGAATAGACGAGTTTATGATCTGCTCACCGTGCCAAATTGCTTATGCCAAACTTGTTCGTTTAGTTATCAGATGGAAAGATAAATACTATATAAGGTTGGAACTTTTCACGGTGGTGACTATGAAGAATGCCGTTTTGTGGGATGTGGTGCCGTGTAGATATTGTGTTAATCGAGGTTTCAAAGGAACGTATCGCCTCCATCTTCATGGTATAATCGAGGAACAACGTGAGCAGGTGGATGCAGACTGAGTCTGCTATATGTTCCTCCGAAACTTCTGTTAACATAATATCTACACGGCGTCACACCCCAGAAGACGAAATTCTTCAAGATAAATACTAGTATCACGCCTTTCGCGTAATATTAGTGTCATCACATTGCTGATAGATGAAATCGTCTGACAAATACGAGGCACTGATTCGTCTTTTATTGTTACCACACCGAAGAATTTCACGCTGCCTTCTTTCAATTTCTTCTCCTTGACGAAATGCCTAATAAAAATTTCGTACTTTCAGAACCTTTATTAGTATAAAAAAACTTGGGGAGGGCGCTGGTGACGTTGGGTTACCTTTCGAAAATGGCGGTATCGCCTCTTCCAAAACACTTCACCACTTCTGATCAGCTTGTCATTTTATTCCATACCACAATATCTCTATAGTTAAAACAACGTAATTAAATAAGAGGAAAATCCATGAGTAAAATTCATATCAGGAATGCTGCTGTGTATACCTGGTAACCATATGACCAGACTGCATTGATTATGAGGGGCCATAGACCGCAACCCAATGGGAAATTACACTGAGTTCATTTCTGTCGGACAGAACCAAAAGAACGTGCTGTTATGAAACTCTGGCGTTGTAATTGTGCTGCAGAAAATCCCATTGGCCTTCCCATCTGTTTATTAAGTTACAGAATCGAGTGAGATGCAAGGGCTAGCAGTTGTGGCGCACGGAGCCAAGTCAATTACTTGAACTTATCGCTACCAAAAACAGCTCGAGAACGCAGCCAGGAGCCCGTCTATCAGTATTGCAGCGCTGTTTGCTTTCAACTAATTGCATTTGGAGCAACGCCCGAAAATAGGATCACTGTAGCATTAAGAGAGCGAGAAAGAAAACGAAGAAGGAAAGAAAGTACAGAGAAATGTGCGTAAGCCCGCGGGGCTTTGCTTGATCATTTGTTGACGACTTGTGTCAATAAGCAGTTCACAGGGCGTATGGAAGGAAATCTGCCTGCCGGATGCGTCTTACTGGGTTTACATTTCGACTCTTTAAGATGGAGACAGTAACGACCTTCGAAACATCGATCAACCTCTACCGGACTACACTGCCGTCCCTCTCAGAATATAGCAATGCTCATAATACATTCATTTTATATATACTGGTAAAGGTAAAATTTTCCCAGTGCTTAACTAATTAAGCACTACACCATGAAGGCGTAAGGAAGAGTGAATGTATAGATGCACATTTTCTTGACCTCGGCACTAGCTGGAAGTGAGTGATCAGCTTAACGCCCCAGCCGCTTTACCCCCGGAGAAAAGCCCTCGGTAACCATTTGATAGAAAGTTTGGTGCACCCAGAGGCGGCCTGGACAATGTGAAGAAGAGAAATTTCTTGAAACTACTGGGGCTCGAACTCCGATCCATCGGTCGTCCAGCCCCTATCCTGTCGCTATACCGACTACGGTATCCCGGCCGACTACGGTATCCCGGCTCCTATTTTTCATACACTGAGCTTCAAAAAATAAAAATCGTGACCAAATTTATAGTTTCATAAAATTTTTGGAAATAATCTTAGGATTTGTGTTATTTTTACCAACCTTGTACCTACACGAACCACATTAAAATATAAGAAAATGTCTCCAGTTTATGAAATACTTTGTAATGTACTTTAAAAATTTTTGTAAGAAAAAATATATTTTTGACCACCCTCATTTAGTATAGTCTTGCCTGCGAATAAGTGGCAACAATTTAGATACATAATACATCAGCTAAATCAGTAGTTTTGTTGTTGTATTATTTACAGTTAGGGAGACAGATAAAAATGTTAGTTAACAGTTCGCAATTGAGACTGCGCCTTCTACGACACAGTTCAAATACGAGTATATATAGTGCCCTCTCTGATTTCAGCAGCACACTTACTTCTGTTATACATCTCACTGCATCTAACAGTAGATCAAAATGTATCAAGATCAGTTGACAGAAAGATTTCGAAGTAATTGGCAAGTAACACACATGATTGCAAAGCTACCCCCAAGATCAGTTGACACAAAGATTTCGAAGTAATTGGCAAGTAACATGCATGATTGCAAAGCTAACCCAAGATGTATTTCAGGGCCTCCACAATTTGTCAGTCAGAGTGAGCCTACATTGTTACTTCGCTACTGATTTCCTGAACTAATTAAGCAAGTTAAGAGCGATCGGTAAATGCTGTCGCTTTATTGAGGGCATCAATCGTGCACACTGATAGTGAGTCCCAATTTACTTCCTCTGGTGCTGATAACACAGGTTGGCATTCGTCTTTCGCCATCTCATTTCCAGTTTCTCCTTCTGGTGTCCCCCCCCCCTGGCGCTACAGCTCCATTTTGGGTCTTGGCCTACCTCCATGAAACTTTCCGTTTCACTTCGGTTTACTACTCGTAGATCTTAGACATTCTGTAGGACTCCTTGTGCGAGTGATCACCTCATCACAAGGCCTCTACTTGTACACAAACACAGAAAAACGCGCGCACACACACACACACGCACACAGAAACACTAAACATCCATGCCTTGTGTGGGTTACGAACCCAAGATCCCGGCTTCCGAGCGAGGGTAGACAGTGCATGTCTTAAGGCGCGTCCACATTACCCGTGCTCGTGTGACTCGCTATGCTCGCGAGTAATGTGGACGATTTGACAAGTTACGAGACAAGCAAATTTTAAATTTTTAATTTAAAAACTATAGCCAATAAATTAATATACGACTACAGCCTATACACACTACGAGTAAATATACGGATCCTCACGCGCCGAAGCCTGGTGAGCAACTGAAGTAGTGTGGACGAAGATTTATGGGCACAAGTAAAAGCCAGACGAATCTCCCGACGAGCACAAGCACGAGTAATGTGGACGCGCCTTAAGACCACTCGGCTTCAGTGACCGGCTCTGGTGTCTTTACCCTGTAGAATTTAGTCTGATTCACGACAAAAATTAAAATGAAGAGTATATTGTGCGCTGGCTGCGGGCGTGTTAGAAACACTGAGTGGCCAACCGCATCCCTTTTTTGTTTGCTAGTATGCTAATCCGAGCAGTGACGCCATTACCGTGATTCACACAGGACATCGTGTCTGACCACACTTACGTAGCGATGGTATATAAGAATATGGCGGAAGAATACGGCCGTAACGTATTGTCGCATGTAGGATGGTATGCGTGACGAGATCGACGGGTTCTAGTTCGGATGATTGGCTTTATTGGCACTTTGGTTACAACCTCTTTTAATTATACTCAAATTACAGCGCTATAGCTGAATTACACATTTTATAATTCACTGTTGCACGCACATTAGTTCTCTCTTGATAACTGAACTCCACACAGAAACTAGCGCTTCAAATCACTCCAAGTATTACACATAATTAAAATCTTCAATTCACACGCGACGAAATTTCCGTGGCCATCTTGCGCCGAGAACTCAACTGAACTTAAACACTTAAACACACACTGAAATCTGTACTTTATGGGATCTCGCTATTGCCTCCGCACCGACCACGCACAGAAAGCAACCTATATTGTTCAAACGTTGTTACTGAACGATTGCATAGCAACGGTCGCGGCACGGACTCCATAGAAAGCCAATTACCTCGCTACGCGATGAGCGTGCTGACTGTTGTCTAGCAAAGAACTATAAACATTCATCCTATTGTTGAGTGCACTTATGCGACCAAAGGTTGTTTACAGGTCGTTGCCTAGAAACGCTCTGGCCATCCACGTTACTTTGTTATTTTGTATTACACCGATATTCGCCTGGAGAAACTGAGGAATACTTCGAAGAATGCCTGCAGTGAGTACACCGAGATTCTAAAATTGTATCTCTTGTTTACGAGTGCTATGCTGAAGCGAATATCCTTGATGACCTTCACCAACAGAGAGGCCACGTCGTCAAGCTAAGGTAACTTCCGCGGGATCCGTAAGTGTCGTACAGTCCTGAATCCTGAGCGACCGTATTATCGTTCGGCCAGAGCAGCAACACAAGAAGCAGTCCAGACCACGTTTTGTGATGGTCATTCCGTAGCTTTGGCAGGCCAGCCGATACCTTCGAAATAACCTGTGGCAGTTACCTAAATTCCAGCACTCAGAGGCTACTCTCTGGCGACGAAGTGCAACGTTTCCTGTGTTAAGAACTCCCGTGTAGCACTCCTCATAGTGGCTCGGAGCCTTCTATATGTAGTTCTTCTCTAAGTGAATGACGATGCCTCATACAGGTGTCGGAACAGATTATGGCTAACCATAGCCTCCCTTCATTGGAACCAACATCTTGAGCCATTACACTTCTTAATACATGGATAAAAATAAAGTACATCAAGTGTAATAACTTTAATAGGACAAGGTAAGAGTTTGTCAGTAATGGCCGAAATATGTAAGTACAATTTTTTTTTTCTGTGGCGCTACAGCCCCAATTTGGGCCTAGGCCTACCTCCATGAAACTCCCCGTTTCACTTCGGTTTACTAGATCTTTAACATTCGGTAGGACTCCTTGGGTGGGTGATCAGCTCGTCGAAAGGCCTCTACCTGTAGACTAACACAGAAAAACGCACACAAACATCCATGCCCTGAGTGGGATTCGAACCCACGATCCCGGCTTCCGAGCGAGCGAAAACAGTGCATGCCTTAGACCGCTCGGCTACCGTGACCGGCAAGTGCAAAATTACTTATGCATAATCTCTTGTCTCCAACACAACGAGAAATGTGGATACACAATATATTCGACGTTTTACAACATGTTTCTCAACCATTGCATAAGTACACAACACTTCTCCCAAATACAGTTACATTTCTAAAAACTAAATCAAATAGAAAGACGCAATCACATGCCCACAATCCAACAAACACCATGTCAGTACAAGGCAGGGAAGAACCTCAAAGAAACTGGCAGAACAGCTACACATAACCATTACACCCAGATGAACACACAGGAAAACTTTATAAACATTTAAATTTAAATTGTAATAATTTAACATTTCAACTCTTAATACGTATTTATCTTAAAGGTGAATACACGTTGTATGTATAATGGCATTACATATTATCACATAGTATGTGTGACTACGGAAGGGGTTTTGGATTGGTGAATGCATTTATTGACCACTTACACACACGATTCAGACCTACAAGCAATTACAGCGCCGCCGCTAAACTCCACAATTCACCACAGCACCCAGTAAGCCTTTTTCAGCCTGCTGTTTCTTCACCGGTCGTTCCCTTGCAACGGCTTCAAGCAGTGGAGTTTCTTCAGCTTCACAAGGTCACGTCCACTTTTCTCAGACTCCCATACAGAACTGACTAAATTGACCTTGTAAGTTGTTTATAACATCTCCGTACGCAACACGCAGAAAACACAACTCTTCTGTTGTTGTAGTCAAATTGTTGCGCTGTTATGAATCTTCTGCCTAGCAAACAGGAACGTGTTTACAGAGCCGTTGTCCAGAAGCGGCTCTGGTATGTCCGCACATCTCGTGGCAGCTGCATAGCAACAGCTCTACATACTACAATATTACTAAACAAACCAATATTCCAATATGGAAACACAGACCAATAGAGGAATACTAGCAGACCAATGTAGATGTATGTAAAGAAGTCACATACCTGATGATGGCTCAACGAACAGAAATGTGTTGTAAAGAACGCCAAATATATGGAGCATCCATATTATGGTGACGGAACAAAATAACGAAATTTCGCACATACAATATGAAGCTAAAATATAGTAATTGTCAATAGATTTTCCGTCAAGTGCAACAATGTATATTTTGATCACTTAATTATCTCATCTGCCTTACATGTTTCGGTTCCAAGGAACCATCTTCAGAGGCACTTATAACAAACCATGAAAACACTGGCACAGCTCAACATCCACAATATGTAATTATTCGTGGAAACTATTACATATAACGGAGTGTAAAGCACAACACAAAATCTATTGACAATTAGTGATTGATAGTGTAACGGACCAAAATGAAACAATTCTAAAATATAGTGTTTCACCTTTTTCTAGCTGTTAAGCTGTCAAACATAACCACCGTCCTCACAGAAACAGAGGGACACTGAGACAAAATGTCGGCATGTGGGGACTCCTACTGTCCACATTAGGCAGCAGATGTTCGCAGTCCCGTGTCTCTGGTCTGCTTGTTCATAAATGCAGGAGGAACAGGAAAGAGCAGTCCTGCTGTTTCACCGAACATGGTCGGGAATGAACAACGTCAATACGCCACAATTAATAAAAACAATAGAAAACCACTCAGAGAGCCGACATACAGCCTCAACTTTGAAACAATTCGCCACGCTGTGTAATTGTGCGATTGTTCTGTATAGTTTCAGGAGTTTATAATGAAAACACAGACGTTATAAGTATTCATTCATTCATTCATCAGTAATCTGTCAGACGACAGGTCCACAGTCTCTTCCAGAACAGTTTCTCCACTTAATGCGATCTCCTGTTTTTGGAAAGAGACTATCCAGGAAAAGTGATAATGTGGTAGTTTTTCCATTTGCTTTCCACATCGCAGTACAACAGCCGTTCAAACCACTCTGGTCACGCCTGTAGCTATACGAACTTGAACCATATCGAGCATCATTTTCTCTGCCCTTCAAGTCGCTGCTGATGACGCTGCTTCCGGCATCAGTTTTTGGTGTCTCTCTTCGTCTGATGCCTACCCTTTGACCTGTCCAGCAAGGGAGGCCCTGCCAACGAGGGGGTTATAAGTATCTTCTGATAAATTATTTTTTCATTTGTTCTTGTTTTCTTTATATTTCATGACTTATGATATTAATTTTTTATTTCATTGGCGCTACAGCCCTCATTTGGGCCCAGGCCTACCTCCATGAAACTCGCCGTTTCACTTCGGTTTTACTAGATCTTAGACATACGGTAGGACTCCTTGGGCGGGTGATCAACTCGTCGTAAGGCTTCTACCTGTACACAAATACAGAAAAACGCAAACAAATATCCATGCCCTGAGTGGGATTCGAACCCACGATTCCGGCTTCCGAGCGAACTAAGACAGTGAATGCCTTAGACCGCTCGGCTACCGTTGCCGGCCTATTAAATTATTATAGATGGCAATTATAAAATCTGCACGATTTGATTTTTGTAAATACGATTGCGACGTAACTTCTGGGGGACCTTGAACAAACTGACGAAAGGTCCCGGTGCAAATGCCTGATCCAACGCTACGGAATTTTCAGAATCTCTTGATGGTTTGCTATACTCTGTCTAGCCTATGTGATTCTGCGCTGAATTAAGCATATGAAAGCATATGAGGGAGTTGAGGTATAGCTCGACATATTCTCAGCCTCTCAAAACAAACAAACAAACTCTATGGCCTGTAGTCCGCAAGCGAACTATACAGACCGAGCGACCGCCGCTTGTCTGCGAAGTTAGTGTCAACTTTAGTGGATAGAGGGTGTTGCTTGGTCAGCGCAACGGATCCCCACGGCCGTTAATGTCGGTTTCCTAGACCGGATTCCTCTCACTATGTGAAACCTAGCAGTCAGCTTCATATCTTTGTCACTTTGTTTCCGCTGCTACAGCCCCTGATACCCATCGAATGTGAGACTGGTTGAACTCCGATGAAGCCTGGGCGTTGTTGAAAGAAAATACGATACCTGAAATCGAACCCCGCTTCTCCAGCTATCCAGCCCGTAGCCGAAATACTATACAGACTGTGAAATGATGCCTTCAGAAAACGTGACGGATGCTGCAACTCTGTGTTTGTAACCATCACGTAGTGTTTGTGCCTCTGCGTCCAGTAGAACGACAGTGAATTATCCGGGTGCTCTACACGAGTGACCAGGTGTCCCTGTCTTACTGAAGCTCACAAATTATTTCTCCGCCTTGGCAGCGTCAACTTTGTAAGACAGCAAGAAGCTGTAGCGAAGCCTGACCTAAATCCTACTGTCTTATTAGGTGACACGCTAAGCTTGTAGGTTTATATCAGTGTTGTATTAACATGGTTTGAATTACGGCTGTGAGCGTGTTTATGACTTTGTTTTGCGTGTAACAGCTGAAGCTGAAGGGCATTGTTTGTGGCCGGCTTGCTGCGTGTGGGAGTTGGAGACAAACTCCATTGTGTTCTCTGAAATAATCGTCTCACTGCTGTATCCAAACTTGATTTATTTGTTGCCTATTTTTCTCCGACTTTCTTTTCTTGAGGAAGAAATGTAGCCTGATCAGATCATAACTTTTCTGTGTGCGCCAACGCCTCTGTGATCTAGTGGTCAGAATTCCTGGCTAAATATCCAGAGGTCTCGGGTTCGATTCCCGGCACTACCAGATTTTCTGAGAAGTAGTAGGTCTGGAACGGTGTCCACTCAGCCTCGTGAGGATAATTGAGGAGCTACTTGAACAGAAAAGTAACGGCTTCGGTCTAGAAAACCAAGATTAACGGCCGTGGGGATCCGCTGCGCTGACCACGTGACACCCTCTATCTGCAAAAGGTGGCACTAACTTCGCCGACAAGCGGTGGTCACTCGGTCGGTATAGTTCGCTTGCGGACTACAGGCCACGGAGTGTTTTTTTTATTTGCGGCAACTTTTAATGATTGCAAAGCATTTCACGTCACTAGGTATGAGCATGACGACACTGTTCTGAATGCCCTGCAATTTCATCATCGAAAAATATGCAACGTTTGAACTTAATACATTCTGTAATACAAACCAACAACTTTATTTGACTTTAAGTTTCATAGCGAAAACTGACCATTGCCGCAAAGACCTTGACATAATGTACGAAGACAGGTCGCAAACATTGATATAAATTATGCATAAAATAAGAGCATTTAAGTCAACAAGTGAAAACATGGCAACAATTTAAAATTCGGAATTTAAATCAGACAAACCTAACAAGAGACAGTACTTGTAATTAAGTAAGAAGTTCTTCCAAAATTCTGAAGATGACAACTTTACTATTACTGTTACTACTACAACTACTGTTTCTGCTGCTACTACTGTACTACTACTACTACTACTACTACTACTATTTCTGCTAACATTCTATAATAAGTAGATTGTAAAGGGTTCTGACTATTGTGGATAACACACAGAACTACTGGGGTTTTGGACTTTTTCCATCGTCCGGAATTTTAGGTAATAGAGGACACGACGTTTCAGAAACGATCTGTTTCCGTCTTCAGGTGAGAAAGGAAGACACCTACTCAGTTGGACCCCTTAGAAAGAACTAATCTCAATCAATCAATCAATCCAGTGATTGAGATTAACTCTNATAATTTTTATACCTACCATCCCTCATTCCGCCATACGGGGGGCCAGATAGCGGAAGACACGAAACTTGTCAACATGCAGAAACGTGAGTGGGTAAAGCACCTTAATGTCCCATCCAGAACGCTCCCCTTTGTCAGATTTTCCACACCGCATCTGGTCTTGTTCTCGGGATCTCATTAGTCATTTTCCTGTTGCCTCCCTTCTTTGGAGCTTCGCTTTTCTCCTTCCACCCGTCTTCCTCATTTATCAATAGCAGAAAGAAATCTCTCTCCTTGAGCTATACCGTTTCTCGCTCCGCCAATCCGTAACAGCTTCCGAATTAATCTCGATTACCGTTAGATTGAGACTTCGAGATATGTACACGCAGACAAACAAGTTCATAGAACTTGTTCAAATCATACTCCACTTAATTGTGATTGTGGATGACACGGAGCTCTTCACGTCTGCAATTACTGGAATGCACAGATATGCGCTATACCTTTTAGAGAGTCTTAACAACTTCCCTCATTCAGTTACTTCTATCTGACGTTCCCAACCAGTGAGAGAACACTGAACCGATCAGCAGGAAATGCGGTTTATTTCTTTTGTTTAATAATTCAGTGAACTCTGCTGATCCTTCCAGATTTATTATTATTATTATTATTATTATTTATTTATTTAAACTGCAAATGGGTTTTTGACTGGTAGCAGTAGTACTACAATAAGCCACAACACATAAATAGACACATCACACAAAATAATACACGACACTCAAACAAAACACAGCACACAAAACGACACAATCAACAAATGACACACTAGCACACAGTAAATACAATGAAAATACACTTACAACTATAACAAATACAATTACAATTACATATATATAAATTAATATTAAGAAAATAAGTATACTATATACTAAACAGTCACAGTATTGGAATGGGTAATGTCATATCCTGATGATAACTCACCGTAAAGTCTAACACCCTCATTAAAGGTACTCAGTGTGAGAAACCGGATGTACAGGAACCGAACAAATACAAACCTGCATGAAAATCCCAGAATGTTATTGTGTGGAGGCCTGCTAGTTAGCGCCTTCATTTGATTCTGTGGATTGTTTCCTCCACTTCATCGCTCACTTTTATCTGTTATTGGGATGAACAATGCATGGAAATTTACCTCCATAATCTGTATATACTTTTCTGACACATATCAAAGCACTTGAAAAACTAAAAGACTCGACTACTTTGAAAGGATCGGAGAACTCAAGGAAATGAAGACTACGGCGAAAAATAAACTTGTAGACAACAATTGCAATATTACACCTTCCAGAAAAACGTAACGAGTTTATTCCCGCTGCCATCGAATCATTCCATATATTCCTGAAATAAAAATTGGCTTTTTAATAACAACTTTCTACCATGTCGAATGGACAAGAGACAGCATTTTTTAAGAATTTAAAGCTATGTTATTTATGGCATGAAGTTTCAATACCATTGCGTAATGCTTCACATTCACATTATAAAACTCTTAAACATTTTAAAATTCATCTATAAAGTCAGACTTTGGTGTTTCATTAGAGCGACGAGACCAATATTGGACATAGCAGACGTAAGGAAAATCCGTTTCGCGTGGTACATCGTCAGTTCACAGGTCAGTGCGCCATTCTGCTCAGTTTGCAATATCATGTCGCGCAGCTTCTTCCAGAAGAAGAGCCTCTTCCCCCTCCATGAACCTGTCTGAGAGTAATTAACTTGGCTGGTAGCTGATGTTTGCATTGAGATGTCTTCGCTCTTTGCCTTATGCGGTTGGCAAGAAATTTGCAGCTCTAATGCATACGGAGCATCGTATCAAATGCTGTAATTTCGTTTGGCCTTCCTACTTTTCTATGACAATTTTATGATGTATGTACAGCGGAACACGAGCTCTGAATGTGAACAACTATCCATAAATAATGGAAAGTACAGATTTAATCATGTTAACATAGTTATTTAGGAATTAGCTAGAACTGTAACCGGTTTATTGTACAGTAGGGAAAACTTGTACAGAACACGCCAATAGTTCAATGTGAACCGGGAAAGATGTGATTACCTTACGGTCTTCTTCCTTCCTGAAAATTTGTAATTCTCAAAAGGTCTGTGACACTAGTTGTTTCATTATACCAGTATTATTTCGGATGAACATCTATAATTTTTACCGTCAACTCCATAATAATTTATTATTTATTTATTTACTTATTTTTTTATTTACATACATTTTTAATTACATTTATTTACATACATACATTTTTATTTACACTGCATATTTCGATCTCAAATAAGTCATCTTCTGGTGCTGCAAATTTCACACATTTTATTATCCAACTGCAACGGCAACATTCCCATCTTTAAAAATGGTTCATACAAGTTAGCTTCTATTCAATTCACAATCTAGACAAAACTTAGACTAGACTTTGGTTAAAATTAACAATAAAATACAATAAAATGAGAATTCTTATGATATTTTATTGTTAATTTTAACCAAAATATATTATAAGATTTGTCTAGATTGTAAATTGAATAGGAGTTAACTTGTACGAACCATTTATAAAGATGGAAATGTTGCCATTGCAGTTGGATAATGAGATGTGTGAAACTTGCAGCACCTGAAGATGACACGTATGAGGTCGAAACATGTAGTGTGTGGTAAATAAATAATAAAGTATTGTGGCTTTTATTGTAAGAATTATATATGTTCATTGTATATACGCAACAGGATGCATTTCTTAAAGATAAAACTAACTGCTTTGGATACTGGCTTGTGTTGTAATACTGGGAGTAAACAAAACGAAGGGAATATATGTCCACAGGAACATAATACAATTAAGTACACAGCCTATACTAACAATCTCAGATTATGTAATTTTAATACAGTACTTAATTAACTTAATATTTTCCTACCCCCGCAATAGTCTTTAGAGAGGCAGGACCATGTAACTAGCAAAAAACACAATGAACATATCACGAGCATGTTGGTGTAGTGATAAACTTCTAGATTTTTGTATGGGGGATGCTAGGTTCAATTTTGGCCGGAACACCCACTATCCTTAGTTTTTTCGTGGTTTTGTTCAGTACATTCAGGCAAATGCTTGGATAGAGACTCGATTAGGCTTCCTTCCAAATGCTTTGCAATTCATTATTCTTCAAGCGTTCCATTCGACGCTCTGTAGTCTGACATACTAACTCACAAATGCCATTACACGTGTCGCAATGCGGAGCACCTGCTGTGTGCCGAGAAGGGGAAGCGAATGGTGAGCACAGCCGGCTCACAACGAGCGTTCTGCAGCCACTATCTCTGTCGTAGTTCCGCTGTTCATTGGGCGTCTGGACTGCTCAGTCAAATGGGACCAGTTCACACAAGTATTTTAATTCACTTCTGCTCTGATTATATTCTGTCAACTTTTCCAAATGAATTAGAGACTGTCAGTCTCAGAAATGAACCGATATTTTTATGCATATAATACCAGCCAGGGAGGCTAGGTCTCAACTGAAAGGGCCGTGAAACCAGAAAAGAAGAAGAGAAATAAGAATAATATAGTACTAGCCACAGAGCTGCCTCCCCTTCTGTTTGCAGTATACAGCATGGTGTAGGCGCTCATTCACTCCACGTACAGCCGCTGTAGGAAGTTCTTTTGTTCCATCTTGGTAGCATTTTAACGATTCCTCTTGTAACTTTTTCAGTTGACCTAATCCTTCCGGCCGCACTATGGCTCTGGAGTCGACTCAGCATCTAACAGAAATGAGTACCAGGATTATTCTTGGAATATTCTTGGGGGTAAAGGGCGGCCGGCGCCTAGGGCTGACAACCTTGTGGCCATCTATGAGCCGATTGTCTAGAAAATGTGGGAACCTCAACATCTCACAACCCTATGGGCCTCCACGGCCTGTTACAGGAATACCTTTACTTTTCTTTATATTTTCTTTTTATTGTAACACGTGTATAAAATGTTTTGAGACTAAACACCTGTGTGGATACATCCAGTTGAGTTAACGTAACTTGCATGTTGGGTTTAGTAAAACTTGTCTAGTTAGTGTTTAAAATGGCCACGCCATAGCTCAAGCGGTTAGTCGCTGGCTTCCCATCGCGGCGGCCCTGGTTCGATCCCGGGTCTGGTCAAGTGGGATTTGTGGTGGACAAACTGGCGCTGGGGCAGGATTTCTCCGAGTACTTCGGTTTCTCCTGCCAATCTTCATTCCACCAATCGCTCCACAATCACCCTCACCTATCATCTGGCGCTGGTATAATAGTCCTGAAGTGGCAGCAGTACAAAGGCTTAGTCCCACCCCACTAGCAATAAAAAAAATAATGTTTACCTTTGTATGTTATACTTGTATTCCGGTGTTCCTTGTTTCGAATTAGGGCCACGTTACTGAATATCAACCTGCAGACTTTCCTAAATTTGCCAGTTTCTATAGGCGAATTTCTGGGTAGTGTCACCAAACAAGTGACTGTCACATCCAGAGTAATATCTGCCGACCATTCATGGCAGAAAGCAAAAGAAAGATATCGGAAAATATTTCTTAGTAAACAGGACCATCCAGCTCTGGAATCAACTACCTGCAGATGCTTTAGGGACTCTCTCCTGTAAATCAAATAATTTTAGGAAGAGGATTAGGAAAGCGATAAATAAGGCGAAGTGAAGGTATGGGGGAAAACACCTAAAAATGCAGTGAAGTGAATTGTGGTGAAGATGTGAAGGGTACGTAAGTGTAGTGAAGTGGAATGAAGTGAATTGTGATGAGGATATGAAGGGTACGTAAGTGTAGTGAAGTAGAATGAAGTGAATTGTGATGAGGATGTGAAGGGTACGTAAGTGTAGTGAAGTGCAATGAGGGAAGGTCATGGTGAAATGCATCAGTTTATGGCATTACGTCTTCCATTACTGTTAGTGTTTAGTGCTTATTTTTTATTAATATTAATTTATTTCATTGTAGTTGTAAATCGTATTCGCATTGTATTCACTTTGTATAGTGTGTCCTATATTGCTTGTGTAGTTTTGTGTACTGTTTTCTCTTTGAGTGTGGGATGTTATTTTGTGAGATGTATCTTTTTGTAGTATCACTGCCACCGTGTAAAACCCCATTTGCAAATTAGAAATAAATAATAATAATAATAGTAATAATAATAATAATAGTAATAATAACAATAATAATAATAATTGTGAGCTATTCATGAAAGGTTCATATATAACCTAAACATAAATAACTCATAGCATCCGGCTTCCTGAGGCTTCCTGGCAAACACTAGAAATGGGAATCTCCAAATTAGAGCCCCTGACTCTGATTGACATCTGTCTTAACTGTGTTAAAACGTAATGTAAAATTTCTCTGAAGAGCCAGAGGATAACCATGAAATTTACTTTGAGGATGACATGCAGAGGGCCAGTTACGTGCCTGCTATAGTGGTCTGTTCTTTTTTTCATAGATAATGGTTCACCTGGACCTGGCGCACACATATTCTCGCCAAAAGAAAACAACTGGACATCAAATTTAGTCAGATGCATTGCCTAATTGGCAGAAAGCTAGAACTGTCAACCGAAAATAAACTTCTAGTATACAAGACAATACTGAAGCCCATTTGGACTTACGGCGCACCATTATGGGGAACTGCAAGTACATCCAACATAGAAATATTACAGAGATTCCAAAACAAAGTACTTCGCGCTATAGTCAATGCACCGTGGTACGTCCCAAACAGACTGCTACATGCCGATCTAGGCATACCCACAGTACGGGAAGAAACCACAAACATAAGCCGTAAATACAAACACAAGATAACAGCACACCCAAATGAACTGGCAACCACATTATTAAACGGTGCAGACGAGCCCAGGAGACTGAAAAGGCATAAGCCAACCGATCTAACGACGCGCCTCATATAAATCTAATACATACAATAACAAAGTCAAACTCTAAATAGATTCATAGAGACTGCTCACTTGAGCATTACTCTCCCCGAGATGTTCTCTCTTAGTACATGTATTTAAGTCTTAGATTAAGTATTTCATAAGATGTACTTGTAGTCCTTAATATGGACTGATTGTACAAATAAACGGAGATACACAAGAAAAATAGATAGTCGCTTTACTCGTGTGCTGCTACTGATAACAACTTCACGGGGAGTGATAAGCATCCTGTAACAAAACTGTTTGTTTTCCAGTGAAGCTGGATTTCAACCCAGCGGACCGAGTTAGCGGAAAGCAATCAATAGCGGATTGCACAAAGAGAACTCTGTGGCTTGTACAAAAGAAATCAAGTTTCATAACTGGAACTGATTTTTTTTTTTAAACAGAAATATTAGGATTGATATATGTGTGTGCACGCGCGCGTGGGATCTAAACGTGTAGCGACATGCTGTAAAAAGGCATGAGTACAATGATTGATGTGAACTGTGGAATATATTGCATATCTTTAGAGAAAATATCTGTAAAGGCGCGTCCACATTACTCGTGCTCTTGCTCGCCAGGCTTGTGCTCGCCGGGAGACTCGTCTGGCTTTTACTTGTTCTCGTAAATCTTCGTCCACACTACTTCAGTTGCTCGCCAGGCTTCGGCGCGTGAGGATCCCTAAAATTACTCGTAGTGTGTATAGACTGTAGTCGTATTTTAATTTATTGGCTATAGGTTTTTAAATTAAAATGTTAAATTTGCTTGTCTCGTGACTTGTCATATCGTCCACATTACTCGCCAAAGTAGCGAGTCACACGAGCACGAGCACGAGTAATGTGGACGCACCTTAAGACGTCGTTAGGAGCAGGAGTCCAGACTCTATCGCAGAAGCCAGGAGGCTACGGCCTGAATCAAATAATAGTGATTCAAATTATATTTTCGTTATGCACTGCATCACCGTATCGGATGTAAGAGTCCGGAGAGGCATAATTGTAAAAAGGAACATTTAGTATGCGTCGTCGAAGATATGGACCGCCTCTGTGGTATAGTGATCAGAGTTCCTCGCTACAGACCTAGAGGTCCGGGTTCGATTCCCGGAGCTACCAGATTTTCTGTGAAGTAGTGGGTCTGGAACGGGGTCCACTCAGCCACGTGAGGACAATTGAGGAGCTATTTCAAGGAAATAGCAGCTCCGTTCTAGAAAACCGAAATTAACGGCTATGGGGATCCGTTGCGCTGACCACGCGACACCCTCCATCCGCTAAATTTGGCACTAACTTCGCCGACAAGCGCGGTCGGTATAGTTCGCTTGCGGACTACAGGCCACGGAGTTTATTTGTCTGTCTAAGGTGTGATGTAATTCTTCTGCCCTTTGTTTTTGAGCTCGCATTTTCATAAATAAATGCTGGTATATGAACTGTACAGTCAAAGCTGTTCAGTTTAAACAGACTGTTTTATTTTGACAGGCCAGTTTTCGGGCGTGTCATGCAGCCCAGAGACTGTGCCAGTTGAGAATGGAGCACTGATTGAATGATGAGAGATGAAACAGAAATAGGCGGACTGACAGACAAACATGCCCAAATGCCACTTCTTCCCACAGGGCTGTTATGGATTTGCTCATCCTCTATGATATGTCGGCCTTTTTGTCGTTTTGCCACGGACTGTGGGGAGACTAATTATTCGAATTATTATTGGTAACCTGCTTACAGGCTTCTGAGTCTTCTTTCGAACACGACGCAGGAGAATCGCAGACGGTTCTTGTGTGTGGCTGTGAAGAGACACGCAAACGTATTGACCGCCCTCACTCCCAAAGAGGACCATTCATTTTCATTACGAATCGTGTCATTATCACCGCAACTGAGAAAACAGCAACCGCTTAACCAAGCAGACTAAATATTATTGTTACGTAATTGTGAGAACAATCAAGTCGTTATTAACTGGGCTCCTTGGAAGGCAGAAAAGTTACTTCTGTAAGAATATTTGTAGTCCCTTGTATTTAGCACTCGAGTTCTTATAATAAGGTCAACCTCTGTGGTCTAGTGGTCAGAGTTCCTGGCTACAGATCCAGAGGTCCGGGTTCGATTCCAGGCGCTGCAAGATTTTCTGAGAAGTACTGGGTCTGGAACGGGTTCCACTCAGCCTCATGAGGATAATTGAGGAGATATATAAAGTAAATGACGGCTCCGGTCTAGAAAACCAGAAAATTAACGGCCGTGGGGATTCGTTGCGCTGACCACGCGACGCCCTCTATCTGCTAAATTTGGCACTAACTTCGCCGACAAGCGGCCGTCGCTCCGTCGGTATAGTTCGTTTGCGGAACAAAACCACGGAATTCTTTTAATAAGAGTGACGAAAAACATGATTAATCTAGGATATTTCACAGCGAGGGACTTCAATTTATAGAGGTCCCCTAGTATTTTAGTGTGGGGAAGTTATAGAGCCGGTCACAGTAGCCGAGCGGTCTACGGCATGTACTGTCTTCTCTCACTCGAAGGCCGGGATAGTGGGTTCGAATCCCACATAAGGCATAGATGTTTGTTATGTGTGTTTACTTCGTGTTTGTGTTTTCCTGTGTTTAGGTGGAGGCCTTGCGACGAGCTAATCACTTGTTCAAGGAGTCCTGCCGTATCTAATATGATCGAAATCGAAAAACAACCTCGACATCATAAAGGTATAAGAGAAACTGATTATGCAATTAATAAATGAGTTTTTTTAGTAAGAGTTACGAAAACATGATTAATCTAGGATATTACTCAGCGAGGGAAATTATAGATTTAGAAATGGGGCAAATTTTTGGCCGTGTTGGACAAGAAATTCATGCTGAAATATGATACTGAGGTATCTTGAGAAGTAACTGCTGGGTTACCGAATAAAATACGAAATCATGACATTAAGTTGGACACTACATTGTGAGAATTGAAAGCTGATAGAACTGACCTCAGTCTGTGTGAAGTGGATTGCTTCAGTATTAGGGTTGTTGAACTTTTGGAATCTGTTTTCTTCAGAAACAGCCAGAATTGCCATTCGTCTGTCCATAGCATTCGACAGACTTCAGTTTACTTCACAGTATTGTTCTCAGATTCGTCCCATAAAATGCTACAAGGATTTTATAATCTCCCCATTGTTAATGCAATGTCACGTCCCATGTTCCTTATACATTTTCTAGACATTCAAGCTATTGAAGAAGCTTCATATTCGTATTATTACTAAGATTAAAGACTTCTGTTGGCTAGTGACATATTTCACAATCTTCCTTCGTTGAATAGAAGGGTACCCAACTTCTGCATTGTGACGACTATTATACTTCATGCTGCTTAGCGTCTGGGTTGCATCGGCCTCCCCCTTACCAAGAGATTGTGCGATGAGCCGATCCCCCGTCCAGCAGGATCTCCCAAGTACGTAAAGGATTCATAGTCTCGCAATTATTTCTTAATCGAAATAGGTAAGCTGTATTATTTAGTAAGAGATGTAAAAATTTAAGACATGAATTGATTTTGTTATGCTTCAGATGGCAAGAGACCTGCACAGACGTTCAATAATCACGGCTCTCTGAAAATGCAGGTCTCATAGTCGACTTCGAATCTGGAACACATTGTATTTAACGTTATTTCAAGCTAAAATATTTTGGAATTTTAGACAACTTATGCCACTCAGCTTATTGAACCTACCACATGAGACACAAACAAGACTTTGGAGCTACCAGAATGATATGTATAAACCTATACTTAACCAACAATTGGAAATGTATATTCTCTATAGATCTACTTTGAGATGTAAAACGGAAGACAGAAAGCATTAAGCATTTAATATGCCTATATACACATATATCAAAGTAGAATTGTTGCTCGGATTTCTGTATTAATTAATATGTTAATATCAGATCGTCTGTTTTGAAGACCGATGTATCATGAAAAGCAAATGCTAGCTCGTTTAATTTAGTGTTATTTTTAGCAGTTGAATGTTAGAAACGAAATACTCGTATTTCATTCTTTTAATGTCAGCAGATTTCAAAACTTTTGACCAATTTCAAAAATAAATTTATTCAGACACCACCTGAACCGTATTCATTATGTTTAAGTGCCAAACAGTGGTCATTACTTTATTACAAAGCCTTTTCCAATATTTGTATTAATTGATTTGTTAATGTATACACTTAATTGAGGGTCCATTAAAAGTACGGTTTCAATATCCATAATAATTATTGCGAAAATAGAAAAAGGTACTCAATTGTAACTAAAACACACATACATGGCTAACATTTAAAATTCATGATCAACAACTTTTTATTTAATAGCTGAACAGAATACCATAATTACATTTTCCGGGACTCAAAACAGTCGTATTGCGTTGCTTACAATAAGTTTGGCAAGTGATAACAGTTTTCTGGGAAGTTACCGTATTTACGCATGTATAGGCCGCACATTTTTTGCCCAAAATTCAAGAGGAAAACTGGGGTGCGGCTTATATTCGAAATATTCGAAATCACACTTCATTTAAAAAAAATATATTCATAATTAGTAATACAGAGTGTTCTACTCCTGAAATAATATTCCAAGAAAATTATTTTTTCTATAATTTCTGTCTGAAAATTGTGCTGCGGCCTATACACGCACGCGGCCTATACATGCGTAAATACGGTATATCATGTAGCTGTTTAGATCGATATCAGTGTTTCGGAAGAATTTGCTGCCTCATTATTCAGTGTGGAAAATATGCCGCGCACGAAAACTAGGGTACGGACAGTGATAGGAAAACAGGAACCGGGATTGCCAATGAACCATTGGAATACCGCGACCCTTAGAAGAAGCATACACATTTTGAGAATAATATGAGATACGAAAGTGTTCTGAGGAGGAAAAGAAGGGAGAAGATTTTCCAAGAAGGAAAGCAGAGATGTTTCGGTGGGAGAATAGAGGGACCCGATAAGATTTCCCAGAAGATCGGTCCTCAGTATCGCGCGAAATGGCAATATCCCGAAGGTAGGTGCATCTGAGCATCGCCAGCTGAGCAGAAAATCAGGAAGAGACGGAAGTGAAGAAGATAGGTCAATCCGCAGACACAAGAAAGGGCAACTAGACCGAACGCAGATTCCGAGCAGAGCGCCCAGAGTTCACAAGAACTTCAAGGCTCTAATCATTCTGTGACTCCACACAGTTAGGGGTTCACTGAAACGTATATCACGGCAGAGACAAATACTAAATGAACTCAGATATGGCAAAAACAGCTCCGAATAGATAGTTGAATTTACTGAACGGAACACGAGAAATTGGAATAAAATATTGATTAGCTTCCAACATTTCCAAAAAATTGAACATAATCATTCTTTCCGCTTCGATGTTTACTATACATGTTTTTTAACTTCCTGGGAAGACCAAGGCGTAGGTGGGTGGACAATATTAAAATGGAACTTAGAGAGATAAGAGGGATGATATTGATGGGATTGATCTGGCTCAGGATAGGGACCAGTGGAGGGCTCTTGTGAAAACGGTAATGAACCTTCGGGTTCCATAAAATGCTGGGAAATTCTTGGGTAGCTGCTGATTTCACTTCTCCTCAAGAAGGACTCAGCTCCATAAGTAAGTGTTTTTAACTTCTTTGCCTGAGGTTCTGCTTGTGCTACTGGGGTTGATGTTCATGAAATGCATATACAAAATTCTGTTGAAAAAATAGTAACACTTATACATTGCAATGGAGCCGGGATAGCGCAGTCGGTATAGCGACTGGCTATGGGCTGGACGATGGAGGGGTCGGAGGTCGAGTCCCGGTGGGGTCAAGCATTTTCTCCTCTCCAAGTCGTTCAGACCGGCTCTGGGTTCCACCCAGCTTCCAATCCAATGGGTACGAGCTGTCCTTTCCCCGGGGGTAAAGCGGCAGGGGCGTGAAGCTGAACACTCATCTGCAGCTAGTGCCGAGGTCAAGATAATTTGGCTCTCTACAGCCACCCCCCAGTAAATCTTCATGGGGTAGTGCTTAATTAGTTAAGCACAGGGACAAGTTTACCTTTTACTTTTGCCTTATACATTGCAAAGACGAATCATTTATCATTACGTAAAATTAGAGTGCACTAGACCCGAAAATGTATCAAATGTGGATGAGCATATGATTTCATATTTATATTTTGTTTCCTATCGATTTATTTTGTTCAAACGACTGATTATGTGAAAAATCACCTGAATTTAAGCTTTCAGGTGTTACATAGGCCCGAAATATTCCAATATCAAACAAAAGGCAAAAGGTAAGGTAAAGCTATCCCTGTAACAGGCCGTGAAGGCCCATAGGATTGTAAGACGTCGAGGCTCCAATATTTTCCCTAGACAGTCGGCTCACAGATGGCGGTAAGATTGTCAGCCTCACGCAAGGGCCGCCCTTTACCCCCGAGGAAAATTCCTGGTACTCATTTCTGTTAGAGGCTGAGTCGAACCCAGGGCCATATTACGGCTTGAAGGATAAGGTAAATTGAAAACAATCACCTTATTGGGACTCGAACCCGCTTGTAGCATAGTGCCTCAAACAACTGCGCTAATTCCAATAACAAATTTACCCAAAACCTTCCAATAATGAATTTTGTCGAAATACACTAAGTAGTTCTGGAGGTAAAACCTACGCACCGATAGAGAAAGATGTTAACTCCCCATTAAACATTATCTAGCTAATGGAGTGAAAACAGGCAAATTCAAAAGATGATTATATTACATTAACTTTACATTCCCTGGGCCAAGAGCTGTTCAAAATGACTGTAGGTTATTCGGTATATCATATTGTGACATGTATTGGTGTTAGACGGGGTTCGGATTGATAATTTCATTTATTGTCCACTTAGAGTCGTAACTACAAATAATTATTCACTAGTACTGCTTTACACGCCTCAAATCACTCCACATTAATCCTCTCAGTCTGTGTCCACTAGTCTTCACTGTCCGTTTTACTTGTTATTCAATCGTAACATTATGAATATTTTTGCTTTGAGGAAATGTATTATATTTTTATCTCACTTTCAGTGGTTGGAATGATCTTAATACCAGGGAATTTTGTAGGAAATGCCTCTTTTAAAAGTGAAATGACAACACCTCTTACTTCCTGATACAAGTTTTGATTTTCAGTAATTGTCAGAAAAATATTTTGAAGACATCAGCAATTACTTCTCTGCCCTCCGCGTCATCATTTTTGTAAGGAGAGTTGGTATCTCTTTAGTCGGATTTCTTCCTGATCCGTGTTTTAGTATATTCCAGGATGTTTCTTTATCTGATTATCGGATTTTGCTATAAGCCTACAGTAATGCTGCCTTTTAGCCTCTTTCATAACTGTGCGCAGGATTTTGCAGTATTAATGCAATATGCTCTCATGTGTGGATTATTACTGCTCCTGCTATATATATATATATATATATGGACTGCTTTGATATCTGAAAGTATTTTTATTCCTTGTGTAATCCAGTCGTTTTTTACTCTACCTACAATTTTAATCTGAGCAGGAACACTAGCTTCAACGATATTTAGGAAAATATATAAAAAAAGAGTTAAACTTGTAAGTTTGTATCCTTATGTTTGAATAGAGGTTCCCACGTTTCATTTTCTAATAGATGCTGAAATTGAGCTATGTTTTTTTTCTGGTACTCTCTTCCAAGGATATTAAATTTACTTTTGTAGTAATATTATTTACTATAAGGAATAGAGCACCTTGGTCTCAGAGGCCGTTGACTAGTGGATATACAAGAAGGGTTTAACCTTGAATTACCTATAAAAATACTATCAGTGGTTCTACTCAAGGATTTTTGAATTCTTGTTATAAAATTCGCAGTGTGTGAAAAATTGTATGTCTTTAGTAAAGAGTTAACTTGTTTTTATAGTTATTTTTAATTAAATAGTTAATATTTACATCTTTACAGATTTTAAACTCAGATTTTTATTTGTACAGATGTTTTAAAGTTGCATCTAGTCTCCTTAGAAATTCATTAACATCTCCTGAAGGAACTCTGCACAAGCTTAATATAATTAGGTTAGATGTCTTAGTTACTAATTGAATTGTACAGATTTCAGAGTTTTGTTCCTTGCAGTGATGAGAAATATTAACTTTGAAGAAAGCAGCTTTCTGGGATGTGGTGCCGTGTAGAAATTGTGTTAACCGACGTTTCGTAGGAACGTATCGCCTACATTTTCAGGATAGAAAACAAGAAGAAATCCGCGAGCGGACCAGCTTGAGCAGGTGCAACAGACTGGGTCCTACAAAAATCGATTAACACAATTTCTACACGGTGCCACATCCCAGAAGACCGCTTTCTTCATGGTCACCGCCGTGAAAACCTCAAATCTTACAATATTAATTTTACTGAAATGTTGATCTGTCCTAACAAAAATACAGACACCTCCCCTCTGTACGTCTCTTCGGCGAAACCTGAAGCCTCATAGATAACCGTTCTCTGTGAGGTACAGCAGTTCTCTTTATTTTCCATCCTCAGTTTCTGAATAGAAGAGTCAGGCTATTCGATGGTAGAACACAAAATTGGATGCAGTTTTGTTTGAAGTTATTGCAGGTCCTATATATTTAACGAATTGACTTTAATTGCTTTCAGGCTCCCTATGGAGTACTGCTCTTTTCTTGATAACACATAATCACATTCATATGCTTAACCACCAGCCTCATATTCAACATTAAAACCAGACACTAACTTAGTCTCCGCCACTTCCTTCCTGATGGAAGTCGTAACGTCAATTTGATAATAATCAAGACCTGTAGGTTAAGACTTATAGTTAATCTCTCATTGTGTAAGCGTGTTTTGTCCATCTCTCACGTTTCCGTTGTTGTTCATTAGTTGCTGCAAGATCATGATCACAGCCTGAGGTATGTTATAAGTTCTTTGCACAAAATGCAAAACGTGAATTCACAATGTAAAAGTCGTGCTGGTCCTTCCACAACTGCAAATTTAATAAAAAGCTTTTTAATATAATGAATGTTGACAAATATTTACGTGACTGAGACGTGGGTTTGGATTGGCAATTGGATTTATTAACAATCTGCAGGTCGTAACTGCAAATAGTTATTACACTTTTGCTGATTTACACAATTTACAATCACTCCATACCAATCTTATCAGTTTATTTCCGCTAGTTTTCACTATCCCCTTCCTGACAATGGATTTATACCACAGGAACTGTAAAAGTATCACTAAATTACACACTCCCAATACCACTGCACTATAGCACACTTCAAATCACACTCTGAGTCTTATAGTGGCTGTCTCATACCGAAAAGTCAGAACTAAGAACTGAACCATAGCGCCGTTTGTTTTGAAGATGACTTCTTTGCACGGACTCCAAGGAAAACACCGTCTTCCATTTATGAAATGTGATTACCGAACAATTGCATAGCAACTGTCGCGACGCGGACCCCATAGAAAACAGTCTGTCTATTGTTGAAAATTATTTACCGAGCCTCTGCTTAACAACGCTCTGGCCATCCACGTTACTATATTTACAATACTAATATATTTGTATTAGCAGTAAATAAATATATAATGACCGATGAAGTATCCAAGGTAGCGAAGAATGTCTTTGAGGAATATTTTTCCCATATTGAAATAAAACTCTCAGTTTTTGTTTGATTTGCACAGCATATTGTTTTTGATACGTGACAGGAAATCGACGCCACTGTCAAAAGCAGAGCAGGAGCAGGAGCGGTGATGAACTTCAGATGCATGGGGAAAGATAAGGGATTTGTGTTCGTAATGCAGCGCAGAAAATTCTCCGACTATCATATTTCCGCATCGATTAAACGTCTATGTTCTGATGACCAGCATACATGGCTGACTCAATTTGGTCAAGATAAATGATGCCCCGTTACGTGCTAGTATGTTTTTGCGTCTCGCCCCCCTGTCAAGCCCATGAGACTGCTTCATTGCATGTCACGAGTCTTTTGTTTTATAGTGGCGCCAAGCTCGGCGGTGCGGAAGGCTCGGAAACTA
This sequence comes from Cryptotermes secundus, assembly GCF_002891405.2. NCBI lineage: Eukaryota > Metazoa > Arthropoda > Insecta > Blattodea > Kalotermitidae > Cryptotermes > Cryptotermes secundus. Next base: position 1,377,406 of record NW_019744110.1, read on the forward strand.
AAATTTGCATTAAAATTTAAAGCTGTTGTTGTAAAAAACCTAATACATGAGACCCTTTAAATAAAGGTAGATAAGAACTGGTGGACCGCTCTCCGAGCCTACACTCAAACTCCTCATTCAGATTCGCCATTTATTTAAAGTCTTCTGGGATATAGCGCCGTGTGGTTCGGTGAAAGTTAACTTGTATATTTTTTATTTTGTGTGCTGGAGTGAGACGCAGTCCACTTAGTACATCGGCAATTAATTGGCCTTTGTACCAGCTCTGAATGATACTTCAGTACGGAGAGTTTAGTGGAACAAGATTTATTATTATTATTATTATTATTTTACTGCAGTTGGGTGTTAACCCGGTGGCAGTAGAACTTACACTGAAACAGACAAAGAAAACTATAACATAAAGGGAACAATACAAAACAAAGTACATACATTACGCAAGGTACACACAGTGCAAATCCTAATATATATAGTCATAAAAGGGCACGTGCTTGTGTTCATTTCACTGGACTCGAACAAGGACACTTGACTTTACTTCACTATTTTCCACTCAAACTCCGTGGGGAAACCGAAATACTCGGAGAAAACATGTTCCAGTGCCATTTCGTCCACCATAAATCCCATATGATGTGACCTTGGATTGGTCACGGTCCGCCACCGTGGGAATCCGGCGACTAACCGCCTGAACTGTGACACGGCCGAAGTTAATCTACGTTTCGGAGGAATATGTCACTTCTGTCTTCAGGGTAGAAGAGGAGACGAAGAAAGAAAGCAAGATGAAGTAGGCAGGAAGCAGAGCACCAGAGTCTTGCTTCCCTGATTTTTTGATATTGGAGATGGATGCGATATTTTCCTCAGAAACTTCGGTTGAATTTCACAGAACCACACAAATTTATATACCAGAAAAACTTCATAGTCAACACTGTGAAAAAAGTTGTTACTGTCTTCCAGTATTAATGAATGTAAACTTGTTTGTAGGAATTTCACAACTTTTACTCTTCTCCAAGTATAATTAGAATGATGAAATCAAGGAGGACGAGGTTGGCAGGGCATGTAGCACGAATGGGAGAGAAGCGGAATGCGTATAGGATATTGGTGGGAAAGCCAGATGGAAAGAGACCACAGGGAAGACCAAGGCGTAGGTGAGTGAACAATATTAAAATGGATCTTAGAGAGATAGGATGGGATGGTATGGATTGGACTGATCTGGATCAGGATAGGGACCAGTGGAGGGCTCTTGTGAACACGGTACTGAACATTTAGGTTCCATAAAATGCTGGGAAATTCTTGAGTAGCTGCAGAATTGGCGGCTCCTCAAGAAAGGCTCAGCTCCATAAGTAAATATGTAAGTAAGTAAACATGTTTGTGGGGAGGTTTATTTAACAATCTATCAGTAACGAAATTATAAAGTGTCGGAGAGTGGAATGACTGATGAATAGGAAAGGATGTGGAAGGAAGCGGGCTTGGCATACTTCAGGCACTTCCCTGCATTCACCTGGAAGCACAGAGAAAAAATGCGAAGAGTCCCAGAAAAGCTGACGCCCCGGCCGAGAATCGAACCGATCACATATCAAATACAATTCTGTAGCTTAATCTCTAAAGCGGCACGCTCAGTAAATGAAATATGTGGGAGCTGATTGATTTTCTCCGCTTTCTCGAGGACATGATGTAGTCTTAAGCAGAGAGATCTTGATTTTCGTTGGGTTCTATGAGGGAACCGGATCATTTTTACCAATTTCAGTAGCATTCTGAATTGGATCTGGGACTGTCTAAAACCATTTATTTGTAAATTGTTTTTGTTCTGGGACTACACGTTGTTATATCTCAGAAGATAGACCTGTTCATAACCACAAAATTTGCAGAGTTATGTGCAGTTACATTTTATGAAAGTGTAGTTCAATACACCTGAAAGTATTTGAGATCAGGGTGCTGAGCACAATGTTGGGACCAAATATGAATGAAGTGGTATGAGGACGGAGGGTGTTGCAAGATGAAGAGCTTCGAAAGTTTTCTTTTTCCCACTGGCTGTACAGCCTCCTTGGGCCCTGGTCTCTGATTTTCAGTTTCATGATCATTTTACAGACTGTAGGACTCCTTGGACGAGTGATCAGTCCGTCGCAAGGCCTCTACCTAAACACGGGACAACACCGACACAGAATATACATATACCAAACATCCATGCCTTGTGTGGGATTCGAACACACGATCCCGGCTTCCGAGCGAGCGAAGACAGTACATGCCTTAGACCGCCCGGCTACCGTGACCGACTTCGAAACTTATGCTCTGCACCAAATATAATTAGAATTATCAAGTTCAGAAGGATGAGATGGACAGGGCATATAGCACACATTGGGAAAATGGGAATGCATATAGGATTGTATGTGAAAGCCAGAAGGAAAGAAACCACTAGGAAGACTTACGCTTAGGGTGGTAAGATAATATTAAACTGGATTTTGGAGATGTAGAATGGGGTCGAATGAGCTGGATTCATCTGGCTTAGGATGGGGACTAATGGAGGGCTTTTGTGAACAAAGAAATGAACCTTCACATTTCATAAAATGTTGGGGAATTCTTGAGCAGCTGAGCATCTGGCAAGTTCCCAAGAAGGGCTGGGCTCCATGAAGTTGTTTAACAGATACCAATTCAGAGCGACATGCGATAATATCGGGCTGGTTAGCCTCATGTAGAATGCATCGCCTTGATGTCCCTGCGTTGTAGTGAGAGCTGTAGAAGGGGGGTCCATCTAAGCAGTGGATTTTTTAGCGAGTGTTTGTGGATACGAAAGAACCGCAGAGGGCCGATGAATGCCCGCGCTCAAGACAAGTCAGCTGGCAGATCCCACCAGCTCTATAGGAATGGCTCTCAGGAGACGCCGAGATCAACAGGCTGCCCGCAGGAGGCGAAGGAATTGTAAGAGGGCGGTATCGAGAGCTTTGGGAAAGTAAATTTTGGGTTGAGGGAGGGACGCACGGATCGAAGCAACTCTTGCAGCGCATGCGTAGATCATTAGTGGAACCCCTCTATAGTCAGTATCGAATGTGTCCATGAAACTGTCCTATATGCTCAAGGCTGCACTTTCATAGTTTCGTTGTTTACTGCAGAGCTATTGCCGATCACAGTGGCCGCGCGATCTTCACTTGCTCGAACACTGTGATCGTGGGTTCGAACCCCACTCAAGGTATGCATATTTGTTTGCGTGTGCGGCCTTGCGACGGGCTGACCTCCGTCAAAGGAGCCCTACTGACTGTATAAATTAAGAATCTGAAAAAGCGGCCAAGGTCCACAAGAGATAAAGAGCCATAGATAGATCGATAGACAGACAGATAGATAGATAGAGAGTTATTTTTTATTTATGGGCATAATTAATGGTAATTAGTACTGACAATTTTTTCCTCCTTGACACTACAGCCCCAGTGGGCCTAGGCCTACCTTCATGAACTTCTCCGTTCACTTCGGTTTTTCTAGATCTTACACATTCGGTAGGACTCCTTGGGCGAGTGATCAGCTCGTCGCAAGGCCTCTACCTGTACACAAACACAGAAAAACGCACACACACAAATTAACATCCATGCCCTGAGTGGGATTCGAACCCATGATCCCTTTTTCCTAGCGAGCGAAGACAGTGCATGCCTTAGACTGCTCGGCTACCGTAACCGGCAGTGTATAAGAATAATATATAAGAATTCAGTTCGTACCTCACAGGAAACAGATCCGAACCCACGATCCCAGCTTCCGAGCGAGCGAAGACAGTGCATGCCTTAGACCGCTCGGCTACCGTGGCCGACACTGACAATAACTAGCAATATATTCCCGTGATATGTTGTACTGTGTTGTTCTGTGTAGGTAATAATAGCCTTGTGACGGCTGGACACCATTACAAAAGACATACCAGAAATCTAAAAGATTTAGTTTTTGAGAATCATTCCTGGAATATAGAAGGCCGAAGGGCACAAGCTCATTTTGTATGAGCGTTAATTTTGATTCACCAAGTTTTATAAGTCCTTTTTAGCATCTATTTTCCTTACTCTGCCTTAATCTGTTTTCACTATTTTCGTACAAAACGTTCCTCGTCCTCCTCCTACCTTCACATATTATGTCCGCTGGACTGTTTCTCCTCAGAATTAATTCTGAAAATACGGATCTTATAGATAGTTGGTAGGTCTGCTTAGACGGATGATCTGCCTTTCAAAAGACCGCTACGTACACAAGACGAACACGGACAGGGAGAAAACGCAGACAATCATGTCTCCAGTGACATTCACTGGAACGATCCCCGTGTTTGAACGGGAGAATACATTTCGTGTTTTAGACCGCGCAGCCATTGTACAAAACGTTTGCTTTCATTTCAATGTTTATCTGTTCCGTACGTAGCGACAGAAGCAGCAGGGGCACTGACTAATGAGACAAGATTTTTTCTCGATGTTCCTCTTTCAATTCAGGAAAATGCTGGTATTCTACATTAAATTAAGCCACGACTGTTTTCTTTCACATTTCTCTTCCAATACATTCTTCACGTTATACATTCTGCATTACTGAGAGTGTCCATTAAGTAACGCGAAAAATTAGAATATACAGAACCATAGTTTTGTCTTTTGTCCCGTATGGAGGTGACACTTGGTCTCTGACATTAAGGAGGAAACGTGGACTGAGGGTGAAGAATGCCGTCTTATGGAATATGGCGCCGTGTAGATCTTGTGTAAACAGAGGAGGAAAACATCGCCTCCATCTTCAGGGTGAAGAAAATGAGCAAGTGACTGTAATCTACAGATGGAGGCCATACATTCATCCGAAACGTCGGTTCACACAAGGACTAGACGGCGCCACATCCCAGAAGACGGTATTCTTCACAATCACCGCCATGAAAATCTCAAATCTCACATGGACTGAATGTGTTTGAGGACGGAGCGTTGAGGAGAATATTTGGATTGAAGAGGGATGAAGTGACAGGAGGTTGAAGAAAACTGCACAGTGAGGAGATTCATAACGTTTACTCCTCTCCAAGTATAATTAGAATGATGAAGTCAATGATAATAGGATGGACAGGGAATGTAGCACGAACGGGGAGGAAGAGGACTGCATGTAGGATATTGTCGGGAAAGCCAAAACGAAAGAAGACCAATACGAAGACTGAAACATAGGTGGCTGAATAATATTAAAATGGATCTCAGAGAGATGGGATGAGTGGTATGGAACGGATTGATCTCGCTGAGAAAAGAGCAGTGGAGGGCTCTTGTGAACATAGTAAAGAATCTTCTGGTTACATAAAATGCAGGGAAATTGTTGAGTGGCTGAAAAACTAGTGGAGTCTGAAGAACACGTGCACTGTTTCTGTACCGTCATGTTACCTGCTATCAAGCCAGTGTCATAACTGCAGAGGGCACACATCAAAACTCTGCAGACCGAGCCTTCTTCACCATGAAATGTCTTGTCAGCTGATCCAGTCAAGAACGCTTGCTTTCTGGAATCTCTGGCCCCACTTGCATGTTCAAACGGGGTAGAGCACAAACATTTCTCCTCTCTCTCCGTACAAGAACAGTGTATTTCCTTCGAGTCTTCTTGAATTAGTTATCAACGCACATTCGCGGTCTCTTAAGCCCACAATTAGATTTGCTGTAGCAAAAGAGAAGGGATTTTTATTAGGTAGAATTTCATTGTTTTCTCTTTACTCGTTACAGGGCACAGAGTTTCCATCTGCTGTATCCGAAACTTCTAGAGGAGCCATTCCCTTCGTGAGTTAATTAATAATTTGACAGTTGTATATTTATTTTGAAGGGTTTGTTTTGGGAGGGTAGTTTATGGATAAACTGTGAAGATCAGGAAGGAAGCGGTCATGTCCTAATCGGGTTTCTATTAGCATTTGTCTGGATAGACTGAGAAAAACCATGAAGGATCTCAGTAAGGTTATCCGATGTACCTGCCAAAATTCGAAACGAACACCTCCCCAAAATAAATCTGGAGCTTTATCGTTATACCAGCCTGCTCGGTTGATGACGATTTATTTATTTATTGGAACTATTTTTATTTCTGTCTTCCCGTTTAAATTAAGTCATATTCAACGCAGCTTCTGCTCACCTATTTAAGTGAAATTGACAACACAACTTGCATGTCTCATACACGTACAGCAAGCACAGGGCCTCTGTCAATCTAGCTTCGGAACAGCAGATCGTGCCCTAACTCATGTACTTCATGTTACAACGGTAGTCTAGTCACTTGAACGGTCGTACGCTTGACCACCGCCAAATTTAAGTCTCTCCTATTTTCTCTGACGGCTAAATGGTTAATGTTCTCATTGCATAACCTTGGCAGGGACTGCATAGAAAAAACTGCTTTCAACAGTTCTATTGTTACGTGTGTATACGTTTTACCGCGAATGTGTTTATCGAACTGTTACTAAGAAATGGCTGTCCTTTTCATTCATCATGTCATAATACCATTAAATTTGCTTCTTATTATGAATGTCAAATTCAAATTTATGTTTTATTTACGATTTACCGTCATGCAGTGAAATTCGATATGTTACTGCAGACAAGTTGGGATCCGTCCTGGGTTGAACCTGGGCACGCGGTAGTGTAGTTGGTTGAAACACTATGCTACAAGTCGGAATATCGCGGAATCGAATCCCGATGAGGTCATTGGATCTGTCAGTTGACCTAATCCTTCCATCTGCAATATGGCCTTGGGGTAGGCTCAGCGTGTAAAGAAATGAGTACCAGGAGTATTCTTGGGGGCTAAAGGGCGGCCGGCACATAAGGCTGACAATATTACCGCTTTCTGTGAGCCGATTTTCTAGTGAAAATGTGGGAGCCTCGACATCTCACAACCCTATGGGCATTCAAGGTCTGTTAACAGGGACAGCTTTACCTTTACCTTTTTACCTGGGGTGAACCAGTGAAACTTAATATTCTTCAGTCTCCTGATGAACCTTCAGCTTTAAATTTCTATCAAGCTGCAACGTTTCAGGATTTCTGTTGAACGCGAAAAAAATGTTGATCACAGGGCTATATTTTTCGTATTGCCGGAAGAGTAGGAAAGGGATTTTTACCAATTTCGTAATCAAAACGACAGATTAGCAGGCGGTAGACAGAACACAAACACGATACTACCACGCGCCAGATTCATGTCCACATGCCGGAAGTGATACGAAATGTGTAGTATTTGCCACTACTCACTGCAGAGGCCGCTAAAATCAAAGGTTGCAACCCGCTGGACGCTGTATACACAAATTTTGTGATCCGACAGCAAATACATTTCACCCACTGGCTATTTCGGGCAAATTGAAATCACGTGGGTCACAGTCAAACTTGAATTGTGTGAAAAGGCGTCAGTTTCAGGTGACATGTTACTGAACTGTAACTTGCAACCTACACCGCATTGCCTCCCACCAATTGCGATGTGATAATCATTACACTAAATTCATCGTGCATCACTAAGTTATAGCTTATTTAACGACGCTATGTCAACAACGTAGTTATTGAACAAGTTGATGCAACGTTCATATCCTGGCCGCAACACCTGATTTCCTGATTGAGGTTCTGGGATAGTAACTCGATTAGATCATTACCACTTCCTTCCAATCCTTTTCAATCATTATTCATCAATCACCCCGCCATTTGACTCTATCTTTAAATAAACCTAAGGAAACCAATAAAGAAAACAACAAACTCCGTGACCTGTAGTCTCCAAGCGAACTATACAGACCGAGCGACCGCCGCTTGTCGGCGAAGTTAGTGCTAACTTTAGCGGATAGAGTGTGTCACGTGGTCAGCGCAACCGATCCCGACCAACACAGATAGTTTTTCATGACATAAGTGTTTGAATACATACAGTTATTCGGAAGGTAAGACGTTGGAAGCCGCCATATCCCATCTGAACTTACTAACGAAGAATTGTCCTGAATGCAAACGGAGGAAATGACGATGAACCTCATTCAAGACAGTCGGTCCCTTGAATACAAGTCAGACGAGATTCCAAAACGCTGGGATTTGAACTGCTATGGTCTTGAGTCTTTGCGACAGGAATCCAATTGACAAATGTCTTAATGAGAAGCGCTGAGGAAACTATGCACGTCTAAAAAATAAACTGAATATATCATACGTCTTCGTTGGCAGTAACGATTTTTTCAGTCGTTGAAGACTGAGAAGACAGCAGTGTAATAGTAGGATCAGTGCTAGGGCGAGGGCACACCAAGGAAACTGGCAACCGCAACGCAACTGCAATTACCGAGAATTGTTATTAGCCTGAGTTGAACACATGTTACCGAATGGAGCGCCGCAAATTGGGGAAATTACATTACCGTTTCCTCAATTCGCTCTACTCCATTCAGTTAACATGTCTTCAACTCAGGGTAATAATAATTCTCGGAAATTGCGGTTGCGTTGCGGTTGCCAGTTTCCTTGGGGTTCCTTCGCCCTTAAAGCTGTTTGATCCAGGTCATAAGCAGTAGCACTGCTGATGTTGAATGTTTTGAGCTACGTTATCAAGGACTATAGCCTCCAACTCCCAGTGAAACTGCTACCTCATTCATAACAGGAATCCATACTATACACATGTCATGACCCCTGCATGTGGAAGCTTAATGGCGAAGTGATAAAGCCCAGAAGTGAACCGCGAACAAAAAACAAACGAGTAACGGTACACATGTCAGTGTGTCCATTTGAATGCCCACGATATCGCAGAGACTGAATATCACGGTATGCTGATGAATCGATTTGAATGGCTCGCGTCATTTCTATATGTATAAAACTAATTAATAGCTTGGTATCATTCTGTTTTTAATATATTTTAAACGCTGCTTCGAGCTGAATGCAGATAAATATATCAAATGTTGTAACGGTGTAGTCTGACTAAGGGACAAGACTCGAAGCGTGTCCATCACTCTCATGCGTGTACATACTCGTACATACTTAAGTTAGATATTTATAAATAACCACAAGTAATCGGACCCTTTGACGACGAGTAAAATTGTAAATATAAATGACATGTACAGCTGACTATGACCGCGACAAAGGACAGACCCGTCCTCTCATCAGAGGACATCTCGACAAAACCGGAACTGCCTGACAGTAACGAAATGTGTTCTTGGGCTCCAGAATTGGCCTACTAACCGTAGGTCGTAATGTGACTTTGACTTTAAGTCGGTTAGTAGTTAGTTGAAAGTTCAGTAGTGTGTTAGTTGCGAGCAGCTGCCATCCACTGAGGACATGAGTAAGGAATCAGGGGAGTATCCATTCACGAGAGCCGTTACCAGGAAACGACTGGCTAAAACATAGATGACTTTATGTTGTTAGAATACAGTGATTTGAAGAATGTGTAGATACGTACGTGAAACGGTTATAGTTATTTGTATTTACGATTTATAAGAGTCCAATAAATCCGTTTATCAATAATTCGAACCCGTTGTCTAGTCACTAACACGTGACAATGTACTTGCATTTCAGCAGGTTGCTACACTGATAACGGTATAATTTGTGTGGACAGTTTTGAACTTGCAGCTTTTTTCGTGCTCGTAGATTGCTGGTATACTTTTTGTCACTGATTTATAAATGTCACATCAACATGTTTCGACCTTATATGTTCATCATCAGGTAGATACTGTTACCAAATTTGTTCACTGCTTTCTCTTTTTTGCTCGTTGTTCTAAAAGGAGCGGTTGTACTTATTGTGTACCAAATGTTCCGCCCAATGCAACAATCAGTAACACTGATTCACAATTTATTCCACACAGTGGTTGTTATATTCATAATATGTTATTTAAAATATTAAAATATATATGCGTTATTATAATGCTGCATGTTTCGTCCATATAAGTCCATCTTCAGTTAGCACTTATGTAAGGAATCCTAATGCATTGAGCACTAATCGAATATATTTCCTTTTATTACTTTAATTTAATTTTTGATGTTTTCTTCTTCATGTCTTTTATGTAGTGCGACTGTTTCTCTGTAATGTATAACACACATTTAATTAATATAATTCTACTTTAATTATTATATTGTACAGTATTTCTTGTGTATGTAAGTGTTGTATTTGTGTACTTACATATTTCGTTGGTATGCTCGTGATTTTATGTTTTCAGAGTGCCTTTGCGTTCACTATATTGATTTTTGGTGTGATTACTCTGTCTTATATATCTTTTTTACTGTGGGGAAAATTATTTTAAATACAAGAAAGGCCTAGGCAATGCCCATCCGGCCTTCTGTAGCGCAGTCTTATAAACATCTTATTCTATTACAGCGGTGTCACTGCGATTCTTAATATAAGCCTTAACTTAAATCTGAGAGTATACTGTTAACAATCAGTACATTGGTCTCTTTTATTTTTCTTACGTATCAATTTTATATATATTTTTTTAATTCGCTTAGTTGGGGGTGGAGTCCAACTGGGTCCACTCGGCACGGCGGCCACTGATTGGCCTATTGCAGCCTACCCCGGGTGATTATGATGATGAATAATTTGTTGGAATGAAGATTTGCAGGGGAAACCGAAGTACTCGGAGGAAACCCGCCCCAGCGCCACTTTGTCCACCACAAATCCCACTTGACCAGACCCGGGACCGAACCCTGGTCTCCGCGGTGGTTGTATTGTGTTGGAGGTTAATATTCCGTATTCCATGGTTTCCATGGTTGTTGGGAGGTTACCGAGGTTGTCATATTTGCCGGTAGTAGAAGTGGCACTTGTAGACAACGTAACACACCAACAGTCTACGAGAACATCAAGAAGTTGCACTTTCAATTGTGCCCACGCAAATTACATCAAGATTTTAATAAATTGAAAGCAAGGAGCCTTCAGTCTCTCCTGGAGAGACCCACCTGCAGTGTGAGAGGAATGTTCAATGATTTTTCAATTCAGAGCAATAAATGCGACTGCAAGCTCGCGTACATGGACTACTCGTCATAAATTGACACTTGGAATGATCGCTCCAGGTTTTCAGTTTATTTATGTTCAGCGACAAGACAAAGCCTCATGAATACACTTGAAACAAAATACATTTGATTGTGTCTTTGGTTTTCTTTTGCTGTCAAACGAACAGAAAATTCAGTCAAATTTTCCTGTTCTAAAATTTTGAAAACACGTAAGAATGAGGTATTTTCTTCAACGTGTGACTATATATATAAATTTACATCGCCTTCATCTGGTGAATTTATAGTTTAGTTTCTTTGTTAAGCTCACAGAGTGAATGCATGTATATGAATGTTGTATTCGTTTGGTCTTTGACGATAATTCCTGACCAGGTTTCCATGATGTTCGCCGTTCAGTTATCATTGTCTCCTATCTCTTGGATGTGGCGTGGGAGAATTCCAAACTTGATTGTTTCCCGACTGCAAAGCAAACGAACTGGAGGGACAACTATATCAGCCGATACGTATTTCTTATATTTCGCTTGGTACACCGACGGTATAAATTCTGAACTCATGTGCCGAGCGTTAAATGTCTTTCTTTTAAGCTCCAGTATTTAAACCATATCCTATTTCGAAGTCGCCCTGAAGTTTTTGATTGGCTGATGCATGACATATTGTGACATAGCATCTGAAAGACTGGAATAATGGAATCCAAATTAATTATCCGCTGCTAGGTAACTGGTCAGTAAATCCTTGTCCGCGGCAAAGGATACATACGTAACAATAAAAAATGGTGTAAAACTGAGACAGAATGTTGTGGAATGATAATCAGCCGGCAACGACTTGAGCACAGAAGCTTACGAATCTCTATTGCTGCGAGTCGTTGCTAAGCAACAATTAGCGAAGACTATAACAGACTAAGACTTAGCGTGTGCTGTAGCGATCTGTTAAATACGTCAGAGTCAGAGCTTTTTTTTAGTGCTAGTGGGGTGGGACTAAGTCCCTTTTACTGCGGCCACTTCTGGCCTATTGTACTAGCCCCAGATGATAGGTGAGGGTGATTGTGGAGCAATCGGTGGAATGAAGATTGACAGGGGAAACCGAAGTACTCGGAGGAAACCTGCCCTAGCGCCATTTGTCCACCACAAATCCCACTTGACCAGACCGGGGATCGAACCCGTTCTGCAGCGGTGGGAAACCAGCGACTAACCGCTTGAGCTACAGAGTGAGTGTTACTTTACAACTGACGGTTTACCGCCAATCAGTTCGTCTTGGCGACAAGATCCTTGAGCCACACGACCAGTAATTTATTTTCTAATTGAACACTTGCTGTAACATCCTCTCTGACGAGAGTATGGGTCTGTTGTTTGTGATTGCTGCTGGTCCTCGCCAGCTCAGTCATTCTGAGGTCCGAGTCCCGCGGGATTCATAGCCACATTTTACTGTCTCACTTTCGAGATTTCCCCAACTTTGAGGTCCAGGTCGCCGTATTTATACAGGAACAGGGTGGCCCGGATAGGGCCCCCAGGCACTGGGTTTCCTTTTCGTCGCCTCCTACGACTCTGAGGGCTACGGTGGAGGCATTGGATCGCAACTCTACAAGGGATGTTAAGTGTGTATAATGGCAGCGTCATAATCCTTTGTGACATAATGCATGAAAGGCGGAATAGCGGAGTAGGGAGAGAAGGTCGCTGCTAAGGAACGCCGGTAAACACGTTCCCACTGCAACAGATAAGTCATCCGTTCCTAAGCAATTGCACAAAAAACACCGTCTCCAACTTTTCTTCTGTTGTTGCGTGTTTATTCGTTGCCTAACAATGGCTCGCTTGTTTGATGACGTGGAAACGTGTTTACTATACCATTACCTAGCAATGACCTTTGATATTCTATCAAATGCAGAATTTAATTAGCTTCCAGATTAGAGAATTGCCATGTAAAACGAGAAGACGAAAGCTGCATTGGTCTGTTTAGGAACATTACCCCCACTCTTCCCTGCAACTGCCACAGAGACGGGTTGAAAGCCGGCAGATCGATCGCTATGGAAACCGCGCATACCCTCACCGATTATGTAGCATGGTCCAGTCGTGATGAATTTATCTGGTGCTAGAAGAGCCTCAGTAGACGTAGACATCTGTAAAAGAATTCAGAGAGTTCCTGAAGTCACAAGCCTAGCAAATTTGAAATATCTTCATAACGAAAAGTTATGAAACCTGTTTACAAAAAATCAGTCGAAACTCTTCATTCCCCGTGTACCACTTGTCATGACTGACATTTTCGTACAGATTTTCGCAGTCCCTCCAGGTTAATATGGGACAGTAGCTTGAAAGTGCAACAACCGACTCCTTCCACATCCTTTCCAAGCCATCCTCCATTAAGCATCCTAACATTCGATACCATTACATACTCAGAGACTTTTGAAATAAACTCTATCCCTGTAACAGGTCATGAAGGCCCATAAAGTTGTGAGACGTCGAAATTCCCACATTTTGTCTAGACAGGCGGCTCAAAGACGGCGGTAAGGTTGTCAGCCTTACGCACCGGCCGCCCTTTACCCCCCAGGAAGATTCCTGGTACTCATTTCTGTTAAAGGCTAAGTTGATTCCAGGACCATAGTGCGGCTTGAAGATTTAGGTAAATTGAAAAAATTCACATCATCAGGACTTGAACCATCGACCTTCCTGCTTAAAGCATAGTACCTCAACCAACTACGCTACCGAATACCTCCACCGTGACCCTGCAAGTCGTAGAAGAAAAAGGAAGTCTCAAATTTGAGAGTGTAAAATATGATCGTGAGTCCCAAAGGACGCCGACCACAGAAAGACTGCGCTGTCGAGTGACAGCAGTATATACAAAACACATCCGTCCTCTCGTTAGAGAGGGCGCCTCACAAAAACAAGACCGTAACTGTCAAACAATAACACATATCTGGTCATGAACCCCAGATGGTCCTCGGCACCAAGATTTACTGATTAACTGACCGTCAGTCGCAATGTGACTTTGGGAATAGTCAGTCGAGTTCCGAAGTTCCAAATGAGAAGTTAGTCGAGAGCTGGGCTCTACAAGGAGTTGACTGTCGAGGATGAAGAGAAGATACAGTATATCATATTGTGGTTTGGGAAGTGTAGTAACAAGTTGTATAACTGTGAAAAATATCCGGCCATCAATCCAAGCCCCGTTTATAAGTCACGTACACCCACAAATACGTAACAATATAAATAACATTCTCAAGAAGTTTTAAGTAGGTTAAAGAAACCCATGAGCTGAAGGAGGTGGAGGAGAACAGACCAGGTTCCACCAAAACTGAAAAATGACTCCAACCGCAATTAGATCCACCGTAATATTAATGACAATGCACAGATAGAGTCTGATTACAGGCATTCCTCGTTATATGCGAGATCGAAAAATGCGATTTCATTTTAATGCCATCAGCAAATTCATACCGATTTCAATTAATGGCGCTGGATCTAATGCGAACTGCTTACTAAGCAGTAGAGACAGGAAGGGAAGAGGAAGAGTAGATTGTTGCGTGGGTTTATGCAAATGGAATGGGAGGTGAAAAGAGGAAATTATTTCCGATTTATGCAATTTCACCCTCTGCGACTCTTTTCATCGGCGCGAATCTGTCGCGTAATTAGAGTAATACGTACCTGTATCGCCTGAAGGGAGTAGCAACCAGATCTTCAATTTGTTTCTCTTGGAAAAGAGTTTCTGGGTTACAATAAACGTTTCCCCCACGCCTATCAAGACTTATAATATTCATGCATTATATTAGTACTCGTGTGAACTTGGTAAGTTTACGTGTCGAGTAGGCATTCATAGTTCCTTTCCAAGATTCCTTTATCAAAGGATTTAAAATAAAGAGTCATTTTGACAATGTAACAAAACAACTAAGAATTACATCTGTTCGTTATCCCCTTACACCCCGACAAAGCGTCACTCCATCAGGTAAAGCACAAGTATCAACTCTAATCAAACCCCGCATGGTGAATGCGAATTTACCTGGGCTTATCATCAGCGTGTCACAGTGGAGTCATGAGAAACAGCGATTTTCAATGTTCTGATCGATCCGCCTCTGTGGTCTAGTGGCCAGACTTCCTGGCTACAGATGCAGAGGTCCGGGTTCGATTTCCGGCGCTACCAGATTTTCTGAGAAGTGGTGGGTCTGTAACGGGATCCACTCAGCCTCGTGAGGATAATTGAGGAGGTATTTCAAGGAAATAGCGGTTCTGGTCTAGAAAACCGAAATTAACGGCCGTGAGGATTCGTTGCTCTGACCACGTGGCACCCTCTATCCGTTAAACTTGACACTAACTTCGCCGACCAGCGGTGGTTGCTCCGTCGATATAGTTCGCTTGCGGACTAGAATCACGGGACCTTACGATAAATTCCAAGCCAGAGACTGGATGCCCCTCCATATTTAGGTCACATTTCCGCATTATGGAATACTAGTTTCGAAGTAGTTACATTTCAAAGATAACGAAATTGCTGTCTTCTTCGTTATGTGCTATATCATTATGATTGGTGACCAGATACAATACTGCTTACATAATAATAATTCTTTATAACTAGCCTACATAGTAAGAGAAAGCTAATTACCCAGTGATCTGGCAAGTAATTCTTCCCAGGAAGTAAATGTAAATGTAAACTGACTGAAGAATATAGTCCGTTGAAATTCTACCAACGTTTCGGAGGAACATATCACCTCCATCCTCAGGGCCGAAGAATAAGCCAGGAACAAAGATGGAAGCGATATGTTAATCCCGAAAAGTTGGCTGACTTTCAGCCGTCTATATGACGTTATATCACACAAGGTAGGACTCTTCATACCCCCGTTTTGAGAAATTCAGCTGCTACATATAGTGTAATTGTTTCTTTGTAGGAAGGATTTAAATTTATAGGAGTGGCGGTAGAGAAAGTTCAGGGACAAAGTTCTATGTACGTATAGCTGCAATAAAGCACTGTGCAATGCTTTAGAACACAAGTAGCAGAGAAATATCATTAAGGGATATAAATGAGCCCGCAAACTGCGAGGAAAATAAATTAGAGCAACGCTTACTTTGTGCGGCTCGAGCAGTGTCATGCTTTTATATCCCCAAGGCTGAAGATGAGTATGTACAGAACGAAAATTGTGTTGCTTGGTTTGTGTGCGTGTGAATGTGGTTCTTGCAGTTGCAGAGAGGGACTTAAAAAAATTGAAAATGAAACAATCAGAAGATTGTGTAAGATTTGAGGTTTTCACGGAGGTGACTATGAAGAAAGCAGTCTTCTGGTATGTGGCACCATGTAGATGTGGTGTTAACCGACGTTTCGGAGGAACGTATCGCTTCCATCTTGTACCTGTTCTCACTGTCTCTTCGCTTGCAGATTTTCTTATATTTCTTTCTACCCTGAAGATGGAGGCGATACGTTCCTCCGAAACGTCGATTAACACCACATCTACACTATGCCACATCCAAGAAAACTGCTTGCTTCACAATCAGAAGATTGTTTTGGCCCTAATGAGGATAACCAAATGAAAATTTAGGATATATAGCGAGGTTCCAAAGGGCCCCTATTGTTTTTAATCAGACTTAGGAGGTTATTATGGGACAGGATCAGAATTTTCGAACTGTACAGGGTTTTCATCAATGCAGCAAGAGCCATTCACTTGATGACGGAAGTAGAGTCAACTCCTGAAATATATGCACTTCAAATACACCCAAATAATAAACAGTGACCTATATAATGTTTGTGTAATTCAGAGATAACACGAATTATTTTTACAACGTGAACATCAGACTAAAAGTAAGCTTTAGAAACGAGATACACGTATTGTTTTTGTACCATATGTGATTGAAAGTCATAAATATTTACTTAGTTGCCTATAGATGCCGTGAGGGCTAACCCCAAACGAAGCCACGTATTACTCTCTGTGGAAGGTTACCCGTAAATTAAAACAACCTAAACTGCATATACCACCAATAAGGAAACGAGACAACACCTGGGCTAGAACTGACTTGCAAAAGGCTGCGACTTTTGTCGAACAACTACGCACAGTTTTCCAACCTAATCCATCCCGACTACCAGCAACTGAAGAGGAAATTAACAAACAGCGTGAGACTCCGTTTCAGACGGCCTTCCCAATAAATACACCTACTCAAAGAGAGGTAGAAACTATCATACTCCATGGCATTAGTTCAAAAAAGGCACCGGGATTTGATCTCATCACCGGCATAATACTAAAAGAACTGTCCGACAAATGATTCAAAATAGTACTAACATACATCTTCAATGCAACTTTACGACTCGAATACTTCCCCTGTCAATGGAAAGTCGCGCAAATAGTCATGATTTTGAAAACAGAAAAAAATGTTGCAACGTATAGACCCATCAGTCTCCTGCCGATTATCTCCAAAGTTCTGGAAATAAATACTGCTCAAACGGTTAGTACCTGAAATCGAAGATCATCAGCTCATACCTACACATCAATTTGGCTTCAGGAAAAGTCACGGAACGATCGAACAAGTACATCGATTAGTAAACCAAATTCATAGTGATTTTGAAAACAGGCGCTACTGCTCAGCTGTATGTGTTGATATAAGCCAAGCCTTCGATAAAGTATGGCACCAACAGAACTTTTTTGTTAAATACGACGAAGCCTATACCGAATTTTACCCTGTCTTATCCGGAGTTCCACAAGAAAGTATCCTAGGGCCTATGCTATACTCCATATATACGGCTGGCTTGCCAGAAACCGGACAAACATTGCTTGCCACCTATGCCGACGACACAACAATACTAGCGTCCCATGAGAAACCTATTGAAGCATCCCGGATACTGCAAACGCACTTAGACCAAATCGAAAAATGACTACAGTGATGGAGAATTAAGGCCAACGAAACTAAATCCGTGCACATCGCCTTCGCCTTGAGACACGGAACCTGCCCTCCGGTACTGTTAAACGGAACATGCATACCACAAGAGGAATCAATCAGATACTTAGGCCTTCACCTGGACAGGTGGTTGACCTGGCGCTCACATATTCTCGCCAAAAGAAAACAACTGGACATTAAATTTAGTCAGATGCATTGGCTAATTGGTAGAAAGTCAAAACTGTCTACCGAAAGTAAACTCCTAGCATACGATGGGGTACCCAAAAGAAACCGAACTCTTTTTTTTTGTGGACAGAGCTTTTGCAGTACCGCGTTTTGCCGCTATGAGCGCATAGAGCTAACATTCCTGAGTCGATAAGCCGACTACCGTTGCTTCAGAAGGTAAGGACTAGTTTCGGCAGAGTTTATAGTGACAACTGTTTTGTGTGATCGTCGTTTTTGCAATGGCCCGAACACATGAAAATGTTGAAAAAATTCGTGAAATCATCAAGGAAGTTCGACGACGGACCATTGAAGAAATTGTGGAGCTGTCGGGAGTGACTTGGAGCTCAGTTCAGCGAATTTTGACAGAAGATTTGGGAATGAAAAGGGTGGCTGCGAAATTCGTGCCACGACTGCTGACTGCTGAACAAAAACAAGGTCGCGTGGAAGCATGCTGTGCTTTGAAAGAAGAGTCCCGAAATGATCAAAACTTGTTTTCAGTGTTTTGCTGATGTTGCTGAGGTGAAGGAAGAAAACGACGGAGGCGCTGTCAAGCATCTCAAAAGATGAATTTACACAATGTTTCGAAAAATGGAATAAAAGACTAGACAAGTGTATTAGTGTAAGTGGAGAGTACTTTGAAAGGGATTGAAGGTTTGTGCTTAAAATTTGAATAAATAAGTTAAAAAAAATAAGTTCGGTTTCTTTTGGGTACCCCCTCGTACAAGACAATACTGAAACCTATTTGGACTTGCGGCGCACCATTATGGGGAACTGCAAGTACAACAAACATAGAAACATTGCAGAGCTTCCAAAACAAAGTACTTCGCGCCATAGTCAATGCACTGTAGTACGTCCCAAACAGACTGCTACACGCCGATCTAGGCATACCCACAGTACGGGAAGAAACCACAAACATCAGCCGTAAATACAAATACAAGATAACAGCACACCCAAATGAACTGGAAACTACACTATTAAACGATGCAGATGAGCTCAGAAGACTGAAAAGTCATAAGCCAACCGACCTAACGACAAGCTTCATATAAATGCAATACATACAATAACAAAGTCACACTCGAAATACATTCCTAGAGAATGCTCACAGGAGCATTACTCTCCCAGACATGTTCTTTCTTAGTATTTAAGTCTTAGATTAAGTATTTCATAAGGTGTACTTATAGTCCTTAATACGGACTGATTGTACAATAAATGGAGATATACAAAAAAAATAGATGCTGTCATTCTTGGTGTGCAATGCGCAATTCTGTGAGCGTCATCACATTATCAGTTGCTATGGCAACACAGGAAAAAGTACAGAGCTTCTAGTAGCTCGTTCAAAGAGACACATATGCGGTGCTCATGTGGAACGTGTTTCAGATCCCCATCACAGATGGCGCAAAACTGTAAGAGAGTCTTGTTTCTAAAAGTCTTTATTTTAGATTCAATTTGTGAAGATAATCTGTGCTCACTCAGAGAAATTCTGAAATAGAGTGAGTTGGAAAGGGAACTGTTAATAATGCCCTCACGGATATGAAGTTTACATTAAGAGCTCTATCAGCACGTGATGCAGAACAATTTCCTGCAATTTCCGTTGCCCATTAGAGCTGATGATTTGCTGAGTGTTGAGTGTGAAGTTGGAACAACAATTGAAATTGAATGGTCAAGATGAAAACTGCATTGGGTGATATAGCAATAAACCTCACGTGACGTGTCTGAATTATTGTAGGTAAAGTAAGTGGCGTGCCACTCACGGTAGCCGGGCAGTCTAAGGCATGCGCTGTCTTCGCTCGCTCGGAAGCCGGGATCGTGGGTTCGAACCCCACTCAGGGCATGGATGTTTGTGTGCGTTTTTCTGTGTTTGTGTACAGGTAGAGGCCTTGCGACGAGCTGATCACCCGCCCAAGGAGTCCTACCGTATGTGTAAGAACTAGTAAACCGAAGTGAACGGAGAAGTTCATGGATGTAGGCCTAGGTCCACTGGGGCTGTAGTGCCAAGGGGGAAAAAAAAAGTGGTGCATGAACAGGATAAGGCTGATTTCTTCAAGAAATCTTTTTTCTGTGTTGTGACGTTGTCTATGTAGATTCTGAAAACTGTACATCAAAATAATTCACGTCTACGTTAATTATAAGCACGAAAATGAAAACATTGTCACAAGAATTAGATAGTGTACATATACCTTCATGTTTAAGGTATATAAATAACAAAGAGATGCGTAAAAGAGGGGTCAAAACAACAAGAAGGATACAGCAAAAGTTGAATCGAAAGATTCTATGAGCCAGTCAGAAGTTTAATATAAGTGAGCCTATATTTAGAAATAAACATTAGACGGACAATTATATTAATAATTATACGAAAATTTAAATCAGGAATTTTAATAAACCGTGATAATTTTAAACAAGTAAAATATCTCAACTTTCATTAACACATATTTGTAATAAGAAGAATCTGAAAGCGACTAGTTACTATATTGAAAATGGTCACTCAGATAAAATAGTAAACAATTTTTAAAAACTGCCGTCGAAATAAATATCGCGATTATTGTCAGCTGTGTCACTGTTTTGTACGGTGTTCCGAACGACAGGATAACTTAAGAACACCGTCTTCTGGAATGTGGAACCTTGTAGATCTTGTGTGAACCGACGTATCGGAGCAGCGTTTCGCCTCCGTCTTCCGGAGAGAAAGATCCGCGAGCGAGGAACCATTGTGAGCAGGTGGCTAGCAGACAGAATATATGTTTCACGTGCGTGTTACTTTCATTGTGTAGTGTGCCCCAGTCTAATTGCAATTCTCGCCTTAAACATAAATATACTTTATCTTAGTTTGAACGTAAGCGCATACTAAAATATTCTGCTTTTTCTTCTGAAAGGCTAAATTTGTATATACAGAATGAGTTTCTTTCACACTTTTCTAGGCTGGTTTGTATATTATTCTCATATGAATAATCCTGCTTCACTGGCATTCTCAAAAGAAGGACAAGGAAAACGATTTGTTTTGGAATTTATGTGCCTTGTGTCACTCTCGCAGTAAAGCGCTGTCTCATGAATAGTGATATGCAAACAAGCTCCAAGCGCAAGAATACAATTTTAATGTCAGCACGGCCAGGTGACTGCGAAGTATCCATCAGCTCGGCTTACCCAAAAATGCCTCAGCCAACAAAGTGAATTTGTTTTGACCCACTTTCAGGGGTGTCATGAAACTGCGTCATCCATGAAATAGAATCTATTTACAGCTGTTTCTGCAGATGCTCTGAAACATCCATGTCTAACATTATCCCTTTTGCGCTTGGATTAAGCGCAAAGTCAAAGTTACTGCTGGTGGTTTACTGCCAATCAGTTCGTCTTGGCACCAAGGCCTTTGAAACTCATGACAAGAGATTTCTTTCTGCAACTGAACCCTTGAGGTCATAGTTCTTATGTAACATCTCCGACGAAGTGATGAGTATATTTTATTCCTAAAAGCCCTTTTGTAACATCTCTACAGACACGAGCAGAACTTGGACTGTAGTCTCCACCCGTCACTCATGGTTTTCGTCACACAGGTCATGAGATGTGAACTGGTTTACTGAACAACTCGCAACCACATTGGCTTTCTTATTAGGGTTATATTGTATTTTAACGTCCATGTATTTATCGTCGGTCAATATCGCCGCACTTGTCTATTCACCACTTAATCTTAATTTTAGTTTAACATTTTACACTTTGACACAACATGTTTCGGCCCCAAACATCCATCTTCAAGTGTCTCACCGTTTCACGGTATTTTCTCTGCAGATGAGCACCACTGCACCACAAACATAGAAGGGACTACTTGCAGTTGGCCCAGACATGGCCAGAGTTTTGGCAGTTTGTAGCGCTGCGTGAGGCCAATCTGAGATTTGTAGTGTGTAGATTAGTGAAAGTGATATAAATTTGTATTTACGAGTTGAAAACGTTCAAAAATACAATTATCAATCCAAACCCATGTGGAGTCTCCAGCATGTGACAACATTACTTTATAGCTGAGCCACCAAGCGAAACAGCGTACCCGAAGGAGCGGTTATAGGACCCGTTAAACATCAGGAATACTGAACTGTTCCAGAGATCAGTATCAGTTCATGCAAGTTGGTTATGTTCCGTTGGTCCTCTAGACATATAATCCTACCTCTATTACGACGGTTAGGGGGCCATAAAGTAGCTCATTTGGTTGAGACACTATGTTATAAATCGGAAGGTCGCAAGTTCGATTCCCAAATGGGTCATTGGATTTTCCATAGACCTAATCCTTCCAGCCGCACTATGGCGCTGGGGTCGACAGAAATTAGTACCAGCAATCTTTCTGGGGCTGAAGGACGGCCGGCCCGTTAAGCTGACAACTTCATCGCCATCTGTGAACAGATTGTTTAGAAAAATGTGGGAGCCTCGACGTCTAACAAACCTGTAGGCCCCCACAGCCTGTTACACGGGTAGTTTTAGGTTTTTAATACGGCATTTTAATTGTTGACAAGATAAGTGAGGAGTATTTGCAGTACTGATTGAAAGAGTGGCTTGTTTGTAGAGGCTTCAGCACAGACATCATTACCTTGATGAGTGATGTGTGAGCTTTAGAGCGCGAGATGATGGAATGTGTAGTCCCGAAGGCGATGCTTGTGTCGATCGCTTGCTAAGCTGCTAGTGGTCGGGGGCAGGAAGTTATGTTTGATACCACCTCCAGCTGAATGCCACAATGTATACCATTGACTGTAATGTTATGCCTTTCATATAGATCCTCAAAATCTCTGTAAATGCTGTAGATAACAAAAGTTTCGTGTGAAACAAAAGGAAACGAGCATTTGCAAATGCATTGTTGAGATGTGGACTGTTATGATTTATGAAACTGTGCTAACTATAAAATTATGTGTCGTTTATTGCATTTATTTTTCAAGCGACGAAAATGCTACTAAATGTAAAATTCTTGCGGGAAAGATAATCTTAAAATTTCCCTGCAGGAACCAACATAACCTTCAGATGGTTTCTTCATGGTGTGTAACGAGCGCCGATCTTTAAAGTGTACAATTCATGTTCCGTCGAATATGCAGAAGATTGTGGATACTGAATTATAGAAAGCACGAGGAAGAAGGCTGCCTTTTCGATTTAATATGAAACACATTAAAGTGATTACTGATCGTACATTTTGTACTCTACCTAAGGTTTCTGTGCCACAAACGCTCGCTTGCGTCGTCTGTTACAATTACGATCCAGCTATGAAGGAAAGTTTAACAAAATACGAAGATTTACTTAGACCAAACCAACATTGCAACATGTAGACCTGTTACTGGGTAATGGCCTCGAAACAACGATACAACATCCGCTGCTAGGCAACAGGTTGTTAACAGGGAAGTATACGCAGCCGTCAATGAGTAACGTCTTCGCAAACAAACGTATTCCCACGGAAACGTTTGGAGTACAATAACGAACGGTGTTTTCTAAGTTGTCCTTGCGAAGATGTTATAAGCAAGGGATAAATTAAAAGTTAGTCACTTGTGAAAGAGAGTTGTGGGGTATTCGCCGGGCAGTACCGAAATGAGTGCGGAAACTCAAGAATCTCCATTATTAAACCCGTTACCAGGGAACGACTGAAGACACAGCATAATGAAAAGACTTAGCGTGGCTGTAGTGATTTGTAAAATGTGGTGATCAGCGATGGAATTATAATTAAGTGTAGTGACGATTTGTTAAAATGATCAGTAAATTCAATCTCCAATCCAAACCCGTCTATAGTGACTCATAACACGTGAAAATATTACTACCTAATGAAGCCGGCCATTCTGTACACGTCACCATTATTGGAGAAATTTCCAAGAGTTAAGCCATCAGACTTTTGCAATACAGTTAGCTGTTTTGCTGTCTGATATTCTTGACAACTGATTTTTCCAGTCAGTTCTGCATTCCTGTGTATATATGCAATTATTTAATAAACACTCGAGTCTGCAAAAAATATCTAAATATTTGTGACAGTAACGATACATTAGCACAAATTTTATATTTTTAGACATTATCCACCGCCCTGTTTTAATCTAAAACACCGTCCGGGTTTTGCTTAAAAGCACAAGGTTTCGGAGACTGGATTCTGTCTGATAGACTCGAAAGGATTCTGACGATGGTGTATACTGTACTTCTTTTGGCTTATTTTGGACTTCACCCATCGTCCGGTATATAAAAGACAAAAACCATGACGTTTCGGAGACTGGATGTGTCTCCGTCTTCAGATGGATAGGGGAGTTTTAACCTACTCACTTGGGCCCCTTAGAAAGAGCTAGTCTCAATCACTGGACAAACTTGATCTGTAGAAACAACATATGAACAACCGACAACCGGTTCCATCAGTGGGAGGAAAGGATAAAATCGCAGTAAAAACATGACAGAAAATTTGTGCCAAACATGCACTTGTCAACAATGTAAAGAAACAGAAGTATGGGTTATATTCCATGAATTCAGTTAAAAACGAAAGTAAAAACTGGATAAAGCATGCCTCATCTGCATGGATAAAAATCGTGCCACCATGGCGACTTCCGGGAATCAGACTAATCCCCGGAAGAAAACTTGCAGTAGTAGTGGAACCACTAATATTCATAAAATTACATTTTTTGGTTTGTTAACCTCTTCATTGATGAGGGGGATCCATATAGGAGAAATATCCAAACTAGGTTGGCTGATCGGATTGGATGAACATGCCATATGAGCTGATTCTTTGTATTTCCTGTATCTGCTGTTGCTTTCAATCTCCAAGATCCTAGCTTCATCCCAGCTTACCCTGTGACCTTCTTCATATGCATGCTGAGCCAACCTGGATTTCTCTAGAAGACCCTGCTTAAGATTGTGCTTGTGTTCACGGATTCGAACAGCCAGTGGTCTTCCTGTTTCACCAATGTAGCTTCTGCCACATTGACAGGGGATGCTGTAGACGTACTGTGCCGTCTGTTGAGGATCCCTTTTTGGTCTCGTTCTCACGAGCGAAGATCGTAAAGTGTGTTTAGTTCTGAAGACGGTCCTAATGTTGTACTGGTTCCCTATGCGCTTGAACTTCTCAGAGATTCT
>NW_019744110.1:1402479-1403760 GCF_002891405.2 Cryptotermes secundus
TGTATCCCCTCTGCACCATGCGGCCAGATCACAAATGTGTCGTCCACATATCGTAGCCACAACGACGGTTTGTCCTGCGCTGAGTCGATAGCCAGTTGTTCAAAATGTTCCATGTAGATGTTGCTAACAACGGGAGAAAGGGAGCTACCCATTGCCATGCCATCCTTCTGCTGGTAGAATCCGTCGTCCATTTGAAAGTAGGTGGTCCTCAGGCAGACATCCAGCAGTTCCATGATGGCTTCCACCTTCAGGACAGACCGTTCTGCCAACGTGTTATCGTTACTCAGCCTGCTTCTGATGACCTGAAGGGCTTCGTCGACTGGTACGTTGGTGAAAAGACTAACCACATCAAAACTGGCGAGCATATCATGTCTACGGAGATTGACAGACTTTAACAGTTCTATGAAATGTCCGGAATTCTTCACGAAGGAACCAGATCTGCCGGCCAAAGGGCTCAGTATTTTTTGTAGGAAGGCAGCCAGGGCGTAGCACGGGGAGCCAATTGAACTCACTATGGGTCTCAGTGGAGTGTCTGGTTTGTGGATCTTGGGGAGACCATATAGGTGTGGGGGCTTGCTGTGGTATGGGGTAAGCTTTCGCTTTACCTCGGCCGGAAGGACAGTTTTGTATTGGGCGAGGATTTGCTGGACTCTTCTCTCAACACTGGCTGTCGGATCTTTTGCCAGGGGCTCATAAACTCCAGATTTCAGCAGGGTGTTAATCTTGTCCCTGTATTTTATTTCATCTAACACTACAGTGCAGTTGCCTTTGTCTGCTGGCAGGATTCTGATATCTTTGTTGAGCCTCAGGGACTTCACGGCTTTCAACTCCTCCTTGCTTATGTTGGAGGTGGGTGACTTGGACTTCTGCAACATAGATCTGACCTTCCATCTGAATTCCATTCCTAAAATGTGTGGGAGTTTTGTAATCACCGATTCAACAGCACATGCCATGTCTAAGTTGAAATGTGGATTTACAATGGAAATATTCAAGCCCTTCCTAAGGACTGACTCCTCGTGGTCTGTAAGAGCGTACTGTCTCAGCAAGGATTTGCTGAACTCTTCTCTCAACAGCCAGATCCGACAGATCCGACAGCAGATACAGGAAATACAAAGAATCAGCTCATATGGCATGTTCATCCAATCCGATCAGCCAACCCAGTTTGGATATTTCTCCCATATGGATCCCCCTCATCAATGAAGAGGTTAACAAACCAAAAAATGTAATTTTATGAATATTAGTGGTTCCACTACTACTGCAAGTTTTCTTCCGGGGATTAGT
>NW_019744110.1:1404161-1445048 GCF_002891405.2 Cryptotermes secundus
CTTCTTCAGGTAAAACCTACTCAGATGGGCCCAATCGATAGAGCTAGTCCCTATCCCTGGACATAATATTATTACTCGGTTTGCGTGAGTATACTTCGCGAAATTGTTACATTAGGTTTTGAGAGAATATCCCTGTTTAGTGCAACTATGTGGCCGGTCACGGTAGCCGAGCGGTGTAAGGCATGTATTATCTTCGCTCGCTTGGAAAAACCGGGATCGTGGGTTCGAATCCCACTCAGGGCATGGATGTNTGGATTCTGTCTCCTTCTTCAGGTAAAACCTACTCAGATGGGCCCAATCGATAGAGCTAGTCCCTATCCCTGGACATAATATTATTACTCGGTTTGCGTGAGTATACTTCGCGAAATTGTTACATTAGGTTTTGAGAGAATATCCCTGTTTAGTGCAACTATGTGGCCGGTCACGGTAGCCGAGCGGTGTAAGGCATGTATTATCTTCGCTCGCTTGGAAAAACCGGGATCGTGGGTTCGAATCCCACTCAGGGCATGGATGTTTA
The DNA here is from genome assembly GCF_002891405.2 of Cryptotermes secundus. Lineage (NCBI taxonomy): Eukaryota > Metazoa > Arthropoda > Insecta > Blattodea > Kalotermitidae > Cryptotermes > Cryptotermes secundus. The sequence goes on from NW_019744110.1 coordinate 1,404,679, forward strand.
GTTTGTGTGTGTGGGTTTTTCTGTGTTTGTGTACAGGCAGAAGCTTTGCGACGAGCTGATCACCCGCCCAAGGAGTCCTACCGAATGTGTAAGATCTAGAAAAAATCGAAGTGAACGGAGAAGTTCATGGAGGTAGGCCTAGGCCCACTGGGGCTGTAGTGCCAAGGAAAATAAATGTAACTATGTAAGAAACTGCGTCGGTGAAAGATTTTGTTCCTTGAATGAGAAATACAGAGTGAGAAAAAATGGTATTCACAGTTTCTGAATTTTATTGTGAAATCATCAGGCAAGTTGATATATCCTATATTTTAGATTCTGGATTACGGTTGTCAGTTTTTTAATCAAAGAGTGCCAACGCAGTTGCAGTGATTCGCCGCCGGGGGCATTGCAGTCAAAGAAATAGCGACACCTCTTTAAGAAGTGAAGCGTGTCGTGTGTTGTAATAAAACAAAATGGCTGCAACGAGTGCAACGACACTATCGGGAGACATTTGGAAAGGATCCACCTTCTAACCCATATATTCATTTTACAAAGAGTTTTATGAGACAAGTTGTTTTTGTAAATGGAAATTTCATTTTACTGCAGAATGTATGGATGGAACTTGACTATGAGCTTGATGTATGCAGAGGTACCAATAGTACACGTACCGAAGCTCTGTATAATAAAAGAGACTTTCGCAGTCGTAATTTCATGTCTGAATATCAGATTGTTGTTTCTTACCTTTTTAGAAATATATTTCCAAAATTCTAAAGCAAATTTGTAAGAGTACTCACCCTGCGTTTTGAAATACGTGGAGTGGCATTATGAATGAGGCGTACTGTTTTCTGGGAAGTGACGCAGTATAGTCTGGCACATCTCATAATAACAACTGTGATTCTGTATTTCAGCATCCTGTTGTAAATATTTAATTAAAACCTCTATGTATATCACAGTCCGTCAATAATGCAACAATTGGTCTTTTCTTTTATTCCTCCAATTTCACCATTTAACACTTAACACAACATATTTCGGCCATAGATGGCCATCTTCAGGTGTCTCAATGTATCGAAACTGCTACACTGCTCTGATGTGCGCTAAACCACTCGCTGTAGTCCACTTAAAAATGAAATAAAATTAGTTATTAAATTCCTTTAAAATTTTTCATTACTTTTATAAATTCCTGTTCTGCCTCATAAGGGGTGTCGTCCACTTATTTGGAGGCAGGTGTTTTATTTGAGCAGCTTGTTTTTGTATTCATTAGCCCGTCGTTTTGTTACGTCTGCAATCTGTACTCTACAAATTGCCACATGTTAATGTTGTTGTCTGATTGTTGTTATTAATGTTATGTTATGTTGATTTGCTTTATACTCACATGTCCCTTTCTTGTGTGTTGTTCCCTCTAGCAACGTATGGTGTTGTCTTCACTAATCCAGATGTTGTGTGTTTACTTCCGTATTTATATGCCCTGGTTGTGAAGAACTGTGATAATCTGAAGTCCAGTGATCATGCAGGATATAAAATTGTTTATTCGTATACCCCCCCATTTCTCCATCTGGTTGCTTTAGAATGAGATGCCTTCCTCACTGTGTGGCTGATATTTGTAAAATTGAAATTAGTATAACATAGGATTTCCAACAATCATGTTTCCCAAACGTAATTACCTTGGCCTTTGCAAATGCATGCATTAATATATGAGTTTTTCATTTACGCTGAGTTCAAATTTTCATGCATTTATGAACTAATGCACGTTCACGGGAAATATATTGCGCTGTCATCCATAATGCATCATGCCTGCAGCGTACAACTGCTGACATTAAAGGAACAGGCAGTCAGTTGTTGTGGCATAGACCGCTCGAGTGAATGCACAGTAGAGTTGAAATTGTTGTTATTCACAATGTAATCAGTGTTGCTTGTGTGTAGTCCGAATGATTTTAACATACTACTGAAATCTGCTTAATCTCCAGTCTTGTGACTGCTACTTTAACCCGAACGTGAATGGGCTAATTGCTGACCTGAGCCCTGTGACAGAATTGGGATCCATTTCTGACATTTTCTCACATTGTAATAGGTAAACGTTTCTTATTAATTAACTGTAAATTGCTGAAAACTTGATTAAATAATATAACTCAGTTCACTTCCCAAATATGGGCATATTTTTCTATTAGGTGCAAAATAAATACTGCTCTTTCCGGATTCCTTTGCAGTCAAGCATTGCACACAATTCCATTATTCTCATTACCAAGACACAGTGAATCCGTCTCTTCATATTTGCATTATATTACAGAGATAATTCTATTCACATTTATATTTATTATTGCTATGATATCTTCCGCCATAAAGTAGGCACTTTGCATAAAAGAACCACAGCGTATCGTGAAATGTGGTCATTAAAACAGAAATCAGAAATGTAACCGTAATTGAGTGAGCTTAATTTTATTTACGACAAAAACAGGTTTCAGACATAAAACACATTTGCATTCATATGAACGTATAGAACCTTGTTGTCATTTCAAGGACTAAAGAACCCAAAATTAGTTTGGTACTTTTCACTGAGGAAAGATATTTGTTACCGTTAAAAGTGACCGTGTAGGCATCTTGTCTCCTCTTGCCTTCATAATTAAGCCCAGTGAAATGCATAAGAATCAGTGTGTCCGGCTACCTTGAACGATTCTTTTGTCATCAGTAAAGTACTTACTTCCTTATCGCAACTTAGGCGAGTTCAGAGAGAAATAACACAATTTCAGACTACCTTGACGCCATACTGCACCCTTTAAGGATGAAATACACGTATCTCCGATAACCCCCACCTCCAAACTTGCAATACCTGGTTGCACATACTCGCTTTGGATGTGTGAGCAAGGGAATTGATGTTAAATGACAGCGCTGGGTCAGCTAGAGGAGTTACAATCCAAGCAGTTGTGGGCGGCTGTGTTCGCTGCATTCTTATGAGCAGTGAAATAAGCGAAATGGTTGCCGTTTTACTGCAACACAACATAGTTGTGGACTCCGGAAACCTCAATATATCTGCAGAAGAGAACATAGTTGCCATATTGCTACATTAATCAGGAACTTCAGTATCTTGCGATACTTGATGTTGATACGGTAAAACTTAAAGGTAAAGCTATCCTTGTAACAGGACGTGAAGGCCCATAGGATTGTGTGACGTCAAGGCTCCTACATTTCCTTTAGAGAATCGGCTCACAGATGGCGGTAAGTTTGTCAGCCTTACGCGCCGGCCGCCCTTTACTCCCCAGGAAGAGTCCTGGCACTCGTTTCTGTTAGAGGCTGAGTCGAACCCAGGGCCATAGTGCGGATGGAAGAATTAGGTCAATTAAAGAAATCCTATTACCTCATCGGGAATCGAACCCGCGATCTTCCGGATTTTAGCATTGTGCCTCAACAAACTACGCTACCGCGTGTTCCCTACGATGTTCATACGTGTACGTGCATACGAAGTCCGCCTCGAAAATTTTCCACTTTCGTGAATGGAATACGTATCGCCATGGCCTAAGATGTAGCAGTATGGTATGTGTCAGTGTTGTAGACTTTCATTAACTAACGAGTGAAGAAATCTGGAAGAAAATATACAGTAATATTGCAGTGATAGAAATGAATTAATATTAGTTTCACATATGCAACATCGCATTGACAGGTGCTAGTGTAGTTTGAAGAGCAAGGGGCAATTGGGAGAATAATACACAAGAAGTCCTAGGAAGAGCTACTCTCCTACTTTGTTTCATGGGACACGAACCGCCAATACATGCATTTCTTACACTTCACGTACAGAATAACAGTAATGATACGGTCCCAGTTTCGAACGCTTAAAAGAAAAGTATAGTTATTCGGAAGAACGGGTGACAAAACTCAATACGTTCGAGAAATAACATCATACAATTTATTAAACATCATGGCATATATGACTGTATTGAAATGTCGATCATCCCTGTGTATTGAAGAAGATGCATGCCTAATACTGGTTTATCGAAATTGGGGAACTAATGGTTGTAACTGTACGTCGGTAAATTAATTGTGGTAACATTTATCGTGAACTTTGCTTTGAAGGCGTTCTGCTTTAAAAATATTATTCATAATTACAAAATGTGTTGATGCTTTCTTTGAAAAATTTTGTTTCACAAATAACTGTTATCAAATGATAAAATTTCAGACGGAACTTGTTGAACACGCCCTTAGGTTTCTGTGTCACGAACTGTTCACTGTGTCGAGACTCATGGCTTGGGGGGGGGGGTGAAATGTTTCAGTATCAGACGCATGACAGCTCCTGCACCATCAGTACTTGTGTGAGCGCTGTCACAATGCAGAAGTTGGTAACTTGGTCTCAGAGTTCCAGCAGACATAATAGCACTGTGTATTGTTATGCCAAGTTCCACACGTCCAAGTAGCAACGATAACCTGCAAAATTCGATGAGGTGTACAGAACAACACCGTTTCATAAGCCGGTTTAATATTCACAAGTCGAACTTAGGGCGAAGGTCTGAATTGCATGAGACTGCTTTCAACAGTGTATCATGTCAAGATTTGGCACGTCCTTCATGGCTAATGTAGAGGTAGGAGGTCTCTTCAAAGAAAAGAATTAAAACCCACAGGAAAGCGAAGATAATAAAATAATGTAACACAGAAAATAATGATATTGTAGAGAACCAAAGAATTTGAAATTTGCTATGTAGTTTTCTTAAAAGGAAAACATGCTTGGAGATAACGCAGGGCTGTTCGGAAAAGTAGCGCCCGATGAGCTGTTGACAAAACAAGCAATGAGAAAAAAAAGAATTACAAAAAATAAGTACATACTTAAGCTACCCCTCAACGAAGTCGCTGCCGGATTTGAGGCACTTGTCATATCGGGCAATAAGTTTATGTATGCCTCTGTTAAAGAAGTCTGCCGCCTGTGAGCTTAGCCACGTTTTGACACCGTCCATTAACTCTTCATTACTGTAGAACCGCTGTGATCCCAACCACTTTTTCAGGTAAGTAAACGGGTGGTAGTAACTCGGAGCCATATCAGGGCTGTAAGGAGGGTGGTCAAACAACTCCCAGTTGAAATGCTCCAGCAGTGCTCGAGTGCGAGCAGCTGTATGCCGAAGCGCATTGTAATGGGGAAGCACTACACCAGACATCAGCATTCCTGGCTTTTTGTTCTGAATGGCCCTATGTAGTTTTTAGTTGTTTTACAATATAAAACGCAGCTGAGCTTGCAGGCGGCAAACTTCTTTGACACAAGTACACAAAAGTATTCCCCGTTACAACAGGTGCCTCAACTCCGGTGGTGACTGAGTTGAGAAATAACTCATGTACGTATTTGTTATGTATAATAATTCTTTTCTTGTTGCTTGTTTTGTTAACAGCTCATCAGAGGTCACTCTCCGAATAACCCCACAATTTTTAAATCCATATTGGGCGAAGCTTTTAATATTAATAAACATTTTACTTAATTTCGATATTATTTTGATAATAGTTATTTCTTAAACAATAGGTATTGATATTTGGAATTTGTATGTCATTGTCCATTGCTGTTACATTCTGCGCGTCGTTACAGAAACTAGCATATTACTAGCTTCTCTCGTGTGCATGTACGTAGGAGAATATGTGACTGTAGTCTCTCTTGCACTGTATTATATCTTCATATGATTTCTATAGAATTTATCTGGCATTCAAGACACGGACTTGAGCGACATTGTGACTTAAGTATTGGAAAGAAATATGTAAAAAAGGGAATGAAATATACACAACACAATAAATTGAACTCGCTCATATCTACTTGTTTAACATATAAAGTGATTAGCACAGGGAGAGCCCAGATAAATGACTATCTGAAATACGTTGAAACATGAAAGTAGCTGACACACATTTTCTGGGGATAATAAAAGTTTTCAGGTACTCTTCTTTGTTGTGTTCTGCTGTCAACTATAAGAACACCGCACCGATCTGTCTCCAGTAACTAAATTACTGTCACTTCTTGAACACAACTACAACTACGAGAGTCAGAAATGCCTTATCATCGCGAAACCACAATTTGGCCATTCTTAATATTTCTTATACAAACATGTCTACTCTGTAGAGAACATTTTAGTCTTCTGTTCCTTTCATTTCTTTAAATTTAAACTACTTGATACGCTTCTCAAGGAATGCATTCTGTTGGTTTATTCTTTAAATTACTTTTAAATTGTTCCTGTCTGAACCCAAGAACTATAAAACTCACCGTGCAACAATGAATTTATTGGTCTTACATTATTATAACGCGCTACATGTTTCGGCTCCTAAAGGTATGGTCTGGCAGTATAATTGTGTTTCATCGTCGGAGATATAACACAGCAAGTTATAAAATCGTCGCGGTTTCAAAGCTTAAGAGAGTAGGCAAAATTTATAAGAATCTGATTAACGAGGAATGTAAGCAGAGGTCAATATTCGCTTCACGCTTACCTCTGCCCGATTCGTATGAAACAGCGGAAGTGCATGGCCTGTGCTCTATACGTCAGGGTTCCAACAATACATATATAAGCACATTTCAGTGGGCACTGAACAGACTTGTGAAACAGGTTCAAGGGATCAAGCGATGCGTAGATCCAGATTATGCCGTCAGATGGAAGCTACACAAATGCCACTATCATGACCAATGTCTGCCTCATGTCTAGTGTTCTCAAGGTATTAGGGAACAGACATTGTTAGTGACGTTGACCATGTCATCCTGTGTTCTTGAATCCCGCCACAAGCATCAATATTACCAACCGGTTTTAATTGAACTATACAGGAGCAGCGAACGCCTCCACATCACAGTAATCTTAAGGGTAACAACATAAACACTAACAGCATGAATGTGTTAGGAGGGAGTGGCATTATTGTTATTCACTATAAGGGCCTCCTCTAGTTGTATACGGTGATATAGGACCCACGTACCTTTGGAAAACATGAACTATCCAAGAAATAATTGTGTAGGAATATTAAAAATAATAGGCCGCCTCTGTGATCTAGTGGTCAGAGCTCCTGGCTACAGATCCAGAGGTCCCGGATTCAATTCCCCGCCCTACCAGATTTTCTGAGAAGTAGCTGGTCTGAAACGCGGTCCACTCAGCCTCGTGAGCATAATTGAGGAGCTATATGAATGGGAAAGTAGCAGCTCGGGTTTAGAAAACCGAGATTAACGGCGGTGGGTATTCGTTGCGCTGACCACGTGACACTCTGTATTCGCAAGAAGTTTACACTAATTTCGCCGACAAGCGGCGATCGCTCGGTCGGTATAATTCTCTCGTGAACTACAGGCCACGGAGTTAAATTAAATACTGAGTCCTCCTTGGGAAACCGGTTGCTCAGCTATGCAAGAGTTCTCGAACATTTTATGGAACCCGAAGTTTCATTACAGTGTTCACAGGGGTCCTTACCCTGAGCCACATTAAGCCAGTCCATATCACCTCATATCAATTCTCTAAGATACATTTCAGGTATCACCGAGAAGAAGAGTATGAATGTGAAAGTGAGGTTGGCAACATGGTTTTCCTTAGGCACGAGATACATCCTCAAGTCAGCCATTCTGATCGATATGCATATTAACAGCACCCTCTTCGCCTCTTCACATTAACGTCTGCACTACGTGCGAATTAAAAATTCAACGCTTTCCAGATATATTATTTATATAAAAACTCATGTATATTTCCCCATGGATGTCCGTTTCAGACTTCCTGATGCTCAGTTCTGTACGAATGCATTACTTCTTCATTATTTCTCAGCAAGTAGCAGCAGCATCCTGATTCATGAATTGTTAAACATCAAATAAGCCTCTTCATCTTTGTTCCGAAAACGAGTAATGATATTATTCTTGTCAGCTACACTTCCCTGTCTATTACAGCAATATGTTAACGTCGCCGCCCGCCGTGATACTGGAGAGACAGACGTTCCAACTTTGTGCAATGATTAGGTTTTGATAATGGTCCACACTGGATCCTGTAAGAATTTTTAACACCGTTCCCTCATGCGGTAATTGAATAAACACCACACGATTACATTCTGTTTACGTCGGATCAACTTTAACATTGTAACAAGTACATCCATTATAGTGGGGGTACGCGGTAGCGTAGTTGGTTGAGGCACTATGCTACAAGACGGAAGGTCGCGGGTTCAAGACCCGATGAGGTCACTGGATTGTTTTTCAATTTACCTAACCCTTCCAGACGCACTATGGCACCGGGATCGACTCTGCCTCTAACAGAAATGAGTACCAGGAATATTCTTGGGGGTAAAGGGCGGCCGGCGCGTAGGGCTGATAACCTTGCCACCATCTATGAACCGATTGTCTAGAAAATGTGGGAACCTCAGCATCTTCCAACCCTATGGGACTCTACAGCTTGTTACAGGGGTACCTTTACGTTTTTTTTACTTTACACCAATTACCAAGTAACAGCTGTATAAACAGTCCACAGTGCAACATCCATTGCTAGGGAACAGTTCTGTGGACACGTTGCCTCATAAACAAGAAAACATGGAGTAAAGGAAGAGATGTATTCTGTGCAGTCGGTGACGGTGCTATATAACGAGGACTGGTAGTTCAGTTGTTAATCTTCCCGTGTTGAGGCGGCTTCGAATACCTCCACCATAGCCCTCAGACTCGTAGGAGGCGACGAAAAAGAACCCAGTGCCTGAGAGTATAACTGGGCCACCCTGTTCCTGGGCGTACCTGGCCTTGGAGGATTCTCGAATCTGAGACGGTAAAATATGGTCATGAGTCCCGCGGGATTCGGGCACGAAAATGACTGCGCTGGCGAGGCCCACCAGCAATTGTGACGGACAAATTCTCTCGTCAGAGGAGATGTTACATGAGGACTGTGACCGCACGGGTTCAGTTGGAAAAGAAACCTCTGGTCTTGAGTCTCAAGGGGCTTGGCGCTAAGAAAAATTGTTTGGAGGTAAACAATCTGTCCTAAAGTACCTCTACAAATGCCTCGGGCATTTTTCAAGAAGGCCACAAGGTATATCGTAAGTATAACTGAAAATACAGTAGTACCATGTAATTTAGTGCATACCTCTTATCACGGATATTTCTTATAATAATTAATTTTCAAAAAGTTAATTAATTCCATATATATTCAACTTTAGACTATTTAATAAGTGTACAAACTCTGATACATACGAGTATATATATTTTTTCATGTTATTTTTTCGATTTTTAAAGATATGGCGTAAATAGTTTACATTTTACGTAGGTGAGAGGATAATATTAAAATGGATCTTAGAGAAATGGGATGGGATTATATTGACTGGATTGATCTGGCTCAGGATATGGACAAATGGCAGGCTTCTGCGAATATGGTAATTAGCCTTCTGGTTCTGTAAAATATTCTAAATTCATGTGGGGCTAGGCAACTGGTGGCTTCTCAAGAATATATTTTCATGGTGTTAGGTTTTTGGCTATTAATACTCAGTGCTATTAATTTCCATAAAACGTTTCTTTTGCTTTATGTTCATTTTTTTTGTGGCATTTATAAGTATGAGTATTAGGGGAACCCTTAAATATCAGTGCGGCTTAGGAGAAGTGGATTTGCTTCTTGTTGTTCACGGTTGAGTAACCCATAATGTTCGGCCTGAAGGACCCTGTTAGCTCTTTTGTCTCAGATCACAAGGTACGAAGTTGAGCAACATTCCGCTCACGGTCTGTAGAGAGCGGGGGGGGGGGCGCTCTCGACCTAATTCAAACTTTTGATTCCCTCGCCCAGTTCAAGTGAATTCCAATCGTTCCCATAGCTTCTGGATACCAACACAGCAGGCCACTTTCTGATTAATGTGTTCTTCTCTGTACTTGGCAGAGGCAAGGTGTCCTCGTTATGTAGAAGGGAAGGCGAAGGCAAATGGTGAAGCTGTCCTTATGCTCGACTGATGAAGTACCACACCATGATGACGTATGGGGTATGTAGACGTAGCTTCACCATTCTTGGCTTCGGCACTAGATGGATGTCAGTGGGCAGCTTCACCTCCCGGCCCCTTTACTCCGGGGAAAGAGACCACCGTATCCAATGGATAGAAGACTGGATAGGGCCTAAATCCGGCCTGGGCGTTTGCGGTACAGAACAATTTCTTGGCTTGCCGAGAATCGAATCTGCCCTTAGCCCATCGCTGTACCTACTGAGCTATCCCGGTCATATTTAGAGGGAAATTTTGGAACTATGATGTTCAACTGTAGAATGTGGGGAGGGGTGAATTCTATTGTAACAGGCCTCTGTTGAAAATATAGTTCAAATTGAACCATGTTTTGAGATTTGGATATTTTGGGTTCCAGTGTCTCAAGTGGAGTCCCCTCAAAATGTGATATAAATGCCATATTTATGAACAGACAACATCCAACAGGTAGGTATAGCTGTGAAGCTCTAAACTTGTATTTAAGATGTGTTCAGTTCGAATCTCCATCTAGGCAACTGATATATTTCGTGGTTTTCCTCGGCCCCTGTAGACAAGTTCCGAAATCTTGCCTTAAGTAGACTACGATCGCTTCCTTCCATATCCTTTGCACTTCACCAATCATGCCATCACTCGACGCCCTAATTATACATACTGACATCACCGTAAAATTACCTCACATCCGAAAATAAGAAATGTTTACGCAGGCAGTATATACTGACGTAGGGAGATGATAACATCAGCTAAAATAGATGTTCTACGTCCTATCCTGAAAGCATTGATAACTTACTTCAATACCTTAGTGTTTACTTCATTTCTTATTGCTTGAAAAACAGAGAAATGTTTTCTTACTGGAGAGTAGCGCAAGAAGTTGCGACTGGCGCAGGCGCAGGGATTCAGACCCGTCACATTGGGCCGTTGGAAATGAATGTTATAATGGTAATATGCCTTGTCATAACCAGGGATCATCATTTTCTGCCTGCCGGCACTTGAAGCAATTCCGGGCGGCTGTATTCCGGACAATGAATCCCCTTGGAGCACGTCTTGGGAACGGAAGAATTTGTTTCCCGCAGTAACGCGTAGATTCTGTAAGGAGATGGTGCCTTTGTCCAATGTGTGTTGGCTAATACTGTATACTGATCGGCTCACTCATCCAGCACTTAAAAATATCTCTTTTATTATCATTATAATATTGTAACGTGTGTAGTTACTGATCCCACTTCTGACACCAATGTAACGTGTTCCGTTACTTAAGACGCCGTAGTGATCGTTAATTGGTTTATTCAACAACCTACAAATAACGGCTACAATTAATTATCACACAGTTGCGGGGTTTCACACTTTATAACCCTAATCGCAAATCAGTTCACTCTGTCTTCAGTAGGCTACACGTATTCACAGTACGGGAGCTATGTATCACTGTATCACACACTGCAAATTACACAATTACACACACGTCCGGTTCTTCTTTCCGCGACAGCTGCTATACTCGAACTCAACTCGCAGGCTGCTGCCTTGAGGACTGTTGATAACACACTCGCTCGTAGGCTTGCTCGGAACTAACTCGGAACTGAACTCGGCGATGGCCACATTACAACTCTCCTCGCAGGCAGCGCAGCTCTCTTATATAATGGCTGTGTGGGCCTGTTACGTAGCAACGCTCTTACCTCACGCCGTCTTACGTCACCGCACGTTGCGCGTTACGTTACCGTGCGGAGGGGAGGAGGGGAGCTCTGACTCATCCGCCACGTCACTGTGGCCTGAGTTGCACGTTGCTGCTGGGTAGGGAGGGGTTCTCCGTTGCGCAACATGTCACAATATAATTTTCTTGCTGTTCGAACTACTCGCTTCTCAAGACGTTCCTCTAACATATTCACGAGGGCACTGTTTTCCGTGGTGTCCGCCCTAGCGCACCCATCCTCATTAGGGGAGTTCTTCTCACTATATATTGACTTATATTCCTCATTTAAATCGCCCATTTTAACTAAGATCATGGAGCTCAGTTCCTCAGCCACGCAATATATTCCCAGAATTTTATAGAGCACAGAAATTCATTTTAGTGTTCACAAGAGCCCGCCACTGGGCCCTATCCCGAGCCAGATGACTACTGTCCATAACAACCCACTTTATTCCTCGAATACATAATTCAATATTATCTTCCCAGTGATCTCTTTCCTACTGTTTTTCCTACCAAAACACTGTATATACTCCTCTTTCCTCCTATTCGTACTACATGTCCTGCTTATTTAATCCTTCTTGATTTCTTCATTACAGATTTTGGCGAGGAGTACAAGTTATGAAATACCATATTATGTAATTTTCTCAATCTTTATTATTTTTTGTTGCTAGTGGGGTGGGACTAAGTCCCTTGCACTGCGGCCACTTCTGGCCTATTGTACCAGGACCAGATGATAAGTGAGGGTGATTGTGGAGCAATTGGTGGAATGAAGATTAGCAGGGGAAACCGAAGTACTCCGAGAAAACCCGCCCCCAGCGCCATTTTTTCCACCACAAATCCCACTTGACCAGACCCGGGATCGAACCCGGGCAGCCGCGGTGGGAAGCCAGGGACTAACCGCTTGAGCTATGGCGCGTTCTTTATTATTTTATTCCTCCTGGGTCCAGATAGTTTCCTCGGCATCCTTTTCTTAAATTCCTTCAGTCTGTCTTCTCACTTTACTAGGAGAGCCAAAGTTTCACATTCATAAAAAACAAAAAAGAACAAAAAACAAACTCCATGGTTTTAGTCCACAAGCGAACTATACCGACCGAGCGACCAATGCTTGTCGGTGAAGTTAGTGCCAACTTTAGCGGATAGAGGGTGTCGCGTGGTCAGCGCAACGAATCCCCACGGCCATTAATTTCGGTTTTCTAGGCCGGATTCATAAAAACTGCAGTTAATATTGTAACTTTTATGTGTTCAGATCTTTGCGTTTTTAGACATTAGACGAGAAGACAAAAATTTCTGATTTGATCTTAATTTCCTCATGAATCGAATATTGATTTGTTACTGTCTTCCCCAAATATTTGAATTTAACATTTTCAACCCAACCCATTTTTGTCCGAATATTTTCTTACCATTTCATGTTTAGACCCTTACAGTTTTGTGCTTCTTCAAGTAAGGGACAAGTAGGCCGCACCATAGCTCAAGCGGTTAGTCGATGACTTCCCACCGTGGCGGTCCGGATTCGATCCCGGGTCTGGTCAAGTGGGATTTGTGGTGGACAAAGTGGCGCTGGGGCAGGTTTTCTTCCAGTATTTCGGTTTCCCTTGCCAATCGTTCATTCCATCAAATTCTCCATCATCATAATCACCTGGGGCAGGTACAATAGCCCAATCAGTGTTCGCCGTACCGAGTGGACCCAGCTGGACTCCACCTCCCACTATGCGAATTTTAAAAAAAGGGACAAGTATTAACTTAGAAACGAATTTGTATGAATTTACATATATAAGTCTTTGGGATTTTAGAAAACTCAATTATTTAAATGAATGAAAACAGACATTCCTAAATATTTTCGTATCTCAACTGTCGTGTTGAATATTCCTGTATGTTCTGCTATAATTCGCTTGAAATGAGGAACCGAGATGTTCAGGAAATTCAGCAGAGTGTACAACAACTTGCTGTGTGAAACAGAAAAGGAAATGGAAGGTAAACACTGACATGCATTAGTGTTAATTAATTTTTTATTCTTAATTACGTTAGCTCGGCATATACTCTCGAAAGTGATGCCTGAGGGCTGTGTTTTATGTCTTGTACTGCTCGCTGTATGCCGTGCCGTAGCCCAGGCTGTTAGTAGCCGGCTTCTCAACGCAGGGACCGGGTTCGCGCCCAGGAGAGGTCATGTGGGATTTGTGGTGACCAAAGTGGCACTGGGGCAGATTTTCTCCGAGTACTTCGGTTTCCCCTGCCGATTTTCATTCCACCGACTGTTCCACGCTCATCGTCATCTATCATCCAGGGCTGGTACAATTGGCCAAAATAATGGCCAATGTTTCAAGTGGACTCAGTCTCGCACCACCACAAAAATTACTGCCCACAGCAGGTCATTTGCTGCATATAATAGCGCTGTTTTAATTGAAACAGGGTCACCAAAATGCGGGCGACAAACAGGGGTACCGCCCTAACAGGACTCAGAATAAGAGAAGCTAATGAACTGACTCCATGTAGTCACAAGTCATTCAACCACTCAAGAAATTCCCAACATTTTATGAAAGCCAAAATTTCATTACCATGCTCAGAAGAATCCTCCACTGGTGTCCGCCCTCGGTCAGATGAATCCGGTTCATACCACCTCATCCTACTTCCCTAATATCCATTTTAATATTATCCTCCTAAATACGTCTATTTCTTCCTAGTTGTGTCTTTCCTTCTGGCTTTCCCACCAAAAACGTACATGTATTCTTCTCTGCTATGCGTGCTCTGTTCCTGTTAATTTCATGCTCCTTGATTTGATTAGTACACTTGCATTTGTGGAAGAGCAGCTCCTCATTATGCGACTTTTGACCCCAATTTTCTCCTCAGCCCCCTCCTCTCAGACAACCTTAGTCTCTAAGTCATTGTCACCACGGCACCGCACGGCACGGCACGTCCTCATGGTGAGGATGGAGAAGACGCCTTTCAGCTGTGGAGGGTAGGTGCGAATATAATGAAGAAGCAGTCAAGGACAGCCGATAAGGGTGGTGCTAAGAGCGTTTCTCTATAATAGAGAGAGTTAGTTATGATTTTTTTTATTGGTAGTGGGGTGGGACTAAGTCCCTCGTACTGCACTTCTGGCCTATTGTACCAGCCCCAGATGTTAGGTGAGGGTAATTGTAGAGTTATTGGTGGAATGAAGATTGGCAGGGGAAACCGAAGTATTTGGAGAAAACCTGCCCCAGTGCCAGTTTGTCCACCACAATCCCCACTTGACCAGACCCGTAATCGAACCCGGGCCGCCTCATTGGAAAGCCAGCGACTAACCGCTTAGGTATGGCGAGGCCTAGTTAGTTACAAAATGTTACACAGGACCTCAGATTTGGAAGGAGTTTTTTATAAAGGAAAGGAAAGCAAAGGAAAACGAACACGAGGCACAAGTCTCACAAAAACTTTTAAAGCTGAGAAAAGTCAAGTAATCCATTCATGAAGTCGAAATTTTGGACTCTGTTGTATAGAACTCATCAAGAGAGCTGCTGTATTACGAAACATGCATCACAGACAGGGTTCACTTCTCACATTCGCGTAATTACATCGTCTTTTTAAAATGGCGGAGATGTATACCGCAGTTCCGATACTAATCCCTAGAGTGCAGCACTCGAGACAGAATTGCAAATCCGCCTACGCAAAGAGAACACAAGGAAATATCTGCAAACAAGGGAATTGAAATGTTGGACCAGACGGAAACAAACAGCTGGACGAAGAATAATGGCGAGGCTATTAACCAAGTTACAGTAAAGTTAATTACTCCTGCTTTGCCCGGCTGTTAGTTGTTAAATGGGGAGAGATTTGTCTCCTTGTAACAAAGAATTTAGGGGTGCAGATCACAATGGAGACAACATAATGTAACATAGCATTATTCTGATTCGCGCATTACTCTAGTAAGACCTTGAAACTGTGGCAGTAATTTGCGTGTAACGAACCGAAATTCGAACTTAAGAAATTACTACTGCTGCTCAGATTTCGGGAAGTTCTGGGTTCAGTTCTCTAGTACTAAAAATTACTTTAAAATATCCCACAAACATTCCCCCCCCCCCACGTCCTTTTAGGTTCGTCATTGAGGGATACCCCTTCAATAAGTTGTTGCTTAATGGTAAAACATTAGACATGAATTTTGGAAGCACTGAGTCTTAATATTTACCAGATTATCTATTCCGATTTCTGAGGCTCTAAACTTTGTCTATGTCATAATTTTAGACGGCCACAGTAAAACAGGGCAACTATGTACCTAAATAATTTTGCCGTAAAAACTGAGTTGGAACAGAAATTACGCGGGTCTTATATATGGAAATATGTTTCCTTCAGTTGTAAATTACATACATTGAGTTAGATAAGCACGAGTTTCAGACCTTGTGAGAGTGTATGATGTCTTTTAGCTCATCCTAATATTCAGTGTGTTAACGGAGAAGTCCATGAAGGTAGGCCTAGGCCCACTGGGGCTGTAGTGCCAAGGAAAAAGAATATTCCGTGTATAAAGTATGTTTATACTGTTCATATGAGCCGTTAAATAATGGTTTTAATCTGCCACTTGCATATTCATTTCCTTCTTAATTGCAGCTTTATTCAAAGTTACTTATTTACTTAAAATTAAAAATTGCTACATATTTCAGCGGTACTCGGCCATCTTCAGGCAACTGTCCAACTTCTCAGAATTGCTACACACTGTTTCAATGTAATTAAGATTAATTATTCGTAAGTTAAAACATTTCAATGTTTTCATTTTTCTTCATCCACCAATTAAAAGACATTTGTTTGGGAACATCACTCCTTACATTTTCATGCGCTGCCTTCCTCCTGCGGCGTCAATATTTTGCGTGTTATTTTGTGTAGCTCGTATGTATATCAGTGTGATGTTATTGTATTGTTATTTTCATATGCCCCATTGGCATGTATATCTCTGCACTGTTGAAGTAATTGAATACGTACCACTTTATTATTTAATTCAGTTTAAGAAACTTTTTTCTGCAGCAATGAATTCACAATAATTAAATTCTGCTTCACATTAACTTCTCGATTTAAAACCACGTATTTTCTCCCTTCTTCTACCAAACGTTACAAAATGGCATTTGCTTTAAGACTGGATAGTGGACCACAACACGTGGCAACTCTGTGAAACTCCCTGTTGTTGAGGTGAAAAGGCAAAATTTGACGTAAAAAATAGAGGAATGATGATGGAGCGTGACTTCGAAATATTTCTGTGCCCAAACATCTCGTTTCTCTCTACATTCATTTAACGTGTTTCCAAATTCTGTTGCTTTTGGGAGGAGGGGGGGGGGGTGGGGTTTAGCTTCTGTATAAAGTACATGTGCTGATCACAGCAACCGCGAGGACGCTGGGATCTTGGGTTCGAATCCCACTCAAGGCTTGGATGTCTGTGTGTCTGTGTCTGTGTTTGTGTTGTCCTGTGTGTAGGTAGCGACCTTGCGACTGGCTGATCACTCGTCCAGGGAGTCCTACCATCTGTGAAAAATGATTACGGAACTGAATAAGAGGCTAGGGCCCTGAATGGGCAGGAAGATCCATTGTAGAAAGGAAATAAAGTAATTCCAGTAACATTTTCTGAACTCCTTAGTAGTCTGAGTTATTCACTTAGGATTGTTTTATTTTTAAGTGAGAAATATCTCTTCCCATTACACCGCTTTTAGAGCGGTCTTAATGTCTCCACTGCTGATTGGATTATCTCGTCTTGACCCAAATGACTTCCATACAAATCGAGTTTGCTACAAAACACCAACACCGCAATGACCACAGCTTCGCTTTTCGAGTTTCCTTGATGGTAAAGAACCAATAAGTAAAATATAGGCCTAACACATAAGGCATATTGTTTAAAATATGTCCTAATAGCTACAGGCCTGAAACTTAACTCTGTTTTATAAAGCTTGAAATTAGTCATATCGACGCTATGTAACGTCAGATCACCCATATTGCTTTAATCTTGTATGAAGTACTGAAATTCACTTTCTCTTGATCATTTCCGGCCTGTCCAGGAGTATCTCTAGTGATCATTTCTATACGTTTTATGTCCCTTATGTATATCACAGTCTATCAATAATGCATCAATTGTTCCTCTTTTCTTATTCCTCCAATTTCACCATTTAACACTTAAAAAGTTTCGGTCATAGATGGCCATCTCCGGCGACTCAATGCATCGAAACTGCAACACTGCTCTGATGTGGGCTAAAACCACGCGCTCAAGTCCACTTAAAAATAAAATAAAAATAATTAATTAAAATCAATTAAAATCTAAAAACGCGCGCTCTAGTCCACTTAAAAGTAAAACAAAAATAATTAATTAAAATCCACATCAGAGCAGTGTAGCAGTTTCGATACATTGAGACACCCGAAGATGACTATATATGGCCGAAACTTTTTAAGTGTTAAATGGTGCAATTGGAGGAATAAGAAAAAAGGAACAATTGTATTATTAACGGACTGTGATATACATTGACGTTAATTAAATATTTGCAACATGATGCTGAAGTACAGAATTTATGTCCCCCGTTTAATTTTATAGGCCACCACCTTGTTTCACCAGCTCGGTGTTCCCTTAGCTTGAACTAATGCAAAGAAAATACTCGGAAACCAAAAGACAAGCTAAGTTAATCGCAGAATACGACCACATTGCAGAGAATCGGATGATTGTAATTAGAAACAGACATTTTCCTGAAAGGAAATGAAGCTCCTTCCCTTGAGGGCATAACGCGGAAGTGAGGACATGCTTGTGTCGCTACTACGAATTCCTTCTGTGTAGCACAAATCAATCTTTTCTCTCGTCTCGTCAACTTTTCTGCGGAGGGAACGGTCACAGTCTGTGGCTGGCCGAGCAGATGATGAATACAGATCTCCGTGGGCCTGTCCTTAACCGGGTATGCTGGGAAATGTGACAAATGGCTGTAATTGCGTTTATGTACCAACGTATCAAATGTAAACATAATGACACTAACACGCGCAATTGTCCGTCTCTCCGCTTCTTTCGCTTCCCAAACCAATTAATATTTCTCGATTAAACTTTGTATTGTGGGTGTACACTGAAAGCCTATGTCGAATTTAAATTTTGTTCAGACCATGGCTAAAAAGGTACACCTTTATATCATCCTAAAATTGACCATTTTAAATTTATTAGAAATACTTTTTTCATAAAATATGTTGGAAATCTACTAGCAATTTTATCTCATTAACGAACGTAGTGTTTATTTCAGTTTGTTAACAGACAACAAGCGTTTAGACCCACGACTTAATGCATAGAATTATTCCCACTCTCGACAAAATACATATTACGAGTATTTTAAATTAATTAAGTTCAAAAGAAGTGAGGGATGTAAAAATCGTAAAGCATTATGAATAAAAATACTTTCATTTTTTGGAATCAATATAAGGAGTCAGGAGAGCGTAGTCGGTATAGCGACTGACTACAAGCTGGACAACTGAGGAGTCAGTAATTTCTTCTCTCCACTTCATCCAGACAGGTTCTGAGGCCCACGAAGCCTCAGCCTCATATGCAATAAGTACCGGGAGCTCTTTCCCCGGTTTAAAGCGGCCGGGGCGTGAAGCTGACCACTCACCTCTAGCCAGTGTCGAGATCAAGAAAATGTAGTTCTATACATCAATTTCCCCATACGCCTTCATGGCGGAATGCTTAATTAATTAAGCAGAGGAACATCTTTACTTTTTTACTTTACTTTGGAATTAATATTTTTTAATTGTTTGGTAGTGGCCATACTTCCTTAATTATTTCCAGCTGAATTTTGATGAGGACTCTCTCCAGGCATTCCGAAGCAGCTGTAATTACCAAAGTCACAGCTTACTTTTAATGTTGCGGCATAAAAACATGTTTTCAAGGAGATGTTACATTGCACGTGCATGCGCAGGCTTGCAGTAAAGGGCAACTACCGAAACGCTTCCTTTCAGCACCTCGAAACAGAATAGTGTGACGTTCCGATGGAACAAATTTCCCTCCTCACAACCTCATTAACGGAGTGAGTGTGTCTGTATGGCTCCTGAATTAATTTCAGGCCGCAGTAATTATAGACATTAATAGGCTAATTTGCTTAAAACGTGGTACGGTCATCATGCCACTGGATATCTCAGCATGTTGGTACAAACAGTGAGGCTGTTCTAGAGTACATCGTGGGGCGAACACTAGAACTATCTGGAAATGTTTATACCCGAATACTGGACACATGCCTGGCTTTTAGTTACATAATCCACTTGTTCCATTTTAGAGAGTGCAACAAAAATTTGTTCTTATTTTTCTAGATTTTTGTCATGTAAACGAGTTCTGAAGAAAAACGGACTGTGTTCTATTCCTCGTTTTATAACGAGTCTTATTTCAAATGCATTGATTATCTACCATGAGATGATAAGGTGAAATTGACTGAGAAATTGGACATGAAATTTGCGTGGTCTATTTTATGTTCATATCTCGGGATTTACTTAAAACTGCTATGAACTGTAAATAAACATTTATATATACTAACAAGTGAAATTGTACGGTGTCCTGTTACAAGCAAAGGTGCTATACTGATGCCACGAAAGATGTACTATTTTTTCTGCACTCGCGGTGGGATGAGGTCGCAAGCATGTGTGATTTAACACTTCAGGATGATGAAGACAGAGAGAGAGAGTGAGAGTGGAACACTGATGGAATGGCAATTGAAAGAGGAAATTTAACTGCTCGGAGAAGACCTATCCAGTACCATCATATTCACTGCGGATCTCACATTGACTGCCGAGGGATCGAACCCTGTCCGAAGCTGCCGGCTAATGGCTTGAATTACAACATGGCCCAAAGAAGCCCCATACATGGACCCCTCCAACTCTCTCTCGAGTTGTTACTCTTCTATCTTAACCACTCTAACCGTTCGCTTCGCAGCATTGTTAATGATAACCAGGGCCCGGATTTTGATGACATGTCATCTTTTTTTCCTTGTATCCCATGTGATGCTCTTAAATGTATAAATCTCGGATATGAGCTGCTGGTTACAGAAATGTAAGTTTTATAGGTAATTTTTTGTCATTTTTGACATTTTTAGGTTTAAGGTCATTTTTTCACTTTTGGAGTAATTTTTTGGTAAATTTTTGGAATTTTAAGGGTATTTCTTGTCATTTTTGGCCATTTTAGGGAATTTTTCTTCATATGTCTTCTGAAATGTGAATAATATGGAAGCGAACTGATTTTCCTTTTCTTCTTTAGTTCATTTTTCTGGATTTTTCGGTCATTTTATAGGTCATTTTTAAATATTTTCAGGTCATCAAAATCGAAGCCCTGCATATTACATTTTTGGGTCATATTTTAGGTCATTTTCCTGGATTTTATGTCATTTTATAGGTCATTGTTTAAATATTTTCATGTCATCAAAATCCGGGCCCTGATGATAACCACGTGATGACCTTCGCTAGCGACAGGCGCTTTTCACTGGTTGATGTATGCCACAGGGGACTGGAGAGAAAAACAGGAAATTGCAGAAAGCGGAAAGCCTCAACGACCCTCACCACCATCCATAGGATTTCTGCCCGCGGTCACGATATTGTAGTTCGAATGGCATTGGCGCAAAATTACACTGTCATTAGTATGTTATATAACGACGTTGTATTATCTGAAGAGAGGGTGATTGTATACAGCAGCTGTGCAAATCTGGCTCTATTTTGGGATAGCCGTAGATTTACAGTGTTATATTATTAACTCGCCTTAGTTTATAACCTTTGTACTTCTGGCCCCATCTCATATTTTGTCAGTAACTGACATAGTGTTGTCAACATGGAGTCGGTAAGCATCAATATGAGTTACATTTCAATGGCAAGCTTCACGAAAATCGACCTAGTCTACTATCTATGTCTAAAACACACAACAAAAGATATACCAAAGAACAGACATGTAGCTTGATATAAGTTCTGTCCCTTTGGAACTGTTAAAGACGAGGGAAAATATTTCGAACCCGACCCGACATGCCAGACGCGGAGTTTCTTGCTAATTTACTTTGCTTCTGTATGATTAAGGATGGGATACATAGCTATGCGTTTTCACAACCCGGAGGGTTCATGACTACTGATACCATAACACATCATTGTACGTAATGAGAAACGACTTGCATCTACCTCCATCTTCAAGCCCTGTTTCCGGAAGACAATATTCTCCCATCTACTTAACAATTGAAGAAGGTTCTGTACTAAAATTCTGTACAAATGTATCTCTCGCTCAAAGTATGTGACCAACCACCCTAACTTTAGCCCCGTACGAGATGTGGATCCATAAAATCGGTCTTTCCACGCGTGTGCTTACCACCACATAACTGTACAGCATTTTAACATATATTCTGTTGTCAAAATTCTCTGCAAATTACGTCTTTCTAATCTGTTGTCATATTGGCTATAATGATCCATCAGGTGACTGAAGTTTAGAAGCATTCTGTGTTTCCAAAACCCACGGAACATCATTGCAGTCAGCGTGTCACACTTTCCTGCCTAATCGCTCTTGTGGGTTAATAGTAAAAGGCACTACAATCATTCGCTGGGTGGCTGCAGTTCTGTGAAGAATTCCAACTGCAATTCTAATTATTTACCAACGAGGGACTAAATTATAGGAGTTTGGACAAATTTGCAAAATGAGGGTCTTCATAACTTGTAATATTCGCCAAATATAATTACAATGATCAAGTCGAGTGTGAGGTTGGCTGGGCATGTAGTTTGCATTGAAAATGGGTTAAATGCATAACAAGTTTTGAAGGAAAATTCAGAAGGAAAGAGACGACTGGGAAGAACTAAGCGTAGATGGTAAGATAATAGCAAGATAGATTTTGAAAGAAGAGAATAGGTTGATCGGGACTGGATTGTTCTGCCTCAGGGAACACAGTATTGAGCCTTCAGATTCCACAAAATACTGGGCATTCTTAAGCAGCTGAGCAACTGGTGGCTTCTCTAGAAAGACTCGGCTCCAAGGATTTGGTTCTTTGGTTAGTTTATCTAACGGTTTTCTGAAGGCCTGTGGCAATCGATTCATTATGCCACTATTATAGGTCTGACGGTCATTGTTCTTTTTATGAGAATGTGCTATGTATTCTACATTTCGCTACTTACCTCTACTTCCATCTTCAGGGGAATATCATTACAATGACAGATGTTTATTATTGTTTTATTTTATGATTAGCGACGAATTCCATAGTTTCCTGATTCAATCCGACTGTCATCACTAATAATAAAATAAAGAAATAATAACAAAATCATCAGCTTGATGACGACCAGTGACCAGTAACCCGAAACTTCTTCCGAGATGCCATGCATGTGGAACAATCCTTAAGTAATGGTCACTGTCCCATGTAATAACGTCACTTCAGTATTGCTGAAGATGGTTTCGGAGTGAGGTCTAGTTCCATTCCCTTCTGCACTCTGTTCTCTGTCACCACGAACAACCCTTTGTGATGCAAGTACCTAACGTATTGACACTGGCTTTGACAGCTCAGTCAGTGACGTGAATGGGGCAGAGTTCGATCCCCGAAGGCATCACCACTACCTTGAGATCGGCTCTGGGAGCTACCATTCCTCTTAAGGCGCGTCCACATTACTCGTGCTCGTGCTCATGGGACTCTCTACGTTGGCGAGTAATGTGGACGATATGACAAATCATGAGACAAGCAAATTTTTCATTTAATAACTATAGAAAATAAATTAAAATACAACTAGTATATACGGATCCCCACGCGCCGAAGCCTGGCGAGCAACTGAAGTAGTGTGGACGAAGATTTACGAACACAAGTAAGAGCCAGACGAGTATCCCGACGAGTAGAAGCTTGGCGAACACGAGCACGAGCACGAGCAATGTGGACGCGCTTTTATGCAAAGTGTAAGCCTTCTCGGAAGCTCTTCCCCTAAGAGTTAACCTATCTAATCAGACATCTCAATTAATTGCGAATGTTCAAAATGCGAGGAGCTTTACTTGTACGCCCCCTAATCGCCCAATTGAATTGTGCTTAAGCAAAGAGAGAACTTGACATTCACCGTTATTTTCGTCCCCTTTTTCATCTGCAGCCTGTTATGTAAAACATCGATTTAAATACGCACTTAATTACTGCAAAGAAGAGTTCTTGTGTCAGCTTCCATCGTGAGCAGCATCCAGAAACCTGTTGAATGTGAAGAACAATTCAACTGAGCATTCCCCGAGGAGGCTGCTACAACAGCTGGCTACAAAATTCCGGTTTTATTCGACACTTCACTCTTTGTCTGAATAATTGGGGGCAGTGTTCTGGATGTTGAATCTGAATGGAGTGAACACATGGAGCACTGAAATGTAGTTAGAAGAGATGTGGGAACTAACATTCAGACGGTCTTCCGCTGCTCTGTGTGGGCTGAAGGATCATATGCGGTGCTTTTGTGAAGTGATGAAGTCAGAGAGGGGCGTAATGCAGATGTTAGTCGATAATCTTCCAATTAGCGAAAACAAAGTTGTAAATTCAAGTACTTCCATAATTTATGGAATTCTGGATTCTGCTAATGTCTCCGGTCTAGAAAACCGAGATTAACGTCCGTGGGGATCCGTTGCGCTGACCACGTGACACCCTTTATCCTCAAAACATGGCACTAGTTTTTTATTGTTAGTGGAGTGGGACTAAGTCCCTTGTACTGCGGCCACTTCTGGCCTATTGTACCAGCCCCAGATGATAGGTGATGGTGACTGTGGAGCAATTGGTGGAATGAAGATTGGCTAGGGAAACCGAAGTACTTGGAGAAAAACTGCCCCAGCGCCATTTTGTCCACCACAAATCCCACTTGACCAGATCTGGGAGCGAACCCTGGTCGCCGCGGTGGGAAGCCAGCGACTAACCGCTTGAGCACTAACTTCGCCGGCAAGCGGCGGTCGCTCGGTCGATATAGTTCGCTTGCGGACTACAGGCCACGGTGTTTGCTTGCTTACCTGCTATTGTAAAATTTAATTTGAAAATAAATTTTGTACAAAAACATTTTTTTCATTGCAACAAGTGTTAAAACAGTTTATAGAATGTTGCCATAAAAATACATAACATGTTTTGAAATTGTGGCGCAGTTCAGATATTTGGAACGACTATAATAATTCAAAACCTGATTCAGGAGGAAATTAAGTAGAGATTGATGTTGTGCCGTGAAGGCCGACTCCCGGTAATATGTTAAAGGAGTATTTAACTTTTTGTATTTTAGGGGAAAATGTTGGTTAGGATAGAATTATTTTTGGAAAATACTCGTCAGACGTACGAAAGAGTATGTAAGAAGAGTAAGAAACTTCAAGGAACTTCTGCGTATGGAGTTAGACGGCCGTTAGCCTTTGACGCGTCGATGCCTTGTCAGCAGATTGACGTTGAATGTATATCGAACTGCTAACTACAGAATTTACACTTGAGTGAAGGAAGGGACGTTTGCTGGTAAAAGTGTTAGCCAAATGGTCTAGCAGTAGAAGGGGGTGTGTCCACCCTAAGGATCCCAGCCAACCACTTGGGACAAGACGTCATTATAGGCGGGCTTACACCCTCCGGGAAAGTAACGAGTTAGAATGAATAAAGGTATACTCGTATAACCCAGAGAGCAAATTATTATGGGGATATTCAAACAGTAATTTTGGCCCCTTTTGCGGCCGAAGGCCATGTCAGAATGGGCACCGACTAGACACCAGGCAACGCCATCCGTCTGCAGACTCAACCCCAAAGTAAGCGGAAACTACTCTTATCGCCATGCTTAATAATTGTGATATTATTAAAGTGTAACCCGTCCAATGGGACATGAGTTAGGAACAATACAACAAGTGTACAGGGCGTAAGAGTGCTCCAACGGAGTGATGCAGAGGTAGACAGGTGTAATGTAGAGACTGCAGAGGGTGTGTCTAGCGGCAGGGATGTGTGTATATATATATATATATATATATTGGTTGAGTAGAACAGGAGAAAGAGGAGACTAGCGACCCGCAACTGGATGGAAAAGAGAGAGAAAGATGAGGTCAAATAATCGTCTAAGAAAGTGTCATGGTAACCCGACACCAGTCGGCTCTTTGTGATATTGCCAAAATGTATACAACTGTATATTGCTTGTTTATACTAATATAGGATAGCATAGGGTGAGGATGTGGGTTTCTGTTGTGGTGATTTCCTCCCTTACCACATTTCGCACCTGCGCCCTTCAACCAAGCCCGGTGAACAGTGTGCCCCTAGCCAATGAAGCAACGATAGAGGAAGTAATTCAGTCGTTTCCTTAGCCCTACCCCTGTGACTGCAGTACAGAAGGTGACAGTGGGGATACCTCCACGCCCCCTGTCACCACGGCATAACTGGTGGCATAACAATTGAACTCGGGTAATGCTTTCTACCTTTCAGTTCAGAACATAAAAATTATAATATAAGAAAATATAATTTTACCTGCGACTCTGTATGGGTGTGAAACTTGGTCTCTAATATTAAGGGAGGTACATAGACTGAGGGTGTTTGAGAACAGGGTGCTGAGGAGAATATTTGGACCGAAGAGAGATGAAGTGACAGGAGGTTGGAAAAAACTGCATAACGAGGAACTTCATAACTTGTACTCTTCTCGAAGTGTAAGTAGAGTGATCAAGTCAAGGAGGATGAGATGAGTAGTGTATGTAGCACGATGGGGGAGATGAGGAATGCATATAAGTTATTGGTGACAACTGGGAAGACGAAGACGTAGGTGGGTATAAAATATTAAAATGGATCTTAGATAGATAAGGTGGATGGTATGGATTGGATTGATCTGGCTCAGGATAGGAACCAGTGGAGGGCTCTTGTGAACACGGTAATGAACCTTCGGGTTCCATAAAATGCTGGGAAGTTCTTCAGTGGCTGCACAATTGGCAGCTTCTCAAGAAGGCCTCAGCTACATGAATGAGTGAGATACATTAGCAGCGATAACCTATAAACACATGTTGAATAGGAATAGAATCCAGAGAACTGCTTTCTGTTAGCGCCTGCAAAAAGTGCGGCTTCAGTATTCCACAAGAAGCGATGTAGGAATATACGCAAAGTGTCTTGTGAATCTCTTATAGAATAACTTCTAGTTAAGAGTGTGTAACGCGAGTTAAAATTGCTGTTTTAATAACACTTTATTGAACATTACGTTATTTCTCAAACCGGAGGTACTCTGGCGCTATGTGGCAAGCCAGTAGGAAGTGAGTTATTTCTTGAAAAGGACGCACTTAAACCTTATTGGTCTGAGTAACTGAGGAATATTCTGGTACATTAGCCGTTGTGTTCCTCACCTGATAACGAATGGGCAGTGTTGTGACCACAGAGCCTGGGGCAAGAAGCTCGATCGATCTCTGTCTGTATAACCCTGTCTGTCCTGGGAATTAGAGGAAGCCCGCTGCATTCTTCTGTTTTGAGTTCCAAATTTTCAGAACAGATAGCTATCCGTAACAGAATGTCAGCAGGACATATCAGTCTCACCTTCAGGTTACAGCGTGGGTAATGGAACAACCGTTCTGTAATTCCTGAGGTCAGTAATGTAATTCGTCGCCATGACGGAATTAGAAGGTTCACTGCCTTGCTCACATGAGTCCTGAACTATACGCTGCATTGAGCCAATTGGACTGCATAATTACAACTAATATAGTTAATATTTACCTTAATATTGCTGCATATGGACCTGTTCTATTTTAATAGACGAATGCCATCATTGCTAAGCAACTATCCCCTAAACATCCTCGCAGCAACGAATAGACAACAATAGGGAATACATCGTTATAGCTCGTTGCTAGGAAATTGCGTTGTAGTACAAGAGATTTTCTATGTGGTCTGTGCCGATGAATTATAAGAGGTAACTTTCATATAAAGAAAAAAAAAAACTGGTCATGACCCCCAGTCGGGGCTCGACACCAAGACAGACAGACTGACTGACCGTCAGTCGCAATGTGACTTTGACTTTGACCGAGGAGTCATACCCGTGTTGAGGCGGGGTCGAATACCTCCACCGTAACCCTGCGAGTCGTAGGAGGCGACGAAAAGGGAAGTGTCAAATGTGAGAGAGTAAAATATGGTCGCAAGTCCCAAGGGACCAGGACCCGAGAAACACTGCGCTGGCAAGGACCAGCAGTATATGCAAAAGACAGACCCTTCCTCTCGTCAGAGAGGGTACCCCACAGAAACAAGACGGTAACCGTCTAGGAGCAATAAATATCTGGTCATGAGCCCCAGGAGGGTGCTCGATACCAAGACTTACTGACTGACTAACCGTCAGTCGCAATGTGACTTGGACTTTAACTTGGACCGAGGAGTCATACCCGTGTCGAGGTGGGGTCGAATACCTCCACCGTGACCCTTCTAGTCGAAGGAGGGGACGAAAAAGGAAGTCTCAAATCTGAGAAAGTATAATACGATCGCGAGTCCCAAGGGACTCGAACCGGAGAAAGACTGCACTGGCAAGGGCAAGCAGCATATACAAAAGACAAATCCGTCCTCTTGTCATGGAGGGCGCTCCACAAAACAAGATCGTAACTGACGAACAGCAATAAATATCTGATCATGACCCCCCAAATGGGGCTCGACACCAAGACTTACTTACTCACTGACCGTCAGTAGCAGTGTGACTTTGACTTTGACTTTGACCGAGGAGTCAGTCGTAGTTGAGAAGACGTGATTCAAGGACACGAAGCCGTCATGGAGAGGAGTAGTAGAGAGGCCATTTGAGACTTCAGTTCTGTACGGGAGGCTGTGAAGAAAAGAGTTAGTTACAAGAGTGCGGCTGTGAAGAGAAGATTTTATGTTATATCTGAAGTGTGTAATTCAGTGAGACTATTATAATTCCGTTACCAGGAAACGACTAATATGTTTGTAACAGTGAATTATAAAGCAGTAATTACACATAATTATAGCGCTATAATTACGTGTAATTACTGGTGGTGTGTATGAGGAGTAAATAAATTCATTCATCCAATTCAGAACTCACGTTATTAGTCACTAATACACATGACAATATTGTTCTTGTGTGTGTGCATGACAAAGCCCCCCCCCCCTCCAAAATGAATTTTGATAAGTAAACGGCTGAAAAAGATTAATATAAACACGAGTATTAAGCTACAAGTAAAGTTCGATTTTAATCTGTAAGCCCACAAACACAGATTTGCTGTGTCTGATACTTCTATTTAATAAATCCGTTTTATGTTTTGAACTCTTTTAGGTAATCTTCAGGTGGTACAATATCGGAAAATTTAATGAGTGAATTGCTTACCTGTTTTTATACCTTAACAAACATGGCTACAGTATTCCATAAAACAATTCACTAATTCACATATCCGACACTGTACCAACTGAAAATGGCCTAAATGAACAGAAATATGCAATGAATTTTAAAATAATAATATTAGACGCCGAAAATATGTAGCTTTACTAAGAGCTTAATATTGTCACGTGTAGGTTGGTATGCATGACGAAAATAACGGGTTCTAGTTCGAATGAATTGATTTATTAACACTTTCCTTTACAAACACTCCTAAATACCATCAATATAGCGCTACCTCTGATTTACACAATTTCCATTTCACCGTTGCACACGCACTAGGATTCTCAATTTCCACTAGTCGGGTCCTAGCAACGGATCTCAACACAGAAAGTAGCATTTCAAATCACTATGAAATCTTTTTGTATTCAATCATTTCGTACTTCTTTGTCCTAATCTGTACTCAACTAATCTTCACAATTCACTAAGGACACACTCCACTCTCATCCTTCTACTGTAAAGTGCTCCTAGCTTGTGAATTCACTTCTCTTATAAGAACTTTGCACAGACGCCACGGAGAACAGTCTGTATTGTTGATGACGTCACCGTGTTGCATAACATGATCCGATGTGCTTAAATATTTTTACCCATCCGTTGCCTGGCAACGTATTGCATAACATTATTTTGTTGTGTGTGTGTGTGTATCACAGGGTGTTTATCGAGCCGTTGCCTGGCAATTCGTTGATCAAATCCGTTATAATATAAAACACAGTAGGCTGTAAAAGTTAACGAGCCTACTTCAGACAATGATTCCGACAAAAGAACGACACGTCCTCTCGTCAGAGAGGGAGCCCACAGTAACAAGACCGAAACTGTCAAGCAGTAATAAATATCTGGTCATAAGCACCAGACAGGGCTGGACACCAAGACTGAGTGACTGACTGACTGACTGACTGACCGTCAGTCTCAATATGACTTTAACTTTTTGAAATTAACGAGCAATAATACTATGACGTGGATGGCACAACAGGAAGTAGTGGTCACGATATGAATAACTGAGTAGAGCAACAACGGACAATGAAAACAGTTCTACGTAAACACGTGCAAAGACATATTTCCCTTGGCGTAAGCTTTCAAATCAAGAATAGCAGGCAAGGCCCATTAAATCGCGATTAATTTCTGCACACACTTCAGAAATATCTTTCAAGACGGTAAATATAATTTAATCTTATTGTATAAATGATAAAGATCGTTTCTGCATTTGATTCTGGCAAAATTAAACCGAACTATGGCTTTGAAACTGTGTTTTCTGCCACATACCAGACTAATGACATTCATATTGTCTACACGTTCAGACGGCTTTTGTGTAATTCGAGTATGATGTGTTCCACAGTGAAACCCAATTTCATTTATTTCTCTTTCCGATCGACCAAATAGCCCTACACGGCAATATAGACCTGAAAATTCATTTAGCCCATTGAGTTAAATAATTGTTTCCTCCAAAAGAAGTTCTGTGGAATTTAATTTCTTTCGCGTTAGATAACAAATTACTCGTATTGACGTGAGTTATGGTACCCATATGTCCGTGTATTAGAGGAGGGTTCGGTGTTACTTGACACAACATCACAAGCAAGTTAGACAGGCGTCATTTTTATCAGCGTCTATGGATTTAGTTTTAAGGAACAGCTGTAAAAACATGTTTCCCTATGGCTGAATATTCTCCTAGTCTTTGGCTACTTAGTAACAATCAGTCGGAGATGATATGTCCCGAAACTTTTTTAACAGAAATTCGGTTAACTATACACAGTCTTTCCTTCGGCAAAAAGCGTTTACCGTACTTTTCTCTCTTCTTTGTCTAATTCCAGCTTTAGCCTGAAGGTAGATATAACTTATTCTTTCTAATATTGTCTTTACTTTGCTTCATTGCACATGTTTCTTTTCGGATTACACACACGCGTGCGCGCGTACGTGCGTGCGTGTACTTGCTCTGGCCGATCACATTGGCCGCGCGGTCTGAGGCATGAACGACAGTTCCCTCGCTCGAACACTGGCATCATAGGTTCGAATTCCACTCAAAGGCATAAATATTTGTGTATGCGTTTTTTGTGTTGTCGTGTATGTAGGTAGCGGCCTTGCGACGGTCTGATCACTCGTCCAAGGAGTCCTACCGTCTTTGTAAAAGAGATTACGAAACTGCAGAAGAGGCCAGGGCCCAAAAAAGAATGTGGAGTCATTGATGAATCAATATACTTGTTGTATAAAACAACGGTACCTCTGTAAATTGTGCTAGTAAAACTTGTAACTCATGTTTATTTTGACCACCCCACGTCTCGTGAAGGCCGGTTACGGTAGGCGAGCCGTCAGAGGTATGTACTGTCTTCGCTCTCTCGGAAGCCGTGATAATGGGTTCCAATCCCACACAAGGCATGGATGTTTTTGTGTGTATGTGTTTATTCTGTGTTTGTGTTATCCTGTGTTAGGTAGAGAACTTGCGGCGTGCTGATTACCCGTCCAAGGAGTCCTACCGTCTGAAAATGATCATGAAACAGATAAATCAGCCCTGTGCTCCAAAGTGGGAGCGAGAGGAGAGAGAGATGTCTCGAGAAGATCACTATAAAAACAAGTAAATAAGGATCTTGCATTCCACTCCTCGCTATGTCTCAAACTGCTTTAGATAGCCCAAGGCCTTCTTTATCGATCAACTGCTAAAGAAGATTTTTCGGTTGAAACTCAGTAAGAGGAAGTGAGAAGCGAAAGACACACAACGGAATATCTTTGTCGTATTCATCGGATATATCGTCAAATTATGCAGTTGTCAGATGCCTGAAATTTTGATCTAAGATTAAAACATCTTAAGATACCTTCCTCAGTGTCCGCACCAATAAAATTAAAATAAATGGTCTTGCGTAAACCGAACTGAAACGGAGAGTTTCATGGAGGTAGGACATGGCCCGAATTGGGGCTGTAGCGCCACAGAAAAAAAAGTATGCATATTATGGGCCCACACGAGATATGTAGATTTTAATAGGACGAATTTCTGTATTGGTTGGTATTTAGTAACCAAAAATTATCTGCTGAACAAGAATAGATTTTGTTTCCAAGGTAATATAGTCAAGAACTATACTATATGAGAGAGCATGTCTAATACCTTTTCACTGAATCTGTAGCAGTGTCTGTGTAACCTAGTGGAAACCCACAGAGTTAGCATGATCTTTTTCAGCGAGCCGGATATTAATATTTTCAAACATGAAATTAATAAAAGTAATGTATAAAAATGCCGGTCACGGTAGCCGAGCGGTCTAAGGCATGTACTGTCTTCGCTGGCTTGGAAACCGGGATCGTGGGTTCGAATCCAACTCAGGGCATGGATGTTTAGTTTGTGTGTGTGTGTGTGCGTTTTTCTGTGTTTGTGTACAGGTAGAGGCCTTGCGACGAGCTGATCACCCGCCAAAGGAGTCCTACCGAATGTGTAAACTTTAGAAAAACCGAAGTGAACGGAAAAGTTCATGGAGGTAGGCCTAGGCCCACTGGGGCTGTAGTGCCAAGGAAAAAAAATGTATAAAAATTCAATGTCTCTCTCAGATGAAACACACGTCATCTCCATCATAAAGATCAACTGATTAATCATCTGTGGAAATGATCGCTGTTCATTCTGAGAATCACACGAATCAGCCACATGCGCTCGATGCTTGAAATGTAAAGTTCATTGGGACTAAAGTGACATGATAATAAGTTACAATATATCACCTTCTTGCTATTAGTATTCACTGTCTTTTGGGGTATTATAGAGCGTAATAACAATAAAAGTATCAATAATAATAATAATAATAATAATAATAATAATAATAATAATAATAATAGTAGTAATGCAATTCTTTTTATTCACGTGCAAATTTGACAGCTCTAATGGCAGTTACAAAGTTTGCACAAGTACATAGAAAGACACAAAATAACTAGAAATATACAATAGTAATAAATTAATAATAATTCCATGAAAAAATAAAATTAGCATCAACAGGTGAGTAAAATAAAATAAGTACAGTACCAATAGTTATGCCATGGTGTGGTGAGAAGAACTGCACACGTACATACACACAGAGTAATTAATAATGATAACAGTAAATCAATTAATTCTTATTTATGTGCTAACTCAACATCCAAATAGTAATAGTAACAATTATACCATATTTAAGAAACGATTGAGGAAACTTTCCTGGCTCCGAACACGTCAACATCCCTGCAAACAACATTAGCAGCTGCTGCACATCTAGCAAAAGGACAATTTTTACATGAGGCGCAGACATTGAACGAAGCAAAGTCTCTGATATACGGAGCAGGAACTCGGAGACCAGAAACCTCCAAAATGAAAGTACAGATTTTCAAGCCAAAGTAAACTTCAGTAAGAAAGAGAGCATCGAGGCGATGTCTTCTAGTACGTAGAGTGTGCAATTTTAACTCCTCCAGAGAAAGAGAACAGATGTAATGAACTTGAGGAAAGAAACGATTAAAACAAAGGGCCGCAAACCTATGCTTGATGCGTTCCAGCTGTTGGCATGAGTTGACGTAATCGAATTCCAGACTACGGACGCATATTCAAGCTTAGATCTAACTAATGCAGCGTACAATCTTAGCATAGAGTCTAGAGATGAGAAATTGAAAGTAATGCTACGGACTAGACCCAAAAGCTTAATAGAATGAGAGGAAATAGTAATAATAATAGCAATAATAATAATAATTCGTTGCTTGAAATGCTTGACGGCCGGTAAAAGTCTATTACACGCAAGAAATGAAGAAAATGCATAAATACGGAAGATGTGGACAAACATGAACAAAGAACAAGAGATATTGCCATAAGGATTTAATACTAAGAACTGAACAACATAAAGATCATTATGAGTATTTTGACACTTCAAATCTCTTACAATTCTCCATGGGACGCTATGGTCCTCTTTAACCATTTCAGAAGAGTGACTGGTTTATTAGGGAGACCGATTTATTGGCATGTTATGACTTGCTTTTCGCCTCTGGACAGAAACAACTGCCTTGTTTTGTTACCTGCAGCTTGCGTGACCGGAAGGGGACAAGGCCACCGCGGGAGGCAAGTCTGTAGTTTTCCGAAGATCTGAATTTTGTTTTGCTGATAAGTGTAGCTGTCATACAGTGTCTTCGGAAGGGTCTAATTGGACCCTAAACTAAGAAATAACCGCTTTCACATGTGGGGTTCTATATCTTGGAACTGTTTATTCTAAAAATTCGTTATGTGATTGGCTTGTGCTGATTGCATGATGAATTTGGCTAGTTAAAATCAGCCAATAGGAAACTATTCTTGTCTGGGAGAGAGACCGTCGATTCATATCCTTCACGTGGGATGGAGCGGCCCTCCCGCAGGATAGCAGTCTTCAAAAACTTGGCGTTTTGAATTCATCGGAGGCAGACCTGAACGGGTTGCACTCCTCAAGTTTATCTAAAGTCATCAGTCTTTCATTTTGGTTCGACAAATCTTTGATAGTAATAAAGGGCCACATTACTCCGTGCTTGCAAATGAACTTATAATATTTCGTTTCTAAAATAAACAATTTGTGGAGACTGGAAGTTGTGTTGTTGATTTCTAGTAGTGGACTGGTTTTAAGTGTGCAGTTTCCCGTTGCCTCAGTTATTACCATAACACGATCCTGATAAGAGTCAAGTGGTCTACCGAAGCCGGCAAATAAGTACAAAGAAAGAAAAGGAGACGGTTACAGTATGAACACTAATAATAATAATAATAATAATAATAATAATAATAATAAATTCTTTCGTTCCTTCATGATCATGATCAAGAACAGAATTAAGATTCAACCCATGAAACAAAACATGGCCTAAACTTGTTGCATGTTTAAAAAAAATGAATTTCTGTGCCTCAGACCTTCGAATCACAATGATAACTGCGTGCGTCATTTCCTTCAATATTCAGCAACTTTGTGTTCAGCAAATAAAACGCATAACCCTTTATTTTAAGAATAAACGGCTTTAGCCGAACGATCTTCGTAATGGGGTGATATGCTTGCTGTAGAAATTGAATTTCGACTAGTTATTGATATGACGTAGTTCAGGGGTAGGTATTTATTTGCAATGCAGTAAAACTATTTTCCCCTAAAGCAAATTCAAGTATCTTCTTTCTCAGAAGGTGAAATATTTGAGCGTTTGTGTAAGAGGATTATTACGAAAGAAGATCTCCGGAGGCGGTCCGGATATAAACTTCCCAGGATTTTTGCTTACATACTCCAAATTTCATCGTTGTAACCGCATTTGCATAAGTAGTTCACTTGGAATCTCGGACGCCTTGGTGCGGGTGAAGTAGATTTATTAGTGTTCTTAACCTAAAGAAAACGTCGGCAGTCTGTTTTGGAAGGTGAATTTCTCATTCTCTAAGATTTCAGTCTAACGCGCCATAGTACGGATTGTTTTTATGCGCTCATATTTTATGCAGCTTAAATCCCTAGGGTTTCCCATAACAGTGCTTCGTGGTGTTACTGCTAGACAGGTACGAGACGCTCTGAGGAGAGGAAGTCTGTTGCTTGCCCTTCTCCTTGTAACACAAGGCGCCCATTCCTGCCTAAAACACCAGTAAAATCATTTTTCGAAGTCAAATATTCTGTGACATTATGGTATGCAGGAAAAGTGTTTCACAGGAATTATCAAAACTGTACAAACAGAAAACATGTTCCCACATATCGTACAGAGAGGAGCAAGACACATGGACGTTTTGACCAGCAGACTAAAGGTTCGGCCACACAGAGCGCTACGCTGTGTTCGCTATGTTCACTACGTACACTACGTACGCTGTGTACACTCTGCGACGCAGGTAACATAGGGAACATAGTGTACGTAGCGTACGGAAGTCTGTGTGGCCAGTCACATTGGCAGTAAAGGGAGATATTTTTCTGTTCGTATAGCGAACATAGCATACGTAGCGCTCTGTGTGGCCGAACCTTAAGGGAGAAACTTGTGGATAGGAGATTCATACCCTGATCTTAAAACCTAAGACTTTCCCTAAAGCAGATATTCCCGACATGTGGACGTGAATATTTCTTTAACATATTGTGACAGGTGAACCCACTGCATACATAAGCGTTATTTCCAAGGTAACGCATTTTCAAGGCATTGCATGACAAAGAGCGTTCATTGCTAGTCAACAGCTAGCAAACCCTCTAACAAATATTCTACCTAACACGTGAAACGAAACACTTCAACAAGTTGTCTTCTAGTCCATCCGAATGTAGAAGATAAGATCCGTGTGGAGGCGGGCTTACCCTGTGAGTCGTAGGAGGCTACGAAAAGGGAAGTCTCAAATCTGAGACAGTAAAATATGGTCGCGAGTCCCAAGGGACTCGGACCCGAGAAAGAATGCGCTGACAAGGGCCAGCAGCATATAAAAAAGAGAGACCCGTCTTCTTGTCAGAGAGGGCGCCCCACAGAAACAAGACCGTAACTGTCAAACGGTAATAATTAATACTGGGGCTCGACACCAAGACTTACTGGCTGACTTGTCAGTCGCAATGTGACTTTGACTTTGAGGCGGGGTCAAATACCTCCACCGTGACACTGCAAGTTGTAGGAGGCGACGAAAAGGGAAGTCTCATATCTCAGTGAAATATGGTTTCGAGTCCCAAGGGACTCGGGCCCAAGAAAGGCTGCGCTAGCAAGGGCCAGCAGCATATACAAAGGACAGACTCGTCCTCTCGTTAGAGAGGGCGCCCTACAAAAACAAGACCGTAACTGTCAAACAGTAACATATATCTGGTCATGAGCTCCAGATAGGGCTTGACATCAAGAATTACTGACTGACTGACCCTCAGTCGCATTGTGACTTGGACTTGGACAAGAGATTAACAACAAAGACACCACCCAGAATAGCGGTGGAAGAGTGAGTAACCGCTGAAAACAAAACGTGAGAGACGACGGCTAGTCAGGCCGCATCGTCTGTAGGGCGAGTTATCCAAGAGACAGGTTCCTCTAATCCGGAACCCACAATTTCTTGTCGCGTTGCCTGGATACGTGGTTGTTTGGTGTCGGAAGTGGGATGACATATATACACGTATATATATATGTACATACCTGTATATAGAGTTTGGTTCCATATCAGAGACTAGTGGAAGGGAGGCAGTGAAACTCGTACCTTCTTGCTCCAGAGACCGTGATATCAGGCGAACAATTAGCCAAGCAGCTGCGCACTGTTTCTGAGCTAACAGATACTTGATCTGGCGATGGTTATTTACAGGGAGGCTGCTGAAACCGCCGATTGAACGCCAGAAGCCCCTCTGCGTGCTGCAGCTTGTGTACTCTGTTTGCGAACTCGCAGGTGCTTACCCCATCTGACGGTGTTTAATCACTGGCAGGCTGCTAGAACCAAACATTTGAACAAGAAAGGTCTTAGGGACTGGAGTATTGGTCCCGTTGTTGTGCGTTGTATGTGAGCTGACATCTGTTTCTTCTGAATGTGTTTGTACTGTTGCCGTCCTCGAAGTCAAGCATATCCTTACTGTTTCATGTAGATCGCTAGTCCCAACTAACCGCTGCACAGCGTGTTCTCTGTTGATACCATTGTTAACTGTTGGTCCTGAAGCTAGTTTTCATTGTTCCTGATAAAATTGTTTCTTCATTAGGAAATGGAAAAATCGCATCTTATTTCAGAAGTAATTTGATAGTAGTGAATCGCTATTCTGCATCTCGATGTATCTAGGAAATTACATAAATGAAAAAAAAAAAAATGGATAAATTATTATTAAATATTGAGCTATATTATTGATTTCTATTATCCTCTACTTGTTTGTACACTGTAATCTTCCATCTAGTACAGAGACTTACACTTATTATGTAGCATCCTCAGATATGTGGGGGGGGGGAAGGCAACTTAAAGCCCTGAAAGTAAACATAATTTCATTTTCGTTACTTCCTTTGGATAGCTCTGTAGTTTGAAATTATGTTCATCGAAGAACCATTTCTATGAAAACAAATAAATCTATTAAGAAGTATCACATATCAAACCGATTTTCTTTGCTTTCGTCCACCTTCAGCTTCCAATTAACTTGCTTTTAAATAGAAAGTGCTTCATTTTTTCTTGGGCCCCGTTCGGAGCAAATATGAAATTCGCAAATATTTATCGCAGGGTTTTAAAACCAATTATAATATTTTTTATTGCTAGTGAGGTTGGAGTAAGTCCCTTGTACTGCGGCCACTTCTGGCCTATTGTACCAGCCCAAGATGATTGGTGAGTGTGGAGCAATTGCTGGAATGAAGATTGGCAGGGGAAACCGGAGTACTCGGAGAAAACCTGCCCCAGCGCCACTTTGTTCACCACAAATCCCACTTGACCAGACCCGGGATCGAACCACAATTCTTGTGTGACATTTACAGTACAAAGTCAGTATCAAATTTATTCATTTTGTGTCAGAAATCTTCCGACGAACGAACACTTTGAAAAAAGCAGTTTTCTGTTATATGGCGCCGTACAGATATTGTGATAACTGACGTTTCGGAGGAACGTATCACCTCCATCTTCAGGGTAGAAGAAAAAGAAGAAAAAGAAGAAATCTGCGAGCGAACCAGCTAACAGACTGTTAACACCTGCTCACGCTGGTTCGCTCGCGGATTTCTTCTTTTTCTTTTTCTTCTACCCTGAACATGGAGGCGATACGTTCCTACGAAACGTCGGTTATCACAATATCTACACGGCGCCACATCCCAGAAGACAGCTTTCTTCATAGTCACCGCCGTGAAAACCTCAAATCTTCCGATGAACGAACACTTTGCCCACGAAAATTATCGCAGTCTTTGTCTATAATATCCGGAGGAAAAGGAAATAAGAGTAACTACCTTCGATATAATATAACCTTCAGTGCTCTTCCCTTTATGTTTTCAGCCTGACTATTTACCTTTTCTCAATAGGCAATTTTATTTGGAGGCTACATAAAGTATACGTATTGCGGTTTATTCCTTTGTCCTGTATTTATGGACGGTGCCTGCTTGCAGTCTCAGTCTACACAGCGTTGAATTTACGGATTGACACTTAGGTAGTTCCGTCTACATACTACGAGTACATAAAGCTAGCGAGCAGTATGGTTAGCGAATCATCAGTTAAGAAAGATTTTAAAGACAATGGTGGTCAACTAATCTGACTTTTTATTCCGTTGCTTCCTGAAGGTGGCTGAAGAAAACCACAAAAAACTCATCCAGGGCAATCGGTGTCGCGGTCTAGGCAAGAAGCAGACACCTTTCAAATAAAGTCAGAAGTATTATTGCTTGAGCCAACTTGTCTAATACAACATTTACTAAATTGTATTGATGTATTTGGTATTGTATTAATTAAACTACAGAAAGTTTCTACTTATCATTAAGAAGGTTCTTCGTATTGTTGTTAACGTAACATAAAGCACAATGGCATTCGTTTCGCTATAATCTGTTCCATGATGATGGTGTGGATTTATGTTCATTAATGCTGCAGGAGGAAGCAGAGTTAATTTGCATACGTCGTGATTTTCTACGGGAATTTATTTTCGTATGCAGTATGCAGATTTAAACTAAATTTGAAGAGAGAAATATTCACGCTATCAGCATGTTGTTCGCTATAATTCTCAGTATTCATAATCATCTTCCCTCACACTCAGAGCTCTATACCCTGTGACACTGAACGCAAAGCTTTTCTTAATAGTCTTCCGTCAGGGACTGAAGTGTTTGCCCATGAGATGCTCCCAAATTTAGGGAAGTACATCGATGGGTAAAGTCGCATGGAATTACATGTGAGACAGCGAAAAAATCCGTTATTGTTTAAAGGTGCGTAAACTAAAGAGGTTGATCCAGGTGCCACATTTTCGAAATTTGTCCAGTGTACAGATGTTTGCGTGAATATTTCATTGCGCCATTCTTTGCAATGTTTCCTCATGTCGGATAGACATTGCTTGAGGATGAAACTTTGACTTAACAGCAATGCAAAGTTACTCACGAAATTGAGAAGTCCGGATAGAAAAGATACGTGACAGAGTGAACAAAATCAAAATGTGCCGCACTGGGAGACTTTCTGTAACGTTGACATCCTGCTCTTCCATGTTCTCTTGAATTCAGTCGGCGAGGAAACATGATTTATCGGGGTACAAGTAGCGAGCCGTGACCTGCTCCGAAGTCATCTGATTTACATAAATCATATATCTATGAGATGAATACAAACGCAAGAAATGCAAGAGAGAGAGAGCAGAAGAGAAACCCCAAATATGAACATCAGATTCAGTAAATAAACGAGTTGAAAAGATTCAAGAGAGGCAGTAAAAAAATATAACAGCGCTGAAATCTGCAAATGAAATTAGTAACATCATTACCTGAGCATATATTTATGAATATCTGACACTGGAAATACATCATGTTAAACTTTCTACTTCAGAGGTGAATCGGTTCCGTTCAAATTATACATTTACGTTCTTTTGAAATAATTTCTGATGAACACAGCGCAACATAGTACGAATCACGTGTCTAGTAGTGTACTCATCTGCTTAACTGTAGCGCATCTTGTCCTAATATAACATAACGTATTTAGAAGTAGTACATGTTGTGACATTTCTGGTCGTCAACTTGTGCAGGATAAATACTTAAA
>NW_019744110.1:1446085-1482869 GCF_002891405.2 Cryptotermes secundus
CTCAGTGAAATATGGTTTCGAGTCCCAAGGGACTCGGGCCCAAGAAAGGCTGCGCTAGCAAGGGCCAGCAGCATATACAAAGGACAGACTCGTCCTCTCGTTAGAGAGGGCGCCCTACAAAAACAAGACCGTAACTGTCAAACAGTAACATATATCTGGTCATGAGCTCCAGATAGGGCTTGACATCAAGAATTACTGACTGACTGACCCTCAGTCGCATTGTGACTTGGACTTGGACAAGAGATTAACAACAAAGACACCACCCAGAATAGCGGTGGAAGAGTGAGTAACCGCTGAAAACAAAACGTGAGAGACGACGGCTAGTCAGGCCGCATCGTCTGTAGGGCGAGTTATCCAAGAGACAGGTTCCTCTAATCCGGAACCCACAATTTCTTGTCGCGTTGCCTGGATACGTGGTTGTTTGGTGTCGGAAGTGGGATGACATATATACACGTATATATATATGTACATACCTGTATATAGAGTTTGGTTCCATATCAGAGACTAGTGGAAGGGAGGCAGTGAAACTCGTACCTTCTTGCTCCAGAGACCGTGATATCAGGCGAACAATTAGCCAAGCAGCTGCGCACTGTTTCTGAGCTAACAGACACTTGATCTGGCGATGGTTATTTACAGGGAGGCTGCTGAAACCGCCGATTGAACGCCAGAAGCCTCTCTGCGTGCTGCAGCTTGTGTACTCTGTTTGCGATCTAGCAGGTGCTTACCCCATCTGACGGTGTTTAATCACTGGCAGGCTGCTAGAACCAAACATTTGAACAAGAAAGGTCTTAGGGACTGGAGTATTGGTCCCGTTGTTGTGCGTTGTATGTGAGCTGACATCTGTTTCTTCTGAATGTGTTTGTACTGTTGCCGTCCTCGAAGTCAAGCATATCCTTACTGTTTCATGTAGATCGCTAGTCCCAACTAACCGCTGCACAGCGTGTTCTCTGTTGATACCATTGTTAACTGTTGGTCCTGAAGCTAGTTTTCATTGTTCCTGATAAAATTGTTTCTTCATTAGGAAATGGAAAAATCGCATCTTATTTCAGAAGTAATTTGATAGTAGTGAATCGCTATTCTGCATCTCGATGTATCTAGAAAATTACATAAATGAAAAAAAAAAGAATGGATAAATTAATATTAAATATTGAGCTATATTATTGATTTCTATTATCCTCTACTTGTTTGTACACTGTAATCTTCCATCTAGTACAGAGACTTACACTTATTATGTAGCATCCTCAGATATGTGGGGGGGGGGAAGGCAACTTAAAGCCCTGAAAGTAAACATAATTTCATTTTCGTTACTTCCTTTGGATAGCTCTGTAGTTTGAAATTATGTTCATCGAAGAACCATTTCTATGAAAACAAATAAATCTATTAAGAAGTATCACATATCAAACCGATTTTCTTTGCTTTCGTCCACCTTCAGCTTCCAATTAACTTGCTTTTAAATAGAAAGTGCTTCATTTTTTCTTGGGCCCCGTTCGGAGCAAATATGAAATTCGCAAATATTTATCGCAGGGTTTTAAAACCAATTATAATATTTTTTTATTGCTAGTGAGGTGGGAGTAAGTCCCTTGTACTGCGGCCACCTCTGGCCTATTGTACCAGCCCAAGATGATTGGTGAGGGTGATTGTGGAGCAATTGCTGGAATGAAGATTGGCAGGGGAAACCGGAGTACTCGGAGAAAACCTGCCCCAGCGCCACTTTGTTCACCACAAATCCCACTTGACCAGACCCGGGATCGAACCACAATTCTTGTGTGACATTTACAGTACAAAGTCAGTATCAAATTTATTCATTTTGTGTCAGAAATCTTCCGACGAACGAACACTTTGAAAAAAGCAGTTTTCTGTTATATGGCGCCGTACAGATATTGTGATAACTGACGTTTCGGAGGAACGTATCACCTCCATCTTCAGGGTAGAAGAAAAAGAAGAAAAAGAAGAAATCTGCGAGCGACCCAGCTAACAGACTGTTAACACCTTCTCACGCTGGTTCGCTCCCGGATTTCTTCTTTTTCTTTTTCTTCTACCCTGAACATGGAGGCGATACGTTCCTACGAAACGTCGGTTATCACAATATCTACACGGCGCCACATCCCAGGAGACAGCTTTCTTCATAGTCACCGCCGTGAAAACCTCAAATCTTCCGATGAACGAACACTTTGCCCACGAAAATTATCGCAGTCTTTGTCTATAATATCCGGAGGAAAAGGAAATAAGAGTAACTACCTTCGATATAATATAACCTTCAGTGCTCTTCCCTTTATGTTTTTAGCCTGACTATTTACCTTTACTCAATAGGCAATTTTATTTGGAGGCTACATAATGTATACGTATTGCGGTTTATTCCCTTGTCCTGTATTTATGGACGGTGCCTCCTTGCAGTCTCAGTCTACACAGCGTTGAATTTACGGATTGAAACTTAGGTAGTTCCGTCTACATACTACGAGTACATGAAGATAGCGAGCAGTATGGTTAGCGAATCATCAATTAAGAAAGATTTTAAAGACAATGGTGGTCAACTAATCTGACTTTTTATTCCGTTGCTTCCTGAAGGTGGCTGAAGAAAACCACGAAAAAAACTCATCCAGGGCAATCGGTGTCGCGGTCTAGGCAAGAAGCAGACACCTTTCAAATAAAGTCAGAAGTATTATTGCTTGAGCCAACTTGTCTAATACAACATTTACTAAATTGTATTGATGTATTTGGTATTGTATTAATTAAACTACAGAAAGTTTCTACTTATCATTAAGAAGGTTCTTCGTATTGTTGTTAACGTAACATAAAGCACAATGACATTCGTTTCGCTATAAATCTGTTCCATGATGATGGTGTGGATTTATGTTCATTAATGCTGCAGGAGGAAGCAGAGTTAATTTGCATACGTCGTGATTTTCTACGGGAATTTATTTTCGTATGCAGTATGCAGATTTAAACTAAATTTGAAGAGAGAAATATTCACGCTATCAGCATGTTGTTCGCTATAATTCTCAGTATTCATAATCATCTTCCCTCACACTCAGAGCTCTATAACCTGTGACACTGAACGAAAAGCTTTTCTTAATAGTCTTCCGTCAGGGACTGAAGGGTTTGCCCATGAGATGCTCCCAAATTTAGGGAAGTACATCGATGGGTAAAGTCGCATGGAATTACATGTGAGACAGCGAAAAAATCCGTTATTGTTTAAAGGTGCGTAAACTAAAGAGGTTGATCCAGGTGCCACATTTTCGAAATTTGTCCAGTGTACAGATGTTTGCGTGAATATTTCATTGCGCCATTCTTTGCAATGTTTCCTCATGTCGGATAGACATTGCTTGAGGATGAAACTTTGACTTAACAGCAATGCAAAGTTACTCACGAAATTGAGAAGTCCGGATAGAAAAGATACGTGACAGAGTGAACAAAATCAAAATGTGCCGCACTGGGAGACTTTCTGTAACGTTGACATCCTGCTCTTCCATGTTCTCTTGAATTCAGTCGGCGAGGAAACATGATTTATCGGGGTACAAGTAGCGAGCCGTGACCTGCTCCGAAGTCATCTGATTTACATAAATCATATATCTATGAGATGAATACAAACGCAAGAAATGCAAGAGAGAGAGAGCAGAAGAGAAACCCCAAATAAAAACATCAGATTCAGTAAATAAACGAGTTGAAAAGATTCAAGAGAGGCAGTAAAAAAATATAACAGCGCTGAAATCTGCAAATGAAATTAGTAACATCATTACCTGAGCATATATTTATGAATATCTGACACTGGAAATACATCATGTTAAACTTTCTACTTCAGAGGTGAATCGGTTCCGTTCAAATTATACATTTACGTTCTTTTGAAATAATTTCTGATGAACACAGCGCAACATAGCACGAATCACGTGTCTAGTAGTGTACTCATCTGCTTAACTGTAGCGCATCTTGTCCTAATATAACATAACGTATTTAGAAGTAGTACATGTTGTGACATTTCTGGTAGTCAACTTGTGCAGGATAAATACTTAAAAATTCTCATAATAACAGCCATGGCGCAAGTTGAAGTGTTTTCATGATACCTGCTTCTAGCAACGGCTGTGCTGTTTTGTTTCACCTGTTGATGGTATATATTAGCTTCTTTTTTTGGACCATCAATTAAAAAAGTTCATCCAGCCAACAACAGACGAAACAAAACAGCAAAAAGGAACAGTGAAATATCAATTATTGTGCTTTTACACATTATCCTTCGTCCTGTTTTATTTAAAACACATAACGTTTCTGAGACTGGATTCTATCTCTGTCTTCAGGTGGAACCTACTCAGTTGGTCCCAATCGATAGAGCTAGTCCCTGTCTTCGGGAACCAGCACCCACAGAAGATAGAATATATAAACCATCAGCCAGAGTTAAGACAAGCATTAAAATCATTAAGAACTCCACACATATGAGGCCTATTACTTATGTTAATGCATTGCTTCTCTGCTATTATTAAAATCAGAGTACTCATCATCATCAGTAATCTG
Source organism: Cryptotermes secundus (assembly GCF_002891405.2). NCBI lineage: Eukaryota > Metazoa > Arthropoda > Insecta > Blattodea > Kalotermitidae > Cryptotermes > Cryptotermes secundus. The sequence goes on from NW_019744110.1 coordinate 1,450,586, forward strand.
TCAGACGACAGGTCCACAGTCTCTTCCAAAACAATTCCTCCACTTAATGCGATCTAGAGCTTTCTTCTTCAAATGACAGTATCCTCTTCTGTCCCCAAGTTCATCCAGCATCTTCTTACGTCTTCTTATCACTTCTATCCGCCCCTCTATCAGAGTACTATCAGAATAAAATTCATCACTAAAGAGACAAATTCTCTGTACGGTACCAAGATAAAGACACGATTTTCACACGTAATCGACACTGGACGGAGTTCTAATTTTGTGACTTCTGCTTCAATAACGGGAGTGCAGATGGGAGAGATGTCCAAGCTGGGTTGACTGATCGGATGATCTGACAGAGACTTCTAGGTAGATTCCTTTGTTTCCTGTATGTGGTTCTTGGTTCAATCTGCAAGACCTTCGCTTTTCTCCCAGCATATTGTCATGTATCATGAGTTTCGTGATGAATAATTGTGGGTTCTAGATTTGATGATTGGGTTTATTGGACGTCTTTATTACAATTTCAGTTATTATAACAGCTCACACATTGAATTCCTTCTGGATAACGAATCTCTCACTGCTGTCTGGATCTCTGACTGGTCTCTGCTTCTTCGATCTCTCTACTCTCCAGTACGACTCACTTCTGCGAATCAATTACGTGTCCTTCCAGGATCCGGTGCGGACCGCAAAGAGAACATACACTTGAACGGTTAGTCTATTGTTATCTGCGTATCCGTTGCCACGGTAATACGTAAATATTTTCACATGTATAAACCAAAGGTTGAGAAACGTGTGACTACAATTTGCAGCTTCATCATTGAGAAAGTGTCTCAAGATCATCAGAGTTTATGGTGGCAAAAGCTGAACAGCAATACCCAGTGCACAGGACATCAGGATCTGTCATCTCTTCAAGAGAAGCTGGACGGACTGCATAACTCTCAGTAAGTGAGCCAGAAGAAGCATTTAATTGCTGCGTTCCTATTGTCTTATTCAGGTCACTATATAAACATTTTACAGCAAGTGTTTTAAACTTTAGAACTGATTAAACTTTTACTATCCCCTTTATACTGGTTGCAGAAGCAGTATAGCAAACCATCTTGAGCGGAACAAGAGTATTTTCTGGTAACAAAGTAATTTTATCTCTTAATTTAGTAGGCGCAGGAGTGCGCTAATCTGTTTGACGCTAAAACACTTCACTGTTCACATTTCAAAAAGGGAATTCTGTAACACGACCCATGATTGTTATCTTACAGTTACATTAACCTTTAAACCACCGTAGACCACTGCAGGTCGCGGTGCAAGGGCCGAGAAGGCCCACTTCTCATACATTCATTCATACATTAACCTTTGCTACAGTGTTGGATTTCAATTTTACCTTAGTTCACAAGAAATATAACTGATGCACAAAACGTTTCATGCTTCTTAGTTTATGGAAATTTAATCAATTATTTAACAATCCTTATAGATACTGTCGATCATCTTTCTTTGGGATCTAACAAGGGCGGTGAATTGTAAATTCAATCTTAGATAGAACACCGTATTGTTAAGAGTCAGCAGAAATTTCAAAGGAACATTGTCCTTCAGACCTGAAAATAGAGGCTATAGGCTCATCTGTAGTAACGGCAGCAGCGCCCAGTCCACAGGCCGTTGAACTTGATGACCAGATTGTGAAGACAGCGGAACCAGCCCCAACAAATGCAGCACTGACGGGTACATGGGGGCGCTCACAACCACAGTGCAGCACGTACTGACAGGACCGACAGGACTACGGCGAACAGAGACGGAAAACGACAGCTGTCTGTGCTTACGTCACTAGAAAGTAAGGGCCTGTCTTCGATGTACGTGCAGGAGACTTTGCATTACGCTACAAGCCGGACCCCTCTTCTCCACAGAGAGAAAGTACCAAGTAAGAAGAATGCAGGTTCCTTGTACTTCACAACCTGATCAAGAGTCCAAACGGGGCTCGATACCAAGGCACCCGGGTAGATTAAGGGAGCCGGCCATGATGCATCCATGTTAATGCCATTTCCACAGCCGTTGTTTTAGTCGCCTATCTTGAAGATGGTGACAGAATGTTACACCGAAGTGATGAAAACACTTCTCGCTTTCACATATGGTCACAAGACAAAAAATGAATAAAAAATGAATCACTTAAAATTCTAAAATTAGTAAACATAGAAATCATTATGTCAAACACTAATTCGACTAGAAGTGTCAATGTTTAATTTAGGCTAAAATCAGGCCTAACAGGGTTTTCAAAAACCAAAATAGTAAATAATAACATTAATGGGAAGTCATAACTGGATTGATCAAGTTAAACGTAATTTAATTTAACTTTTAAAACATCAAATTACTTAATATTTTCACTTGTTAGTGACTTGGCACGGAGTTTGGACCAGTAATTGGATTTACTGAAAACCTAAAATCTTGATGCGTGCGTACTTTTACCGCAGCAACCAGCGGTCGCGTGTTGTTTATCGGTTAGTTTTGTATCAGCGAATGGCTTTGCTTGTTTAAGCATACCGCAATATGAATTATAATTATTTTTATAAAATTTAATTATTCACATGAAACTAATCATAGCGTATATAGAATGTGTCAAATTAAATTTCAATTACATCGTTTGTGGCTAATTATATTATTGAAGTCATTATTGGTTAAAACTGTAGGATAATGAGATTTGTTCATTTTTTTATTTTATTAACTTTATATGCTGATTTGCTCATTAATGAGCCTGTGATTGTACCTAAATCACAATGGGCATATTTACTATAATTCACCTCTGTTGCATGCAAGGCAAGAGTCATATAATAACACAATAGGCGGCTGATTAAACATCACTCGTGATATCTGAGTTTACAATTTAATTCGATTCATTCTGTTTTACTTGTGGCTGGTATTGGATCTGAAGTTCTCACAGCGGTAGCGCTGAGGAATTCGCTCTTCTGGAATATAACGCCGTATTCTCCATTGGAAGTCAGCTGACATTTCGGAGGAACATATCGCCTATATCTTAAGGGTCGAAAAGCAAGCCAAAGGGGTCAGCAAGAAGCAAAGCAGAAAGCTGAGCCGGCTGTACTTGCTGCCTGCTTCAGCCTGGTTTCTTGTATGACTTACCTTTCTACCTTGAAGATGGAGGCTCTATGTTCCTCCGAAAGGTTGATTGACTTAAACCGGAGCATGCAGCTTTATATACAAGAAGATGGAACGTTTCATCCTTTGGCTGTCTTCAGAAGGGAAACTCGTGTTTCAACTTTTCGTCAGATACAAGCAGCAATAAATATTCGACTGGGCTTCATGCATACAGCCACCAAATATATTTGTAGTTTAAGGTCATGAGTTCCAATCTCAGCCCTAGACTTCGTGGTTTTTCCTTTCTTCCTCTAGTTGAATGTCAGGATAATGCCTTAGGCGAATACATCGTGTTTACTCTTTATTAGTCACAGTAATCCTAACCTTCGCCGGTCACGGTAGCCGAGCGGTCTAAGGCGTGCACTGTCTTCGCTCGCTCGGAAGCCGAGATCGTGGGTTCGAATCTCACTCAGGGCATGGATGTTTGTGTGCGTTTTTCTGTGTTTGTGTACAGGTAGAGGCTTTGCGACGATCTGATCACCCACCCAATGAGTCCTACCGTATGTCTAAGATCTAGAAAAACCGAAGTGAACGGAGAAGTTCATAGAGGTAGGCCTAGGGCCACTGGGGCTGTAATGCCAAGGAAAAAAAATCCTAACCTTCACATTTTTGAAGTTAAATGACAATCGTTAAATAAATTATAAGGTTGAATACTTAAGTAAAACAAAACAGGACTTGTCAGGAGGCTGTCACTGGTACGTCTGCACTGCTCGCCGAGCTATGGAGGCTGCGTGTTTCTGACGGCTAAGCCTCGTGTTTTTGCAGACATTAGTCACTGTCTGGAGACCCTGAAAAGTTGTTTCAAATTAAATTTCAGGACAGCGTCTGCTCGTACGAATGAATGCATACATATGTAAATATAAATGTACGTATGAATTTATTAAAGTGGTCATTCTGACTTGGCTATGGCATACAATAATACAACAAAAATATTTTCGTATTTAACACTTCTACATCTCTCTATGAAGCGTATGCACGGGAATATTCGGGTTTTTAAACTGAATCCGATAACTGAACGTATGTTACAGAGACAACCTCGTTATAAAGATGCGAATCTTAGTATTTTCGTTTTATTACGAACTGGCGTAGTGAAAACTGTGATACAGATCGGGTTGCCAAATGTAAAAATGTAAAATTATTTATGCGACAGAAGCTATGTTCTACGCAACCAGCAGTCAATTTCAAGTTGTACTTCCCTCTGAATACAGAAAGCCACCCTACTCTCGACTGAACTGAAATCCTGCCCCATTCTACGCTTCACTGGGATTTACGGTGAACATACTGCATATCTTCCCCTATATATTTCACAAGAATTGCTATAGTGTATGAAGCCTGATCACAGTGGTCGCGCGGTCTTATCTTCGCCCGCTCAAACACTGGGTTCGAATCCCACTTGAAACATGGATGTTTATATGCATTTATTCTGTTTGTGCTGTCTTCTGTGCAGGAAGCGTCGTTTCAACGGGCTGATCCCCGGTCCAAGGAGTTCTACCGATTGTGTAACAGATCAATAAGCTGAAAAAAGGCCAATGCCCAACAAATGGCTGTGGAGCCATAGACAGACAGATAGATAGATAGATAGATAGATAGATAGATAGATAAACAGTATATGAAGGCTCATTTACATTTTATAATACATTACGTACTTAAATCTTTAAGGCACGGTGGTTCACTCAATAAATGCATCTTACCAATAGGGTTTATTTATAGGTTTCATATGATTCTCAGAATGAATAGCAATTATTTCCCTAAACAGCTTTAGAAAATTAGTCTTTTAATGGAAACGTTGTGTGATTTGTTTTAGGTGGAAACAGAACTTTTAAATATTACTTATATTAAGTTCCTTTCTTTTTCAGATACCACTCTCCCCTTTTGAAAGTGGGGTTTGATATCGTAAGGGTCAAACACTGAAAGCCTCATTCGAGTGTCCAGTGGTCACGATCTTCATGCCGCGTTCCTAGTGACTCATTATTACCAGCCTGCAAATATTTGTATGATATTTGTATGAAGGTTCCATGCTGGACGGTCCACTCTGGTCTTGCACAGTACCACAGCTGCCACTTCTAGCACTTCGGTTTCCCCTGCCAATTCGAATTCTACCTATTGCTCCACACTCATCACCTATCATCCGGTGCTGGTACAATAGGCTAGTTAGTGGCCGACTCAGTCTCACTTTACCCCCTGAAACCAAAACAAAACTACCCTGTTACCGGAGTTTGGCTTCAGAAATGACTCCTATGTATCCTAGCAGGCCCGATGCTTAAGGCCACGAAGTCCACCGCAGTCAGCAACAAGACTAGCAAACCAACGGAGCCAGCGCTGATCAGAAAACACACAAAGCCAGAGTGCAGCAGCTCATATCAGGTCTGAAGCAGCAGACGCGGAAGATGATACAACTGTCCTCATCAAGAGGATCAAGAGAAGGTAAGGATCTACTTTCACTGTACGGTCAACTCCTCTACTCTTCAATATATTGAGCCCAAATGGAGCTCGAAGCTAAGACAGCTGAGTGATCCATTCACAGTGTAGCAAATGCCAGTGCCATTCATGTTTCGGCGTGTTCATGTTCACCATTGCAAATGCTCCTCAGTAACACATATTGATCGTGGAAGAACTGTGCTTTAGTTTGAGATGGGAACTAGATAGAAGCGTAAACATGCGCTATAGTGACCCTTATTTCAGCACGTATGAAGAGCTGTAATTACGGGCCTCGTAAAGCCCGTTCGGTTGCTAAGCTTTTCCAGAGTGTGCATATAGTTCTTATTTTGGCGTTGGCCATGTGCATCCCTACGCTTCCATTGGCCTGTTATAGTGTTTGAAATTTAGAACTAATATTATCTGCTATATACAGGGGCCACCTGTGATTCTCTGTTTGTTCCTTTAACCCCCCTGAAGCACTAGTAGAATAATTTTTAAAAGTGTTGTGTTAGTGTTAAGATTTTCCTCGTTCTTAACATCTTTGGGGGGCACGCGGTAGAGTAGCTGGTTGAGGCACCATGCTACAAGCCGAAAGGTCGCAGGTTCGATTCACGATGAGGTGAATTTTTTCAATTGACATAATCCTTCCACCCTCACTATGGCCCTGGGGCCGACTCAGCCTCTAAAAGAAATGAGTACCGGGAATCTTCCTGGGAGCTAAAGGGCGACCGGCGTGTAACGCTGACAACCTCACCGCCATCTATGAGCCGATTGTCTAGAAAACGTTGGATCCTCGACGTCTCACGACCGTATGGGCCTCCACGGCCTGTTACAGGGAAGCGTTTGCTGAATAGCCCCGTCCGAATCACAATGTAGATAAATTTATGCGTCCGAGAACACCGCCATTTTGCATTTCAGATTTAGACAACCCGACGCCGTGTTCAATTGATTTGTTGGCCCAACTCTTCAGATGGCGCTACTCGTACTCATATTGCGAGCCGTCTGCTTGGCCCGGCCTAGCTTGCTCTTAGTTTTGTGAGTTCCAGTCCCACAGATGAGTTTCTGCTCCAGTATAGTGTTTATGAAAGTGAGCTAGAAGTGTTTGAATGGGCAAAAATATGACACAATTTAAAGAAAAATATCGTAAAAGTAATTGTATCGTGTTTGTTCTGTCCCGAGTTCGAATCTCGGATCGAAGAACTATCCTGATAACTTTTCTGCTGTCTTATCTTCTTACTACAGCCAAATGTTAGCATACTTCTCTAGAATAGACACTATTTCCTTTTTCTCTTTCCACTTTTATCAGAAACATTCATCTCACCCCTACTTTTTCCATTCCGCGCGTACGTATTTTAGGGGCTGTAATGTTGGTATTGTTGATGGGAGAGATTTGTAATGTACGCCATTGAGATAGCTTCTTATGACATGATATACATGCGAAGTTTCATAAAGATGTTGAAAAAATATTAAAGTTTTTATTCAATAACTTTAAGGGCTGTGATGTTAATGTTACTGATGGAATGGAGTTGTGGAATGCGCCGTTGAAATGGACTCAGGTGGCATGAGATGCAAACCAAGTTCCATGACGATCGGTTCACACATTTAAGTAACATAAGGCTGTAGTTTTGGTACTACTGATCGAAGGGACATGTGAAGATGCCTTGAGTTGGCTTCGTGTCACTTAATATACGAGTATGTACAAACAATATAAAGGTCTTGCCTCAGAAGTCTGAGAGACTGTAATGTTAGTATTATTGATGTAAGGGATTTATGAATTACGCCGTTCAGATGGGGTCAAGTATCATAATATTGTGACATGTTGCGCAAAGGAGAACCCCCCCCCACCAGCAGTGACGCGGCGGGTGAGTCAGCGCTCCCCTCCCCCTCCTCCGCACGGTAACGTAACGGTGACGCAACAGGATTGTTACGGTAGTAACAGCGGTTACTACCGCTAGCGTTACTAGCAACACAGCGCCAGGCAACAAGGGTGCCTGTTACGTGGCCGTTTTCCGTATTGTCCGATCAAGGCTACATAAGGAGCAGCGAAGGCTATTCACAGTCAGTTGTACTGAGTCAGTCAGTCAGTCCTGGAGCTACCTCCGAGTCAGTCCTCGAGCTACCTCCGAGTTAGTTCCGAGTTAGCCAGCAACCAGTCAGTTGTATTGTGGCATTTGGAGTGTACTATTTGTGATACTGCAGATATCAGTAATCGTAAATCTGCAATTTGGGTGATTGTAAGTGCGAATGTGAAATAAAATTCGCTATATAAAATACGGCGTGAATTTATTTGTCGCGATATACGCCCGATACGCGACAATATTGTCACCCGTGGTGGGTACACTTGACTAATATCTGTGGATCCTGGATTTTATAATTAGGATTATTTGATGTCTCTATCACAACTACACTCAATTATAACCGTTCACACACTTTCTGTGTTCTCTCGTATTCTGGTCCTTCTTCTTTCTTCCCTTCTGCACTTCTGTCTTCACTTCTTAACTCCTTACCTCATATCTGAACTTTACATCTGTTCAAAGTCAAAGTCAAAGTCACATTGCGACTGACGGTCAGTCAGTCAGTCTTGATGTCGAGCGAAATCTGGGGCTCATGACCAGATACTGATTACTGTTTGACAGTTTCGGTCTTGTTTCTGTGGGGCGCCCTCTCTGAGAAGAGGACGGGTCTGTCTCTTGTCAGATTCATAGGAGTAATAAGTCATTTGTCATAATGTATAGGATATTTACATTTTATATGTAATACATGTTAATAAATGTATATAAAATATATACAGGGCCTCTGTCAGTTCAGGCTCAGTACAGCAGATTATGCCCTATTTCTAGTAGCTTCCGCTTCAACGGCAGTCTATTCACGAATGTCTTCTGTTTTATATCTGCTTGGCGTACCGAATAGGGAACACCGAGTCGAACAGTTCATCCTTCCGTTGTCATGAAAACGATCCATTCGTTGCTCTGAGAATAAATGTTTACCTAGCCGTTGTCATGAAAACGACACCTCTGTTGTGCACGAAACATCTGTTTACTTTGCTTAGGAGTCGTCTGTTTAGGAGTCGCTACTTATAAAATGGATTCACATGTCATATACATATTAAATTTCATAATTATTTGTGCAGGCATTCAAAATTGAATGGGGAGGGTACACATATAGACACAGCCACACAGGCAGGAGGGTGATCCCCTCATAAGCCTATTTTTTTTTTCAAATAAAGAAATTAGACTAATAAGATGAATTATTGAATAATATTAATTTGTGAACTGTAATGTACGTAGCTAAGCTATTGTTGTTACACTTTACTTCAGCTCGTTTTAAAATTCACTAAACTTTTTTAAAAAGTTTTTGAATTTTTATCAATACTTATCAATACAATACTTTTACTAAAGTCAACAAGGAACTGATAGAATTGCAAAGAGAGTAGCTCTTTGACAGCGTCGTAAACTTTTCATAAAATTGTTCTAAATTTCAGCAACGAACTAAGTTAAGTGAAACAACAGTAGTTTAGCTACATTGCAGTTCACACAGAATTTATTCCGTAATTTATGTTTTATATGATTTAGAATACAATTGTCAATATTGGTCAATGTATAACGATATTAGCAGTTTCACCAAAACTTAATATTTTATGGCCTGATGATAACTGAGTATTCAAAACACGTTGTAGAAATAAAGTAGTGTATACAGACTGACAAACACAACATGTCGCCCCGATGCAATGTTTAAGAGTCAGTAAGTAAATGCTGAAATACAATGCTATTTGTGATATGTCAGATAGTTTCAAACTGCACAGTGACAAATCTTAAGGAAGACATCAATGAAATAATTATAGAGTGTGTCTAGGACGGTTTTCAGAAACTTCTGCAGAAACGATTATGGATTTTGTCCAGGACTTGTATCAGAAATTTATGCAGAGGCGATTATGGATTTTGTCCACGACTGGTATCAGAAACTTCTGCAGAAAACAATCATAGATTTTGTCCAGGCCTGATATCAGAAACGTCTTTATTGCCCTACTTAAATATTCTCTGCAACTGAAGTCGAGGCCGCGAAGGCCCACTATTTTATTGAAACTTCGCAATTAATTATTAATCACCGCCCCCTGCTAGCGCTTTGAAGTTGCATGAAAAGCGGGCGGTCTAACCGAATATTTTATATATTGCAGCTTAAGCTGGTTTTGAAACGGAATTCCTGTTTCAGCCTTTATATATATAGATATGAGTGTTTTAAAAAAGTAAAACGAAACCATGATATCAGCCGACGAAGCACTGAGAACTGAACAGTACAACTGTTTGAACATCAGAGACCAGACTACAGTTGCGTTTAGACAAATGTTTAGAACATCGGTGTCCGATATTGCCATTATGTCGCCTCCTTTCGAATTCCAGCCTCCTAGAAAGGCAAAGAGTGCACGGATGAATTCTACACGAACTCTCTGAGTTCTTATTAACACAGTGGCTTTGAGATTTAGTTTTCATGCGTTATTTAGAAACGTTATAATCAAACTAACCGCCTCTGTGGTCTAGTGGTCAGCGTTCCTGGCTACAGATCCAGAGGTCCGGGTTCGATTCTCGGCGCTATCAGATTTTTCCTGAGAAGTAGTGGGTCTGGATCGTGTTCTACTCAGCCTATTGATGATAATTGAGGATCTATTTTAAGGAAATTAACGGCCGTGGGGATTCGTTGCGCTGACGACGCGACACCCTCTATCCGCAAAAGTTGGCACTAAACTTCGGCTACAAGCGGTGGTCATTCGGTCGGTATAGTTCGCTTGCGGACTAAAATGACGGAGTCTTTTTTTTTAATAATCAAACTTTCGGTGGTATATTATTTTATTTTCCGAGTTTATGTTGATGTTTTTAATTCGCAGTTTTCCTCTAATATCTTCTCTACATTATGAGCCATCGTTCTCTAATTTACGAATGTAAAGCTTCGGGTTTCAAATCGACTGTACACACTGATGTACAAGGGGAAGTGTATCAGCAGTACCCCGAGTTGCACCTGGACTTGAAGACTGTGTAGAGTTCAAGAGTTGTACTGTGACGGCCCGTAACACCACCTCATTATTTCGTATCTCTGTTTCTTGGAGTGTGTCACACAATATTCATATAGATCGAAGATATAAACATGGATGCAAAAATTTGCAGGAGATTTGGCAGTATATTTGGTAGATTTAACTTCGAACACTTTGGATTTTAGGACCATTTGAACACTAAATGCTATATACCAGTACTGACAGCGAAGATCAGCGTGTATCAGACGTAGCCAAATGTCGTACCAATGAAGTGGTTGTGCCTTTACGTCCCCGTGCGGGCTCAGTGTTGTAGTCTCTTACGCATGAAATAACACGAATATAATAGCAATTGCAAGTCTTAACAAATTAATCTATCGCCTCATCCATCCTTCTACGTTATAAATAAGTTTTTTATAAAACTTTCAATCTGACTATTACTTTTATAAGGATCAAAATGTGCAGGTAACTAAATTGTGAAATGTCTTCATTTTGTAAACAATCGCACCCTTGAAAACTCTTAAATAGTTGCAAGAAAATGTAGGATATATGTCTCCATGCAACAGAGCCTACATTGAGATAGTAATAGTGGTTCTACTCTTCGAGAAATTCGCCACCATTTGTGTAACCCAAATATTCACTACCATGTTCACAAGAGTCTATCACTGAAACGTTTCCTGAACTAAATTAATATAATTCATGCCCTTCCCACATATATATTTGGATTCCTTCTAATATAATTCTCCCTCCTACGCCTAAATCTTCCAATATGTATCTTTCTTTCAGGGTTCTCGACAAAAATGTTGTACTTATTTCTGATATCTCTAGTACGTGCCTCATGCTCCGTCCGTCTCGCCTTTCTTGTTTCAATCATCCTTATACTATTTCCCGAGGATTACAGATTGAGAAGCTCCTCAATACACTGTTTTGTGTATATTCCTCTCGTTTCATCCAGGTTATTTCCACATGTCTTCCTCAGCACCCTGCTACAGATACCCTCAATCTATACTCTTCGCTTAATATGAAAGATGAAGTTTTACAGCCATACAAAACAACATGCAAAATTAATTTTTTTTAAATTTAGGATAACATTTATTCTTTAGGGGTGGATAGACGAAATTTTCTGAAGCGAAAGTTAGAAAGCGTGCCCCGAATTTAATCTGCCCTTAATAATTTCACAAATGTTGTTTTGACATGTTATTGTCGTTCTCCGATATTTGAGCTGCACCACCCATTCTCAGTGTTTATTAACTGTCTCTGTATTATGACGTTGTCCTGCATGTCCTACATTTGAAAAGACAATGTGGGACCGTATCGTGACATATAGATCCACTGCTAAGCAACGGCTCTATAAACACCTTCCCGCGGAGACAGATTCTTGGTAAACAGCCCGTTGCTAGGTAAGTTATGTATTTTAGCCTTGCACATAATCAAAATACTGTAGGAATCCACAAGATGATTACCATTTTCCTGCTCTCGGTTGGTGACCCTTCTTAAATTCGCCTATGCAAGTCTCTAGTCCTCGTGTTTTTCTTGTTTACTTTAAACTCTGTAATTATGCCTTTCAGATATTCCCTCATTTTGTTCCTAAAATGCATAGTATCAAGTCTTACATTGTTCAGAGAGTTTACTTTCGTTTGGACCGAAATCTGAGATCATGTTTGCTTAAATCTATGAATTTAAGGATTCGTTACGAAACCACGGTTTATGGCCCTTTAACTCGTAATAACCCAGCTTCTCATCTAGTTAAATGTTGATATTCTGTCGATCACTTTCACCAGTCCTATTGATATCCATATTACAGTCTAAGTTTTCGAAACATACATAATTTTTTGTGTTTTCAACTTGATGTTTTTCTTTAACTTCCACATGCAAATAAGTGACACTATTTAGAAATATGAAGAGCAACACTAATAGAATGATACATTCAAATCTGTGATCATGCCAAAATATACACATCAGTCCATGATTTATTTCAACCGCCTTCCAGTGCATACACTCATCTATCTCACTCCTCTCTCTCGCACTACATGTTTCGGCACAAAAGTGCCATCTTCAGGTGCTTATTCGATTTACGATAAACTAGTTCACTGCATGCCTTGTCGTCTTCATATTAAAATAACTACAATATATATTTATCATATATATATGATATATATANAATCATGGACTTAAATCAGTGCAACAGGACGCTAAAATATAACATTATACACATCAGGTTTACTCTTGAAAATGAATTCTATATGCAGTTGGTTTATGTATGCGAAATGTAGAACATTGTAAAGATAATTGCTCTGGGATTTGAACCCTTACCATTTTTAAGGATTCTGAGCTTCCTGGGTACAAATTGTTGTCCGTGGGTGCCAACCATCAATTATTATTTTTGTCTGGAAGTGACATAAAAGTGTGATAAGAAAAACTAACCCTTCGCTATATAATACAAAGAGATTTCTTTGAAAATCATGAGAAATTAATGCTTCCACTTTTCTCATCACTTCTCTGCTTCCTTTTCACTTACATATAAAGTAATGTTCATCCATAATACAATACGTCATTCTTCGCAAAATAATTGTTACATAATGTTAGATTTTTCTCCGCCTGTCTGAATGTTTAGAATACACGGCCATTTCAACCATACAATTAGAAGAACATAAATTTTTTGAAAACATATATTATGTTAATTTATAGGCAGAAAGTGAAACTCTGGAAACACCTGGGCTCAGACCTGCTCATATTTTTCTTTTTAAATTCGAATCGTGTTTCTGTGTGTCGAACTCTTTCAGATGACATGCAGTTTTCAATTATTTCTCTTCCTTAATTAGTTAGGAATATACGACAACCAAAATAATCGAAGGAAATGCATACACACATGAAAACACAATACATTTATCTATAATTATTTCATTTTCAATTCCATGCTTGAAGTGTTATTAGGAGACAGCGCTTATTTATTCTGCAAAATATAAGTTAAATACTTTTTCCCCATTTTCATCCTTCTGAAAATCAAGAGTGTCTTAAAAATCACAAGAGAGGGAACTGCGTGCGTTACAGTACGTATTTCCCACCCCTCTCACTTCCTTCTGCTCGACTCTGTCGTACATTTTCAGGCTTCCATTCGTCCCTTGTGGAAAAAGTTCGCTTTGAAGTGGAACAGAAGAGAAGGAGCGAAACCTGATGTGTATATACCAGCACAAACGAAACATCTGAACGATGTCTGAACAAGCTCCGAATAAAAATATTGAACTGAAATACTCTGTGGTCTTGAGGTCAACGGCTATTCTTGTGGAAGGTCACACAAATTTTCAGAAGAAAATAATGCTTCCATCTTCGGAATAGTCTGAAACGGAGTCATTAGTATGGAAACTGCACTACGGTTCGGTACTCCAACGAACATGTTAAACCTCGTACGGGACTGATAGAAATGCAGTACTATAGTTCCCATCATATGGCCAGATCTGCTGCAATTTTCCCCGTTAGAGACTCGAAGGAATCTTGAATGCAATTTGTATGCATTTACATTCAGACTGGTATTGTTACATGTACACCCATTGCTAGGCAACTTACTTACTTACTTACTCGTGGAGCTGAGCCCTTCTTGAGGAGCCGCCAATTCTGCAGCTACTCAAGAATTTCCCAACAATTTGCTAGGCAAAGTGTTGGTAAACAAGTTCCCGCGAAGACAGAATCTTGGTAAGCAGTCCGTTGCTATGTCACGCATTAATAGAGGAAACTATGTTTTCCGTGTCCGCGATGAAGTCACCACATTGGATAGTGATCACGTGACATGTGTTTTTCGTAGTTCCGACTGACAAGCCAGTATGCTGGCTGGATAGCGAACATGTGATATATGTTTACTGTAGGTCCATGTCCGTTCCTCTGCTGTATAAGTGAAGCTGTTACAAGTTACGAACAATAGCGGCAGAAGCACGTGAACAAGCAAGCTAGGAGAGAGCTACGGGAAGTTCGTATTTGAGGAAGAATTAGAAGTCGGTCTGTGAAGGTTTAACGTGTTATTAGAAGATTTTATTTATGTGTAATATTTGGAATGTATGTTTCAGTGAGACTGTTATAGGTCCCGTGTTATAAAACCGTGAAGACTAGATAGACAGAAGATTAGTGTGAGGTGATTGTACATTATGTAAAGCAGCAATAATGTAATAATTATAGTTACGACCTGTAGGTGGTTAATGAATCAAATTACCAATCCAAATCCGCGTCTAAAGTCGCTGAAACACGCGGCAATATGTTTCCATTCAGATAACAGGATAATTACTCGTATTTTTGTGACAAAACATTTCGTAATGTGGTTATACACAGGTTCGTCAATTAAGCTTTTCCCCGCACTGATTCAATACATCAGACACACATATGTTCCCATGTTCCGTGCATTTGCATGCAGTGTGTTGGAGATCGCCTAATAAAAGAGAAACAGATATGCATTTGCGCTACTGCAGTGCCTAATGCACAAGCTCTGTATATCTGTGTAGTAACTAGGTTCTGTGTATGAAGAACTCTTCAAAGGGATCATGTCCTAATTCGTAAACTACATGTTCAGTACTCTAGCACAGTAATTAAACTGTATATATGCGCAACATATATACCTACGTATGTATTGTAACGAATTCGATAAACGCGTTGCCAAGCAACGGCTCCGTAAACACTGTCCAACACGCAACAATAGATGAGGCTATATTTTCCATGTCCGCCCCACGTCCAGTGCTTGTAACGGACCAATGAACTCGCAGTCTGAAACGTGACACATATTTCCTGTGGCGTCCGTGCCGAAGAATTATGACAGGTTCCAGAATAACGGAGAATGCAGTCCAGGAGGGTTGAGTTGAGAGTTCCAGGATGAGAGTGGAGCATGTCCTAGTGAAATGTGAAGATCTGTTGCGTACAGATTAGGACAGAGGTGTTCAGAGTGATTGAAGACGAAGGAGCAGGAAGACTTCATAGTGAATTGAAGTGCTAGTTTTTGTGTTGAGATCCGTTGACAGGAGACGACTAGTGAAGACGGAGAATCCTAGTGCTTGTGCAACGGTAAACTGTAAAATTATGTACCTGTAAATCAGCGATAGGGGTGTATTAATTGTAATTAAGAAAGATTGTAACCGAAGTGCGAATAACTCCAATCATCCTATCTACGTAGAACCCATTATTTTCGTCACGCGTACCCCCTTACACGAGGCAATATACTGTGACGAGCTATCTTACGTCGATCGCCGCGCAACGGATACAATGGAAATTGTGGAGATCCCACAGCAACAAATCGTAGCGACGAATTGCCGTTGAGTAACAACGATGAGAGATGAGAGGATGAGACGAAACTCGTTACCAGTGTATAAAGAGCGTTCCCGAAGCCACGGATTGCCGAACACGTGAGATCGAACCTTGGCGAATTGTGTCTCGCATCCGGTCCGCAGAACACCTACATAAGCCGAGAGTCACAGACATAACATATCTGAGACAGTAAAATATGGTCGCGAGTCCCAAGGGACTCCGACCCGAGAAAGACTACGCTGACAAGCGCCAGCAGCATATATAGAAGACAGACCCGTCCTTTCGTCAGAGAGGGCGCCCCACAAAAGCAAGACNAGCCAGCAGCATATATAGAAGACAGACCCGTCCTTTCGTCAGAGAGCAAGACCGTAAATGTCAAACAATAATATAAATATCTGGCCATGAGCCCCAGATGGGGCTCGACATCAAGACTTACTAACTGACTGACTGACCGTTGGAACCTAGTCGAGACGTCGCAGAAGTCACGTGATACCACAAGCGATAATAATTGTATGGTGTATAAGTGTGAGTGTCCAATAAAGAGTCGCTAAATCCGAGACCCACGTGAAGTTATTTGTCGCGTGACACACCCAACACGTGACAATACTGTGTACATAAATTGTCATCGTGAATTATGTTCTGGTTCTCCTGATTCGAAATTCGTGGCGCAGTCGCTGGAAATCATATTGTCACGTGTCCGAGGTTCCGTGACGAACAATAAATAGGTATGGATTGGATGATTGGATTTATTGTCGCCTTATTTACAACTACAGTCAATTATAACAGCTCACAAGCAATGACTGCTTAAGACTCGCTCCATTCCTTGCTGGACTACGAGTATCTTCTACTGTGACTGACTTGATTATAATTTACGAATCGGCTACTTCTTCGGCTTCCGCTGTCCGCTGGTTAGCACTCCTCAGCTAACATTGAACTACTGAAGTGTCTTTTGAATTGTCTTATGAATAAATAACTGAATTCTTGGTTCTCCTTTCCACTGCAATTGCCTTGAACCACGATTATCTTACAACTGAACTGAACTGAAATCTCGAACCAAGTCCAAGTCCCCATTTTATAACTCGGAGCGAATCGAATAGAGACCGCTATCACCAACATTTCTTGTACTATTGCGTGCCTATTCGTTGTAAGGGATACGTGGTTTATCGAGCCGTTTTCCAACAATTCACTATTCCTCCTCTATCCCTTGCAGCGGAACATGTGTTAATTTCGTACCGAGCCGTTGTCTACCAATGGACTACTCCAGCTTTCAGGTAACACGTCACAATATTCTGTGCAGGGGAAGTTCCTGCTTCGAATCGTGCCGAGAACACCTCATTGAAATGTTCGTTTACTCCGTCGGTCTTCCTCTATACACCGAAAAGGACGATCCAATAAGCAGCCACGGGACAACTAACTAAATATAACCCCATAAAGAAAAGCCTCTCTTGTGAAGCTAATAGTCGCGCAGTTATTCAAGAAATACGTTGTGAAACCCGAATGTTGATGACCATATTCACACTAGATCGCCAGTGGTCCACATCCCGAGTCACATGAATCTACTCCACAGCTCTTTACCTTATTTCTTAATGACCGTTTTAATGATATTCCACCATATACACCTAGGTCACAGGTTAACTCAGGCAAAATTTATGTCTTTACGTTACAATTTGAAACTGAAGGTAAAAGTGTAAATAATCATAAGTGAACAGACTATTCCTTCCCTTTCAATTGAATAAGGAATGCAAAAATCTATGTCGTGCCACACTCTTTCTTATTTGGGTCGACGGACGTTTGATCGTGGGCTTTTACTTCCTCTCTCGGCACAAGCTTGGCAGTGCAAACACAGAATAGTTTGGTTAGCCCTGCAGGTTTCGTATACGTCAGTATCTGAGTGAATGATGTATCCGGGCTTTTTTCCCTTTAAGGGAAAGCGATGCCGGCTTTCGGACAGAAATACAATATTCCTCAGAGCGCAGAACCGGAAGTAAATGAACATATAGAATTTTCTGCAGCAGACAGAACCGTATATAGATGAACATATAGAATTTTCTGCAGCAGACAGAACCGTATATAGATGAACATATAGAATTTTCTGCAGCAGACAGAACCGTATATAGATGAACATATAGAATTTTCTGCAGCAGACAGAACCGTATATAGATGAATGTGCATATGCATATATAATCCTCACATCAGATATGTATTGGCATTAAGGGAAAATAGCCCATGTCTGTGGTCCATTATTTCCATTTTTACATGTTAGAATACAAGTATAAAGTAAAGTTCGCTCCGTACCAGGAGCGAGTGCTTGGAAACGTCGACGGAGACCCCACTTGATTGCTTGAATTACGCTGACCGCAGGATATAATAAAACTTGGCGCTGCACTCGCTGTTTCGAATGAAGCAGGACATATTTGTATCTTTCAGAAATATTATTAATCTTTAAAAATATACTTACAGCCGGCTCGTAAGGCTGACAACCACACCAACATGTGAGCCAACTGTCTAGAAAATGTGGGAGCCTCAACGTTACACAACCCTATGGGTACATGGGACTCTTTCCCCGGGTGTAAAGCGACCGGCGCGTGAAGCTGACCACTCACGTCCAACTTGTGCCGAGGTCAAGAAAATGGGAATCTATACATCCACTCCTCCATAGGCCTTCATGGCCTAGTGCTTAATTAGTTAAGCCCAGGGATAACTTTATCTTTTTACATATTTCTGAAGATAAACTTATCATTGAAGTAGTGTTCATCTTATCATTATACGGGGATATTCGGATTTTTGCCAAATGGGGAGACCTAATTTTCCGGGACAATACCTACATAAATATTACGGAATTTTTTTTATTCTGTGGCGATACAGCCCCAATTTGGGCATAGGCTTACCTCCATCAAACTCCATGATTTATTTCAACCGTCTTCCAGTGCATACACTCATCTATCTCCTCCTCCATCAAACTCTCCGTTTCACTTCGGTTTACTAGATCTTACACATACGGTAGGACTCCTTGGGCGAGTGATCAGTTCGTCGCAAGGCCACTACCTGTAGACAAACACAGAAAAACGCACACAAACATCCATGCCCTGAGTGGGATTCGTACCCACGATCCCGGCTTCCGAGCGAGCGAAGACAGTGCATGCCTTAGACCGCTCGGCTACCGTGACCGGCTAAATATTACGGAATATAAAGTACAATCTCCAGAAAGCCCGAATGTGCATATGAAATTTAATGGATTACAAGAAATAGGTAATGGGTTATTCTTATTCATCATTAATTAATTTCTGAAAGAGAGAGAATGTAACTTCACATACCTGTTCTCTTGTTTACCGCCGTGGCGCTGTGAAGCATAGTGTGCACTTGCACTGGCGTGCCTTCCGTGCTAACTAGCACACACCGGCTGCTGTTAAGTAGAGGTCGTTATTGTTTTTATGCGAAATGTACGGTTCCTGTCAGAGTTAATGCCAGATTATCAGTCTGTTCCATTCAGTAGACTGAAGAGAACTGTCACTCTGATAACACCGTCCAGTTTCAAATTCTAGCCAGCATTTTGTGCAAATGTCCGTCAGGAATCGATGTCTATTGGTGCAGTGTGTTTGCGGTGATTGATTCACCAATCACATTGTTCTGTACAGATATGAAATTTGATGTTAACACACACACTATGATCTATGATGTGGTGTTGCAATTAATTTAATCCCATTTTGTGATTTGGAAGAAAGGTTTCGGCCATAATTCTGTGTTACATGCATTTGCCCACAGTAACATTTGAACGTGCAAAGTGACTGAGGTGCACCGGAACAACAATGTCTTTGCGGCGTTTCCATGAATTTCTTAGATCCTTTCGCGCTTATGGAGGACCAGCAAAGTTTAAGACTTACAATGCTTGTTCTACAAGCATGCACGGGATCGTGGTGTCACATTCATTTTGGGGCCTGCAGAATTCCATATTGTGAAGGAAGGAAACAAATAAAGGTTTTTTTTTGCTAGTGGGGTGGGGCCAAGTCCCTTGTTCTGCGGCCACTTGTGGTCTATTGTACCAGCCCCAGAAGATAGGTGAGGGTGATTGTGAAGCAATTGGTGGAATAAAGATTGGCAGGAGAAACCGATGTACTCGGAGAAAACCTGCCCCAGCACCACATTGTCCACCACGAATCCCATTTGACCAGACCCGGGATCGAACCCGTGCCGCCGCCGTGGGAAGCCAGCGACTAACCGCTGAGCTATGGCGCGGCCAAAGGAAGGGTAAGAATTTAAGAAAGTGGAAAAGGCTTACTAAAAGAAATTAAGAAATAAGGAGGGAAATAAATAAACAATAAGTAATAAAGGAAATTTAAGAAGGAAAAGAGGAAAGTGGAGGATGGAAACAAGGAGTAAGTAAGGAAAAGACAAGATGTGAAAGAAACTGAAAGGAACTCATGACGCCCAAGAGAATGGAAAGTTTGCACAGTCGAAATGGGACTGAGCAGTTCATCTGGCACTCCAAAGACAGCTTCTTTGCAATATTGCTGCCCTAGAGAATGGAAAGTTATAAGTGGGTGGATATTGAATGCGTCCTGATAGCAAGAGACACAGAAATGCTACTTCTTTTGTTGAGCTCTGTTGCCAAGCTGTTTACTGGGAATCCCCTTTCTATCTGCATTTCATTTCATGATAACTCTAGGATAAGCTCGCGAGCAATTAATACAGAGTTTCCTAAGACGTGGGTTACCACCCCAATAGAGTCACGACCTATTCTAAAAGCGGGTGTTTGCCGAATTCTCAAAAATTTTTAACCTATAATAGTGTCCACATATATTTTGACAAATCAGTAAATATAAAATTTAATATACCGATAGGTGCTTTCGGAAAATGTAACCGCAACAGGCGAAACATTTCTCGAATTTTAGAGTTTATGGCTTTATATAGGTGTAGAGAGGCTATAAAGCTGTTCGAATTCAGTATTTTCATCTTACAGTCTTACAGGAATGTACAGCAGGACACAGAACTGCACTTTTCGCAGATCTTCGTGGATTGGAGGGGAGATACATAAATTTATATGTAATTGTAAGGTTCCTTAGCATGAGAAAGTTTGAGAACACCTCAGATAATAGACAAGATATTCCAATGCTGTGTTAAATGGAGTTTAGCAGTGGGGTGCCGCTAATATAAGAAGCACCCTTTTATTGGCGTAGGTAAATTTTCTTTTGCATCGGGGTTTATTTATACGGTAGGGATGCTAATTCTCCAGTTTGTACAGCGCTTATTCTTGTCTCTAATACTGAACTCTTTGATGAGATATACATAATGTAACGTGAATACCGATTGCTAGGCAACAGCATGATAAACGCCTTCCTGCTTAAGCACGTGACAACAAAAATAGGTATCTAATATTAGGCAACGGTCCGATAAATATACTTCCCGTTTCAGCGCATGACAACAATAGGGAGTCCATTGATAAGTAACGGCGCGGTAATCATAGCGGCCGGCTGACAACCTCACCGTTATCTATGAGCCTATCATCTAGAAAATGTGGGAGCCTCGAAGTCTTACAATTGTATTGACTGTATGACTTTACCTGTGTATGTAATACGGCGGTATTTATGAAGAAAGCTTATAATGGCTGTATTACCAGCCCTTCGCCTTCAGAAGCTGTTGGTATCACAGTAAAACGAGATACATTAGAGACTTTAACTCATTTTATATTTGCTTTTCCCACTTAACAAATGACCTGCTTTTCGCCAAGTCTTAGTTTGACATCACACACACACACACATATATATACATATATACGTAATAACGACTGCTCATAGTCTTCTTGACTTATTTAACGACGCTTTCGGTATGAGACGGAGCGACGGATGTTAGCATGATAGAAGAATTATGAATTGATAAGGGTTTGGAAGGAACCGGTCGTGTCCTAATTTAGGTACTATTCAGTCAGCTGCCTGGAGGAACTGATAAAAGCCACAAGAAACCTGGATCAGGACATCCTGTGTCCCGGCAGAGATTCGAACCCGGTGCCTCCAGAATGCAAGTATAGAACATTACTCTAGATCAAAAGGTTGGTGTAAATATGTCTGATAATTATTTCCCTGGCGTCAGTTTTTGGTTAATTTGGTTAAGAGTTACATAATTAATTTCTTTGCATTCAGTATTATAAAATTATGCTTACCTACTAGGCAATATTTTCACGTGTTCAGGGTTTGCGTGACTAATAATAACGGGTTCTGAATTCGATTATTTGATTTATTGGCACTTTTATTACAATTACAGTCAAGTATAACAGCTCACGCCGGTCACGGTAGCCGAGAGGTCTAAGGCATGCACTGTCTTCGCTCGCTCGGAAGCCGGGATCGTGGGTTCGGATCTGTTTCCTGTGAGGTACGAACTGAATTCTTATACAGAATGTCCCAGGAGGAATGTGCCAAACTTCGGGAGGGTGTTCCTTTTGTTAAAGTATGCCGATATAACCCAAAACACCTATGTCCAAAGTTGAACGGTTACGGAGATAATGGCCCAAGAAAAGTGTGGTCTTCTGGCAGGTCCAAGCACTGTACCTCGCTGTACCTCTCAGCTGAGAGCCCTTATCTATGTTTGTCCTTGAGTGCGATGATACTCCCTAGCCGTGCTTATGTAGTTGGCTCATACCAGAACGCGCAGTCAGCACGTTACGTCATCGCTCGCCAGTCATGTGTTATGTATACTGCTTGGAAACCTAAGGACAATTATGACATGGCGAGCGAGTATTTTGTACTTCAATTTTATGGCTTTCCGTCACTCACAAGTTGGTTTGATGTTACGTACATTATTAACATTACAGAATCCACATATTCCTGCCAGTTTTAATATGTATTTTGTAATCAACAAGTGTGTAACCCCGGTCAAAGTTTGACACTTCTCGGGCCATTATCTCCGTAACCGTTCAACTTTGGACATAGGTGTTTTGGGTTATATCGGCATACTTTAACATAAGGAACACCCTCCCGAAGTTTGGCACATTCCTCCTGGGACACCCTGTATATTATTCTTATACACTGCCGGTCACGGTAGCCGAGAGGTCTAAGGCATGCACTGTCTTCGCTCGCTCGGAAGCTGGGATCGTGGTTTCGGATCTGTTTCCTGTAAGGTACGAACTGAATTCTTATATATTATTTTTATACATGCCTGTCACGGTAGCCGAGCGGCCTAAGGCATGTACTGTCTTCGCTCGCTCGGAAGCCGGGATCGTGGGTTCGAATCCCACTCAGGGCATGGATGTTTGTGTGCGTGTTTCTGTGTTTGTGTTCAGGTATAGGCCTTGCGACGAGCTGATCACTCGCCCAAGGAGTCCTACCGTATGTGTAAGATCTAGAAAAACGGAAGTGAACGGAGTTAATGGAGGTAGGCCTAGGCCCACTGGGGCTGTAGTGCCAAGGAAAAAAAGTAACAGCTCACAATTATTGACTGTCTCAGACTCGCTCCATTCCTAAGTGGCCTATGAGTGACTTCTCTTCACTGTGACTGACTTGGTTCTGATTTACTAATTGGTAACTTCTTCAGCTTCCATTGTCCGCTGGTTAATACCCACAGCTAAACACTCAAGGATTATATTGCCTTCTATATTCTCTTACGAATGAATCTTTGAATTCACGAATAAACACTCTTATACAACTTCTGTAGGACCAAATAGAGGTCACTACTGCAGCAGAAAATTATGAACCGTTGCTTAGCAGTTAGTCATATTCGTCACAATATTGTGACATGTTGAGCTATAGATGACNTCCCCCACCCCCGCCAGCCGTGATGCGCCGAGCGAAGCCGAAGTGAGCCGAAGTTAGCCGAGTCCTAGCATCTTCGTCTCTAGGCAACGCGAGTCAACAGCGATGACGTCACCAAGTGTACCGCGGGCTGCTAGGCAGCACGGGTAACCAGGATTGCGAGAGCCGACGGTGGTAACAGCGGTTACTACCGCTAGCGTTACTAGCAACACAGCGCCAGGCAACAAGGGTGCTTATTACGTGGCCGTTTTCTGTATTGTCCGATCGAGGCTACATGAGGCGCAGCGAAGGCTATTCACAGGAGTCCTGCAGCTACCTCCGAGTTAGTCCTGGAGCTACCTCCGAGTGAGTCCTCGAGCTTCCTCCGAGTTAGTTCAGAGTTAGCCAGCAACCAGTCAGTTGTATTCTGGCATTTGGAGTGTACTAATTGTGATACTGCATATAGCAGTAATCGTAAATCTGTAATTTGGGTGATTGTAAGTGCGAATGTGAAATAAAATTCGCTATACCAAATACGGCGTGAAGTTATTTGTCGCGTTATACGCCCGACACGCGACAACTGGTGTCAGAAGTGGGATTTGGACTTACACACGTGACCAACGAGATTCGAACTCAAGGCACGTTACAATATGTTTCATGCTTATATTTACCCTAGATTTAGCCTTGTTTCCTTTCACATTTTACTTGTTTGATTGTAATTGGTTCTTGTAGCTGTTCAGTTAACACCAAAATGTGAAGAAGGACTTAATTAATAGCTCTGCGCTATTTTTCCAGAATTCTTTAGTGTCTAGATCTTTGTAGAGTAAGTCTGGAAGTTCAGTAGAACAGTACGTACTTAATACTGTCCGTATCAATTTCCAGTGAGTTTTCCAGAGTGCTTTTCCGAGATGTAAAGCGGTTTAGTCCGTTTTTGAATTTAAGCAGCAAGGTATGTGTTGCTGGTGGAACAAAGTCTGCCTTGCGTAACGGAAGGAATCTGTACCCTTCCGTTTCATTAAGGTTATATACGATCACACTTGAACCATTTTATTTTTACTGCTCATACTTACTGAAGAAATGGAGGATATTTGGCGAGGAATTGTCATGTAGCCGTCTGAAAGTTTTACACAAATATTTGCTTACTTACTTACGGAGCTGAGCCCTTCTTGAGGAGAAGCCATATCTGTAGCTTCTCAAGAATTTCCCAGCATTTTATGGAAACCGAAAGTTCATTACCCTGTTCACAAGAACTCTCCACTGGTCTCTATCCTGAGCCAGATCAATGCAATCCATACCATCCCATCTTATCTCTCTAATATCCATTTTAATATTGTCCACCCACCTACGCCTTGGTCTTCCCAGTGGTCTCTTTCCTTCTGGCTTTCCCACCAATATCCTCTATGCGTTCCTCGTCTCCCCCATTCGTGTTACATTCCCTGCCCACCTCATCCTCCTTGGCTTGATCATTCTAATTATACTTGGAGAAGAGTACAAGTTAAGAAGCTCCTCATTATGCAGTTTTCTCCAACCTCCTGTCACTTCATCCCTCTTCGGTCCAAATATTCTCCTCAACACCCTGTTCTGAAATACCCTCAGTCTATGTTCCTCCTTTACTGTCTGAGACAAAGTTTCACATCCATACAGAACCACAGGCAAGATTATAATTTTTTATATTCTTTTTTTTATGTTTTTGGACAACAGACAAGAAAACAAAAGGTTCTGGACTGAATGGTATTAAGAGGAGATTGAACTCGGGTAATGCTTGCTACCCGGGATATAATCCTGAACAATGTCCATTATTTGCCAGTCACGGTAGCCGAGCGGTCTAAGGCATGTACTGTCTTCGCTCACTTGGAAACCGGGATCGGGGGTTGGAATCCCACTCAGTGGATGGATGTTTAGTGTATTGGTGTGCGTTTTTCTGTGTTTGTGTATAGGTAGAGGCCTTGCGACGAGCTGATCACCCGCCCAAGGTGTCCTACCGAATGCGTAAGTTCTAGAAAAACCGAAGTGAACGGAGAAGTTCATGGATGTAGGCCTAGGCCCACTGGAGCTGTAGTGCCAAAGAAAAAATAGTCCATTTTTTGGGTATATTTTATATCCACTTTTTACATATACCCCAGTCAATGGACAGCGTCCAATATAACAGTCTGATTAAACTGACTCGTCCATTGCCATAAAACTGGAGATAATCTGAAAATGCGCCCCTGCACAGTGTGAGACTTGTATCGGACTCTGATCCTAAAGCGCATGTCTTCGAATCCTTCCAAAAAGGAGCTGTTGCGGTGCATTTTCTAGACCACCTGAATGTCTTTGTGAGGTGACGTGACACTAAATGAGAAATGAAAGTAAGAATAACACATTATGCTTGAGAAAAACACGTTTTCTACACAAGATGTTTCAACAATCTGCTAAAAATAATCAATCACTCTCGATGAAAACAAGTGTTAAATGACTCTGACAATTTTTGTGTTACTCTGATTATATTCATAATGTATTGAATATGTTGACGAATATTCATTAGTCATCTGATATTCAGAGAGCTAGATGAACTGATTAATGGTACTGTCTTTCAGCAGAAGTGCGGATGTCTCATAATAGTATTTTAATTTGCATTGTCTTTAATTTAATTTTACGGTGTTCTTCTCCTTAATTTGCTCTAAAATCAATTACAGCCTTGACCTAATTAATTACAGAGTATTCGTGAACCGGTATTCTCGGACTAATGATCTGAATTGGTAAGATAGACAGAATGCCACCGGCAAGATTCGAACACACAATCCCATTGTATAGGAGGAGTTTGTGTTACACTGGATTCTTCCCTTATCCGTATTGGCGGTAAATCTGTTGTACATCCCCCATAATCCATATGAAAATGAAGTTTGTATTTTCAAAGTCTAAACACGATTCAATTGAAACTAGATTTCTGAAGTGCGGTACGTTTAGTGAATTACATGGAAGTATAAGTTATACTTAGGAGACACCTGCTCTTCAGTGCATGTATATATTATAGGAGAAGAAACTTGCGGAAACAGACATTTCTATACATGGCGGCGAAATGAGTTTATACACGTAGCTAGAGTTGTAATATTTACGATTTATTCTAGTCTTAATCCACTTAATAATATTATATTATAGCATTGTGACGTACTTTTCACTCAGTGTTCTTAATTAGTTCTACAGTCTCGTGTGCAACAATTCATTGAAACATGACAAGGAACATAATATGACGGGGAACATAACATAGCAAGGAAGAATATGCACATGCGCACTAGGGAACCATGTAACCAAATAACAAATGTTTATATCCGTCACAACATAACAACCCTCAATAGTCTCATTCCCATCAAGTGTGTATGCTGAGTTTATTGATCTTAGTGGTATAACTTGCTACATGTTTCGGCTCATTAAAATCCATCGTCAGGCAAATATACATTACTAGCAAAGTGACTAACTTTTATTAAGATTTAATAAATTATTGCGCACAAAACTGTAGGCCGGTCACGGTAGCCGAGCCGTCTAAGGCATGCACTGTCTTCGCTCGCTCGGAAGCCGGGATCGTGGGTTCGGATCTGTTTCCCGTGAGGTACGAACCGAATTCTTATATATTGTTCTTATACATTGCCGGTCACGGTAGCCGAGCCGTCTAAGACATGCACTGTCTTCGCCTGCTCGGAAGCTGGGATCTTGGGTTCGAATCCCACTCAGGGAATGGAAGTTTGTGTGCGTTTTTCTGTGTTTGTGGACAGGTAGAGGCCTTGCGATGAGCTGATTACCCGCCCAAGATGTCCTACCATATGTCTAAGATTTAGTAAACCGAAGTGAAACGGAGAGTTTCATGGAGGTAGGCCTAGGCCCAAATGAGGGCTGTAGCGCCAATGAAAAAAAAACTGTACACCTAATTAGAAACACTTCATCCACGTAAGTTTATCATTAGTGGAACTGCTGAACTTGTAGACCCCAGTAAGGGAAGGCAGCACCAAGTACAGAGAGAGAGATGCCTAGCAAAAAAGTCATAAGTAAGAAGACGTTTCTATTAGAGAGACAGCTGGGTTAGTGTGCAATTTTGCAGTGCATAACTGTACATTTTATTGCATGTATATTCAGTGACAGTTGGTTTCTGGCAAATACAAAAGTTCTTACTCTTCCACATAAGTGTGTTAGCCTCTATACCTTTCACCTGAATGACAATTCCTCCCCCCTCCGTTTCTAATCGTGTTTCGCACTTTTAACTGATGTCTTCTTCAGCGAACTAACATCAATTTGCTTTACAAAATTACACTCCCTTAATAACCATTTTGAAAACACTGCAGACATGAGTTATACGTATTAAGCCTAATGTAGTGAATGTTTAGTGCACCTTGGAGAAGAAGCCGCCGAATCCAACGGGAATGAATATCATATCTTTAGAGTAGAGTTTTGCCTAAAATTATGCTTCAAATGTTACATGTTACATCAGGTTTCAAATAATTCTGTGGGTTTAATCTATTTTAGAGATTCTGTCAACAAGAAAATGTGAATGTGCACTAGCAACCTTAACCTGCCCCCAAAATAAATGTCGCTTACTTACTTTTAAACTTAATGATTGTTCAGACCTGATGTTGCATTGTTCCCTTGTTTTTCAATGTATCGTCCAGCCCATTCAGGGCCCAGATCTCTTATTCACTTCCTAATTATTTTTTATAGAGGGTAGGACTCCTTAGATGAGTGATCAACACGTAGCAATGCCGATACCTAAACGCAAGACAACACAAACCCACAATAAACGAATACACACACAAAACATTCATGCCTTGATTTGGATTCGAACCCACGATCCCAGCGTCTGAGCAAGCCAAGACAGTTCATGACAGACCGCGCGGCTGCTGTGATCGGCTCACTGTTCCCCTAATTCTACTAATTACATGTTTTCATACTCTAAATAAGCTCATGACTAACGCCATCTCTGTTATGAGCTAGACACGACAGAACCAAGTACAATTCGGGAAGTTTTAAGTTTAAATATTATCTTAATAATGCAGTGGACAAAGTGGTACTGGGATAGGTTTTCTCCGAGTACTTCGGTTTCCCTTGCCAATCTTCATTCCACCAATTGCTCCACAATCACCCTCACCAATCATCTGAAGCTGGTACAATAGGCCAGAAGTGGCCGCAGTACAAGGGAATTAGTTCCACCCCACTAGCAATAATAAACAAATAATCTTCATAATGCAGCTTTACAGTCGGTCACGGTAGCCGAGCGGTCTAAGGTATGTATCATCTTCGCTTTCTTGGAAACCGGGGACGTGGGTTCGAATCCCACTCAGGGCACGGATGTTTAGTTTGTGTGTGTGTTTTTCTGTGTTTGTATACAGGTAGAGGCCTTGCGACGAGCTGATCACCCGCCCGAGGAGTCCTACCGAATGTGTCAGATCTAGAAAAGCCGAAGTGAACGGAGAAGTTCATGGAGGTAGGCCTAGGCACACTGGGGCTGTAGCGCCAAGAAAAAATGCAGCTTTACGAACAATCTTATGTAGCTTACTAACTAACGAAGTAATTACGTACATAATTTCACATAGCATAGCAGTTTTAGAGAAGCTAGTGACCGCTCTGCCTCTGTGGTCTAGTGGTCAGAGTTCCTAGTTACAGATCCAGAGGTCCGGGTTCGATTCCTGGCGCTACCAAATTTTTCGAGAAGTAGTGTGTCTGGAACGAGTTCCACTCAGCCTCGTGAGGATAATCGAGGAGCTATTCCAAGGAAATAGCGACTCCGGTGTAGAAAACCGAGATTAACGGCCGTGGGGATTCGTTGCGCTGACCACGCGACACCCTCTATCCCCTAAATTTGACACTAACTTCGCTGATAAGCCGCGGTTGCCAGGTTTATATAGTTCGTTTACGGACTACAGGCCAGGGAGTTTTTTCTTTGTTTATCATACCCTGCCAGCAAACTGTATCCTGGGCTAGTTTAATCCAGCCCACACCCTCATATTTCTCTGCCTCCTATTTTTCTCCTGAATGCTATCCGTGCAGTACACATAACACCGAGCCTGTCAATTCCTTGGCTTTTTTAAATCCAAATCGTTGTGGACTGTAGGTAATCAAGAATTTCTATAGAAATTATGAACACCGAATAGGTAACACTTATGAGGGACTGAAGTGAAAATATTTCTTGAGAACATTACATCAGTGGGTCCATTAGTACGGCACTGGTGCAATAAATTCAGACCGCAAGAGAGAACATTTTCCTTGAATCCTGATGTAGAAAGAGAACAAAGGAGGCTGGGCTGTGTTTCGATTGTGTATAAACACATCAATCAATGACAAACGAGACCCATTTCGGGTGTGAC
Source organism: Cryptotermes secundus (assembly GCF_002891405.2). Classification (NCBI taxonomy): domain Eukaryota; kingdom Metazoa; phylum Arthropoda; class Insecta; order Blattodea; family Kalotermitidae; genus Cryptotermes; species Cryptotermes secundus. The sequence goes on from NW_019744110.1 coordinate 1,480,462, forward strand.
AGACAGACAAATGCAAAGCCTCACGAAATATAAACACACAATACCTTCTATTCAGTTTGCAACAATGTGTAAAGTATCATCTATCAAGGGACATAACGTATACTTCTTCAAGTACATTATCTTGTGTCATGTTTCCAGATGGAGCGATTTCCCGAACATCAAACAAGGAATACAATGAAGTAACTGAAATACGTATAAGATACGTCCGTTTTGTTGTGTTTCGCTTGGAGCGTCGGGAACGGATTATGGAGCGAAGTCGCCATCACAGTGACAGGATTTGTTCTTTTGAGTCAACATCCTGGTTCGGAACCTAATGGTGGTTCTGAGAGGGAAGAACAAAGTTATTATACATTCTATGAAAGAAGCGCATAAAATGAACGCATGTGAGAGAAAGTCTGTCCGTCCGTCCCTTCTCACGTATCTAACGCGAAAACCACAGCATTTCGATACTAGAGGATCTGTTTGAGATCTCTGTCCAGCAACGGGTCTATACGCCACATTATTAAGATGGATCTTAGAGAAATAGGATGGGGTGGGGTGGATTGGATTGATCTGGCTCAGAATATGTAACAGCGGATGGCTCTTATGACCATGGTACTGAACCATCGGGTTCCGTTAAATGTTGGAAAAATCTTGAGTAGATGAGCAACTGACGGCTTCTGTAGAAGGGCTCAGCTCTATAGAGTTAGTTAGGTCCGTACAAAACATTATTGGGTAATATTAATAATGTTGTATTTTAGCGTCCTGTTGCACTGATTCGTATCCATAATGTGTATATATATTGTGACATGTTGAGCTATGGATGACGCTCCCCCCCCCCGCCAGCCGTGATGCTCCGAGCGAAGCCGAAGTGAGCCGAAGTTAGCCGAGTCCTAGCATCCTGGTCGCTAGGCAATGCGGGTCAACAGCGATGACGTCACCAAGGGTACCGCGGGTTGCTAGGCAGCGCGGGTAAACAGAATTGCGAGAGACGACAGTAGTAACAGCGGTTACTACCGCTAGCGTTGCTAGCAACACAGCGTCAGGCAACAAGGGTGCTTATTACGTGGCCGTTTTCTGTATTGTCCGATCGAGGCTACATGAGGAGCAGCGAAGGCTATTCACAGTTAGTCCTCGAGCTACGCTAGTTCCGAGTTAGCCAGCAACCAGTCAGTTGTAACGTGGCATTTAAAGTGTAGTATTTGTGATACTGCAGATGGCAGTAGTTCTAAAACTGTCAACTGTGTGATTGTAAGTGCGAATGTGAAATAAAATTCGCTATATCAGATACGGCGTGAAGTTATTTGTCGCGTTATACGCCCAATACGTGACGATATTAACCGTCTTTTAGTGCATGCAATTTCACTTGTCACTTCACACTACATGTTTCGGCATCATTCTGTCATACTCAGGTGGCAGGCAGTGCAATGGTTTAACGTGATTAATAGACCTGAGGATGGCAGAATGATGCCAAAACATGTAGTGTGAAGTGACAAGTGAAATTGTATGCACTAAAAGACGGTTAATATACACGTATACACATTATGGATATTATGGGGTAATTTTGATTCTTATGAAAATAATTATTGTGGGAGTGATCTAAGTGGTACTGAATATGGCTGATAAACGGGAACATGCTTACTACTAAATATACTGTGACATGTTGACCCCTACCTCCCCAGCTGCACGTAGCGGTAACGTAACGCTCGCGTAATAGGCGAGTAATCACCCCGCATCCTGGCAGCCATGCGCGGTGACGTCACGAGCGGAGCCGAAGATAGCCGAGCCCCGTAACCGGGTAACTATTCAAGGCGAATCAACAGCGGTGACTTAACCGGACAGCTTGGCTAGCAACAGTGATGCCTACCACGTGGTTGTTTTCTCGTTGACCTGCTGAGGGTTTATAAGCGAGCTACCTCCGAATTAGTTCTGAGTTCGCAAGTTACGAGTTACAGACGCGTGTGCGACAACTAAGAAGTCAGCGAGCGGAAGACTTATTGTGTGCTTTCGATACTTAGTGAGTGCTGTAGTACAGTTATATTTGGAGTGTGTATTTCAGGGAGACTTGTATAGCTCCCGCGTTATTAGTACGTGAAGAGGAGTGAAGATTGTGTTAAGAGATTTTGTTGTAGGGTTAGTAAAGTGTGGAAACCCGCAACTGTGTGATAATTAATTGTAGCCGTTATTTGTAGATTGTTAAATAAACCAATTAACCATCTCTACGGCGTCCTCAGTAACGCAAACACGTTACATTGGTGTCAGAAGTGGGATCAGAACTTGAACACGCCACAAACTAATTGAGTTTACCGAAAAATGGATTCACAGCAGATGATCGATCTCCTGCTGAAGAAAATCAGCGATGGTCAAGAAAAAACAGATATGATGCTAGCCAACCAGGCGAAATTAGAAGCCAAATTAGAAGCCAGCCA
>NW_019744110.1:1487511-1532605 GCF_002891405.2 Cryptotermes secundus
AGCGGTAACGTAACGCTCGCGTAATAGGCGAGTAATCACCCCGCATCCTGGCAGCCATGCGCGGTGACGTCACGAGCGGAGCCGAAGAGAGCCGAGCGGAGCCGAAGATAGCCGAGCCCCGTAACCGGGTAACTATGCAAGGCGAATCAACAGCGGTGACGTAACCGGACAGCTTGGCTAGCAACAAGGGTGCCTATTACGTGGCCGTATTTTCCGATCGAGGCTACATAGGGAGAAGCGAAGGCTATTCACAGTCAGTTGTACTGTAACAGTCGCCGAGTCGAGTTATAAAGTAACAGTCGCCAAGTCAAGACGTAAAGCCAGCAACTAGTCAGTTGTATTGTGGCATTTTCAGTATACTAATTGTGATACTGCAGATAGCAGTAATCGTAAATCTGTAATTTGGGTGATTGTAAGTGCGAATGTGAAATAAAATTCGCTACATCGAATACATCGAGAATTTATTTGTCGCGATATACGCCCGATACGCGACAATACTATAAGTATATTGTAGTGACATATATAATGATCAAGTAATAATTTTGATTGCATACATATAATCATGGCGGATTGAATGGAGCAGCTCCGAGCCGAGGTCCCAAGAGCGCATCCCCAGTTTATGTGCAGGACCTACTCTGAATTGATTGCATCCTGTCTACTTTCTTATTTACTTGCTCCGATCTGTTATTGAAGCAATAATAAGCTTAAATGGCATGAAAGACACCAGAAACCATAAAAATGTCTGAAGAGCATTTGAATAGTTCTCTGATTCCTGGTTTATTCCCCGGACTACATGTAGTTTCATTTTGAACTTGTCACTTCAGTGTTTCTGTTCCGGAGGAAGATGACCAACTAAAACACAGAAACAGTTACTTTACGGTGTTTTCTCTGAAAAGGTTAAAATTTTTTAATGTGAAATGTGACATTAAATGTGTGGATTTTAAACCCCTTAATGTTCTTATAAGAATGGGATGTTTAACACTGACTCCATAAATATAAGAATCGGGATAGCTTAGTCGGTATAGCGACGTGCTATGGGCTGAAAGGCTCGGGTTCGATTCCTGGCATTGCAAGATCTTTCTCTTCTCCACAGTGTCTAGACCAGCTCTGGGGCCCACCAGGCGTCCTATCCAGTGGGTACAGGGCGTGATTTCCTTGGGGCAAAGCGGCCGGGGCGTAGAACTGACCACACACCTCCATCTAGTGCCGAGGCATAGAATGGTGAAACTATACTTCCACTCCCCCACACGTCTTCATGAAATAATGTTTAACTAATTAAGCACTTTTACCCCATACAGAGTTCCCCGCTATTTCCAGTTAGTAGATCCATTTTAATGAGAAGAAAATAGTGCAATAAACACAGCACAACCGATAAATAGAAATGACGACACATACTCGCAGTCTACAACAATTTACGTTTTGTCTCTTTTGAAGCATGAAGGATGAGAACCGTAGAGTACGAAAAACGTGTGAATAAGGTGCGCGTACCTCCACAGCTACTCGCAAAAGAGATTTTTTTCCTTTTTAGATAGTGGCATAAATCTTTAAACTGGGGCTCAGTCCTCAGTCTCAGTACTCGATGAAATGTATAACAACATTTCTGAACTTACTGACAGGAAATTTACCGGGTGCTAATTGTGTACCACTAGGACAATACTCGTAGTTCGTCTGAAGTAGATATACGATATTCATGTTCATAAANCCCTGTTTCAGCTGGTCCAATACGGGACGGAATTAATCCCAGGAAGTTATGATTAATACCACAGCATCCACCATGTTCGTTCAGAGAGAGAGAGAGAGAGAGCAATTTAATTTTCAAGCAATTGTACTCCATAAGCGTTGGTGTTAAACAGACTGAAACTAAAATTCTGCCTCTGTTTCTCGAGATGTCAAGAGCTTCTGCTACATGCACCTGTATTCAGCCAATTAAATTTATTATCTTCCGAACATAAAAATATAGAATAGTGTCGTAGAAGGAACCGGTGTTTATCAGTCTCTAGAGTGGCGAGCTGTGAAGTGATTAGATTTCCAGAATTGACGAGTATATTCATATGGATTTGGCGAGAAGTTCTTTCCAGACCAGTGAATAGGGCAGAAATGTGAGTCTCGTAACGGAAATCTGTATTATTTACTCAGTGTAAGTAAAATTAACACATAATTGCGAGGTTCTGCCTACCTGTACTCTCCCTCGGATGTTTCATCTTCGACGCAAATCAACAGATGAGGAGACGGTACTGCAATCTTGAACATTACTGCTACAACGGGAATCACTTAACATACATAAAAACAAACACAAAGCATTGAAACTCTATACACATGTAGAAGAAACTGCTTGGGAGCGACACTAAGGAAAACGTGTGTTAAACCATTTATATGGCGATAAAAATAAAAATCAACATGACAGAAATTTGAAGAAGGACCCCCCTGACGTTGCATCGTCCCACAATTCATCAATCAACAACCACGACCATACTGACGACACTAAAACACGATTTTTAGTCCGAAGCTCAATTACAAGACTACTTAGAATTAACGCAGAACCAACACGTAATTTGAGTAGTTATTTAAATTAAAAAAAAAAAAAACTTTTAAAATTAAATTATATTCCAAGGACATACTACATTACTACTTACTCACGGAGCTGAGCACTTCTTTAGGAGCCGCCAATTTTGTAGCTCCTCAAGAATTTCCCTGCGTTTTATGGAACCCGAAGTTTCATTACCGTGTTCACAAGAGTCCTCCACTGGTCCCTATCCTGAGCTAGATCAATCCAATCAATACCATCCCATCCCGTCTCTCTAAGATCCATTTTAATATCGTCCACCCACCTACGCTTTGGTCTTCCCAGTGATCTCTTTCCTTTCGGCTTTCCCACCAATATCCTATAAGCATTCCTCTTCTCCCTCATTCGTTCTACATGTCCTATCCACCTCATCCTACTTGACTTGATCACATACAACATAAAACCCATATATTACCAGAGTTTCCATGTGCATTGTTTGATTACATTTCACGAAGGTATAGTCATTAACAAGAACATAAACCATCTGTAAGATATGGATCTATATTAAAGTAACTGAATTCAGGAACGTAGTTTGATATTCTTGTAACTCTCCTGATGATGAACTAGGAAAGATGGAAACATGTAGGGCAACACCTGTGCATAATAAATAAATGTTGGTACGTTGGTGTCTATTTTATCTTCATTCTGCAGATATCATTGTTGTATAGACGGCCCCATTTACGCTATTAACAAATCAGGAGAAATTAAAATAAAAAAGTTCCGGCAACAACTAATCGCCTGATTTCCTTTGATATGACACGGACCTCATAGAAAACAACGCGGCAAAGAATTCATACTATTGCTTGTGTGTTCATTGCAGCGGTAATTTAAACCGTGCCGTTGCCTAGCACCATGCACATGCAGACACACAGACTGATGGGAGGGATTTATGAAGTACGCCGCTGAAATATGCTCAGGTGTCATGATGCACAAAACAAGTTTCATAAAGGTTGCTTCAGGCATTCGAAAGTTAATATATGAGATACACAGACACACAGAGAGAAAAGAAATATCATATGCTCTACTTGAAGAAAGTAGGCTGAAAATTGAACCGGGAATGAAACTAAATACATTATGGGGCCAGTAAGTTTGGTGAGCTCAGGCTCGGAACACAACAAGCTGGTGAGCGGACCTCACAGTTGCCATTGAAGCCAGTGACACTTCGAAGCTGTGCACGAGTTTTGGAGTTACACTTACCCTGCGGTCTTGCAATATGACGAGGCCGCGGAATAGTTCAGTATGGAGAATTTGCTCATGTAAACCAGAAATTAATTAAAATCGTTGGATTTGACATTCTGTGAGGTAACATGAGGAATGCGTAATGTCGTATTTCAATAGTTAAGTTGAGTTTTGGAGGTTAAAAATCTGTCACTATTTCTCAGTACTCGTTGCAATGTATAACAACATTTCTGAACTTACTGACAGGAAATTTACCGGGTGCTAATTGTGTACCACTAGTACAATACTCGTAGTTCGTCTGAAGTAGATATACGATATTCATGTTCATAAACCTAACTATAGAACTGGCACTAAAGTTTTCACAATTCACTCGCTGGACTGAGTATCGCCTCTTTCAAAAACATCCCATTTTTAGGCACCTCGGAGTTGTCAAACCCATTAGACCGTGATGTGTCTTATATCCCTACAGAGCTCATGTTCAAAAGATTAAATCAGGCTTCCGTTCAATCTACATTCCCTGTGTACGTCTAATTTTATAGTCCTTACACTTCGCTCAGTAATATTGTATTGTTCTATACTAACAATTTGAAGATCAGAATGACCGCGCGGTTTAAGGCATGAACTGTCTTCTCCCGCTCAAACACTGGGATTAGGGGTTCGAATCCCACTTGAGTCACGGATATCTGTGTGCGTTTATTCTATGTTTGTGTTGTCATGTGTAAGTAGCGGCCTTGCAATGGGCTGATCCCCCTTCCAAGGAGTCCTACCGACTGTGAAAAGGATCAAGAAGCTGAAAAAGCGGCCAAGTCCCAACAAAGGGCCGTAGAGCCATAAACAGACAGTGATAATCATTTAGTGGGCCTCTCGTCTACTGGCTTGCTACTTCATGATGGTTTATTGCCTTCTGGTTTATTTTTGTACCCTGAAGATGGAGGCGAAATTTTCCTCCGAAACATCGGTTGGCTTTGAACGGACTATTATAACCACCGTTGTGAGAACCTCACATCCTACCCATGTTTTCTGACTGGTAAATCAGACTTCAACCGGTGGCAGAGCAGTAAGAATTGTGAGAAACGTGTACTGCATTATAAGCACTGCTCAAACTTATTCCTGAAGCCTCCATTTACGTATGGTATTCAGCCAAGTTTCAGATCAAACGAAGTGCGTACGTCGCATTCAGTCACAAATATTTAACGCGAGGCTCCGACATGTAATAATTCTCTGTAAACAGGCAAGAGGGCAGAGAATTCCAGAAGCTAGGACTTCAAAACCCAGAACAAACAAAAACAAAACTCCGTGGCTTTAGTCCGCAAACGAACTATGCCGATCGAGCGACCGTCGCTTGTCTGCAAAGTTAGTTCACTCCGCTGTACAAAATTTAATAGAGGGATATAACACGCTGTTGGACAGACATCATCACCTTATTATGCGTCACATTATGCCCTGTATATAAATAACACATAAGATAACAATGATTACACCATTATGTCAAACTTAGGAGCTTTTGTGCCTTTTGAGTGCACTTAGACGGCGCAAGAACTCCTAAGCCGGATCTATACAGTGCAACAGGGTGCTGAAATATAACATTATGAACTAAACAAGAATCACTCACTCACTCACTCATGGAGCTGAGTCCTACTTGAGAAGCCGCCAATTGTGCAGCTACTCAAGAACTTCGCAGCATTTTATGGAACCCGAAGTTTCATAACCGTGTTCACAAGAGCCGTCCACTGGTCCCTATCCTGAGCCATATCAATCTAATCCATACCATTCCATCCTGTATCTCTGAGATCCATTTTAATATTGTCCACCCACCTACGCCTTGGTCTTCCTTGTCAAGAATAAATGAACATGTCTTGAGTATAAATTATGGAACTTAAAACAACACCAGTGTAATTTATTTTTATTTTCACCTTTTCCAAAACGGAGGCAAAGTTTTTCCCCCTCTCGCTCTCACTTTCGAGCATAGGGTTGATGTCTCAGTTTCGTGATCTTATTACAGACGGCAGGACTCCTTGGACGGGTGATCAACTCGTCGCAAGGCCTCTACCTAAACACAGTTCAGCACAAACACAGAATAAACACACACCAAACATCCATACTTTGTGTGGGATCCGAACCCACGATCCCTGCTTCCGAGCGAGTGAAAACAGTTCGTGCCTTAGACCCCTCGACTACTGTGGCCGCCAGGCAAGCTTTATGGGAGACTAAAAAACAAATTATAGAGTGCGTGAAATATTGTTGTGTAAAGACTGCGAATAATTTAAATTTATGTGAAATTTGTTTCAATGTACCCCGGATAACTAAACGAAGGAAAATATGTGCACCGTGCCTACTTCGTCAGCACTCGAATCGCAAGTGGCTGAGTGGGCATGCCACTGGGATGTGTACTTTGACACCGTCAGCAAGTTGCCAGTGGTAATGAAACGACATTTCACACGGATAAAATTGTAAGAACGGACTTGCCAGTTAATGAAGCTCTGGTCCTGTAATTTGTTTAACTACCACTTTGGAATGACAAGCAATTTTCTGAAATTAAATTTTAATCCGAGGTTCTCTACGCTTTAATATTCAGCAACGTTATCGTCTGGCTGTGAGAGGACAAGAGTGGCACAAATGTTACAAATATTTTATGGGAGAAGCTCCCAACTCACCAGCAGAGACGCTTCCCCGGCGCAACTGAATGCAACCCGTGCACTCCACTGAGACGGCGCCTATTGCGTCCACAGAGAACCGAAGGCTGTCAGACTGCATTTCGGCGATTGACTTCTGTGTTGCATGAATCGAATCAAATTTCCACCTGCAAGCCCAGGGTGACATGTTTATCGTCTAACACTTTGTAGTTGATGACAGAATTTTATTATATATACATTACTTACTTACTTACTTGGCCGCGCCGTAGCTCAAGCGGTTAGTCGCTGGCTTCCCACCGCGGCGGCCCGGCTTCGATCCCGGGTCTGGTCAAGTGGGATTTGTGGTGGACAAAGTGGCGTTGGGGCAGGTTTCCTCCGAGTACTTCGGTTTCCCCTGCCAATCTTGATTCCACCAATTGCTCCACAATCACCCTCACCTATCATCCGGGGCTGGTACAATAGGCAAGAAGTGGCCGCAGTGCAAGGGACTTAGTCCCACCCCACTAGCAATAAAGAAAAATAATTACTTACTTAATCATGGAGATTAGCCCTTCTTGAGGAGCGGCCACTTCTGCAGCTACTCAAGAATTTCCCAGCATTTTATGGAACCCGAACGTTCATTATCGTGTTCACAATAGCCCTCCACTTGTCCCTATCCTGAGCCAGACCAATCCAACCCATACCATCCAATCCTATCTCTCTAAGATCCATTTTAATATTGTCCACCCACCTACGCCTTGGTCTTCCCAGTGGTCTCTTTCTTTCTGGCTTTCCCACCAATATCCTATATACATTCCTCGTCTTCCCCATTCGTGCTACATGCCCTGCTCACCTCATCCTCCTTAATTTAATCATTCTAATTATACTTGGAGAATAGTACAAGTTATGAAGCTCCTCATTATGCAGTTTTCTCCAACCGTTATTATACATACATACATACCTTGAAAACATTCGGAAACAAGACACACAACACAACGCACCAACTCAAACGCACAAGCGCATCGAGGGAAACTGTATATTGACAACGAAAGAGAGGACAGCAGTTTCCTCACCCAATAATTTGAACACCTGATGATGACTACATTGGTCGAAACATGTAGTGATAAAATTTAAAATGAATAACTTTTAATTAATTTTATAGAACAGAGTTGCACGTGAGACTGCAACAAATATTTGACGCTAAATGAAAGTGCAACAGGATGCTAAAATACGAGTATAATATCTTGTGAAAATGTTTTTTAACGAAAAAACATGTTAAATTTAACTAACTTGAAGCTTCGCAGTTCGACGCAAACAAATAACTGAATTATGCGGTAACTGTTTGCTTATTAATTATTTCCCATGTGCCACTAAAGATAATTCATTGAACCTCGGGGCTCCTAACGTGGCATAGGCATCTTGTTCCTCAGTTGCAGGACTAACTGCCTACAAGAGCAAGGAACAGAAGAACGAGAAGCAGGAAATGCTACATAAATGTGAACTGTAAGCACAAGCGCTATGGCCAAACGAAGCAACGTGAGAACCTGTATTAACACTGCAACCGCCTTCCGTAGACTTATTCCCATTTCGTTCTAACAATCCGAACTTCTTCCTTCATTCTTTTCGGGGATTTGGGCATGATGGCGGCGAGGTTATTGAGCTAAGGCGGCTCGGTGGCTCAATAACAGTTGGTGATGCCAATGAGAACCCCGGGGGTTTGCGGATGTGGCTCCGTGTAGCGAAAATTGAATATAAACAACATAGATATAGTCACTAGAATGAAAGTCACCAGACATTGAGAACAGAACCTTAAGATGCAAGTTTTGAGGTTTTCATGATGGTAACTATGAAGAAAACAGTCTTCTTGGATGTGACGCCGTGTAGATACTGTATTATCCGACGTTTCGGAGGAACGTGTCGCCGCCAAATTCAGGTTAGAAGAAAAAAGAATAAAATCCGCGAACGAGGAACCAGCGTTCTTTTTTCTTCTAACCTGAATTTTGAGACATACGTTCTTCCGAAACGTCGGTTAACACAATATCTACACGGTGCCACACCCCAGAAGACTGCTTTCTTCAGAACCTTAATATGCCTACTCTCTACAAGTTAGTGTACTCACTAACATTGATCTGATATCATAATTTGCATGATGACTCCTAAATTCGCTGTTTCATTTTGAAACCAGTCCGAATTAAGAAATGTAAGTTTTGTTTGTAAAAGTATATGCAGAAACGTAGTTCTGTAAGTAACAAAAATTAATTCCTGATGTCCTAATCAAAATATGTAACAAATTCTGTGCTTGCAGTTTAAAATATATCGCGTGATTCTTCCATCCTTATGGTTCAGAACACGATTCTCAAGGGTCTTAAGATTTTGAGGCGTCCAGCTATTTGGACGTGTGGGTCGACAACGTTCTGGTAACAAATTTGTTGTTCCATTGATTTGTCAACATATAATCTGTCCTTTATTGGTGAACAGAAGGGAAGTCCGATGTTTACAGGTCTTCTACCATGGTCCCAGAAAGACGAGCGACATTCGAAACGAAGCCAAAATACCTTGTTACTTACAGAAGAAGGACGTAATACTAGGCAAATATTTCCTTTGATGTATTAGGTAGTTTCTCTTGTCAAGTCCGCAATTCCACAATTTCAGAGTTTTCCCATTCGGAACACTGAAATATCCCATTTCGTTTAGAACTTTCTACGAATCTGTCACCAGAGTTTCTGAACTACCGAGCCATGAAAACGCTGCACTTAAGTTTCCTTCAAGGGGAGAAATGCACACCGCGCGCTTAGTCAGGAGGCACCTAGCGTTTCTTTTCCCTTCAGCGAGTGTTCTAAATATAACGGCATTCTTATTCCTCTGCTCTTCAGGGCAACGCATCTATCGGGCCACAATTTTTGGCTACAGTATAGTAGCATAGGGTCGGCCACGGTAGCCGAACGGTCTAAGGCATGCACTGTCTTCGCTCGCTTAGAAGCCGGAATCGTGGGTTCGAATCCAACTCAGGGCATATATGTTTGGTGTTTTTATATGTGTGTGCGTTTTTCTGTGTTTGTGAACAGGTAGAGGCCTTGCGACGAAATGATCACCCGCCCAAGGAGTACTACCAAATGTTTAAGATCTAGTAAACCAAAGTGAAACAGAGAGCTTCATCGAGGTAGGCCAAGGCTTAAATTGGGGCCGTAGCGCCAAAGAGGAAAAATATATGCACATTATGGGTCCAAACGACGCATGTAGATCTTGATTGGATGGATTTCTATATTGTTTGGTATTTAGTAACCAATAATGCTCTGCTGAAAAGAAATAGATTTCGTTTCCAACGTAACACAATCAAGATTTATACTATATGAGGAAACATGTCTAATATATTTGAACTGAATATGTAGCAGTGTCTGTGTAACCTAGGGGCAACCTAGTGCCTCAGTCCAACACTCAGAAACAGCAGAATGTCAGGCGAACACGAGAATGGCCGATGATGACTATGGTCTGCTTCAGCTGCACAATTCTTTCTTCATTCATCAGTCATGAGCATCGGGACCCAGACAGTGCTTTCGACATTGAATAACCGGAAATCCTCTGGACGTAACATAGAGCTTCGTACAGCTTAGCAGAACCTGCTGCGTGTGGCTTCGACATTCCTGGAGAAAAAGGAACTGCACAAGAATATCACGTAAGAACGTTGGACCCACCGCTAAGGTATCAAATTTAGGAATAAATTGCGCTGCAGGATCTGTAATTAGTTCGATATAGACCTGAAGTATGCTATACGGCAATCTCATTGAAAGGTCACTTAAGTTTCGCGCACCATTAGAGTCAGTGGAGGACTTCACTCTGAATATGCCCACTTGCACACAACGCCGTAACCCAAGATCTGTATCTGTTCTGGATATAGGAAGGAAACAGAAATGAAATTAAATATAAAAAATATGTGTGTTTAATCGCGTAACAAATTATTTATTTCAACCTGTCTCGAGATTTCTAATGCGCCGTAAATTAAGTAAAAGCATAATGGGAGCCATAATCCAATATATCATTGGGTCCAGCTGTAAGTTCTCGTGTGAACTGCCAGTTGCTCATAAGGGGTCAGTAAGGTAAATATTTCAAAATAACAGTTATGTACCCGTATATGCGAGTATTTTCATAGCGCGGGATATGAAATATGTGTTATATACTTACAATGGAATATGGAGATGGTATTTATGGTTCAATCTCGTTTTGTCTTCCACACGCAGACATGAAAGTAGTATTATTATGTGGTCGTAAAATTTAAATGTGTTCTTATTGTAGTGCAGGAGACATTGCTTCATAGGCTCTTTCAGAGATGCTTCTACACACAGGAATTATTCAAACTGACTCTATCTTGCATGCTGGCACACATTCTTTTACTTATTTTAATCTAAAAGTAAGTAAAAGTGAAAGTAAATATTCCTGGTACTCATTTCTGCTAGAGGCTGAGTCGACCCCATGGCGCTAGTGCGGCTAGAAGGATTAGGTAAATTGAAAAAATATCCACCTCATCGGGATTCGATCCTGCGACCTTCCGGCTTGTAGCAGTGCCTCAACTAACTACGCTACCGCGCGTCCCGTCTAAAAGTAAGTTCCTTTACGAAAGTAACATTTCTCAGAAATTCTAAGATATCTGTTTTATGGCTGTGACATACCTCACCTGAGGAGTTGTTCTTATTCCGCTGCATAATCCGCCACTGAAACTCGTGGTAATGTCTGAAGCAAATTTCAAAGCAACTGTGGTCCCCATAATGGAGAAGCCAGCTAAACACTTTGTTCCCGTCACTTTACTGTGCAACTATGAATTCCACAGCTGTTATCAAATTTACTTGAATTACGTCATCTGTAAACTCCGATATGAGAAGAAACCTACAAGAAATTACAGAAGTTATGTTAATTAAAATTGTGAGAGGAAACTTCATACAAGTATGCGACTGTGATACTACACGTAAATGAAATTTCTCTCGAATGATGTAATATTTACGACTTTGATATGGTTTCTGGGTCTTTGAATAGAGAGACGACATAGCAAAATCACATTAAACAGGTAGTTCAATAAATCTCTTCACGAGCGGTACAAAGAATTCCCGTCCCGTCTTCCTGGGAAGCGTCATAATTCAATGGGCACAGTATAGTGCAAGAAAAATAGCGTGGCGCTTTGAAGCAGTTTTGAAATTAGGAATGCCTTCATCTTTATGAGTTCGAGCTCATATTTTGATAACAATAGAAATATGGAAGGTAAGTAAAGGGCCAGGAACATGTTACAGACAAATGAATACCTAACTAATGTTTTGATTCAGCACTGCTAATAAGGAAACCCGGCATTACACACGAAACTGAACCAGTTCAGCCGTGTCACACATTAGAACCTGTTTATCTAAGATCAGTTGAATCTGATATTCCTCCTTCTGGGTTTTCAGAATGTCATCTCTTTAAAGTAACGGCTGACGCCTTTTCTGCATGAGCTTCATATCTACCCATCCGTAAAATGTGTAAGTTCCATTACAGGTTTCTTGAAACAATTCAGTTAATTTGTGATGCTTTGGAAATAGCAGGAAGCCTTGCATGTAAAAATATGTAAATACGATATACAGAAGAGTAGAAAAATTGAAGGAACTCGCTGTGGACTGGGCTACTATGGAAGGTACAAGCGAAACGTCGTTTATGACATTAGAATGTATGAATACGAAAGTGTACCCATGTGCAATTCTCTACTCTTACCCCTCAGAAGACAACATTCCATTTGCCGTTACTTTTCTTGGGCATCGTTCCTTTTCCTTTTAATATTTTAATTTTCTACTGAATTTGATACTTTCTTGTCCTCGTTATTGTCCTGCAGGACTGTGGTTCATGACACCTGCTGCAACGCGCACGTTCGGTTGCTATACGTGTCACATGCTTTAACATTAACACCTTTACATTTTCCCACATAGTGCATTTGTATATTGTATATTTCTCTGCTAGAAACCGGAAGGTCGTGGGTTCGATTCCCGATGAGGTCATTGGATTTTCAATTTACCTAATCCTTCCAGTGACACTATGGCCCTCGGGTCGACTCAGCCTCTAACAGATATGAGTACCAGGAATATTCCTGGGCGGTAACAGGCGGGGGGCGCGTAAGGCTGACATCCTTACTGCCACCTCTGACCCAATTGTCTAGAAGATGTGGGAGCCTCAACAACTCACAACCCAATGGTTCTTCACGGCTTGTTATAAGGATAACTTTACCTGACTTTTATGAATCTCTGAAAATATTAACGATTATTTCCCGAATAGTATGAACATGGCACTAGTACAGCCACTTTATCCAGAACTGGACGCGTTCCAACAGACAAAATTATGCGGAAGTGGGACACATTTTTGTTCGTTATTTGCATGGAATTAAATACCTGCAGGATTTTCACAGACTCGTCTCCTGCTGTACAAGCCTGCACTGATAGGAGACTGCTGTGTACACTGGCTTTGGCAAAAATAGAATTTCTTATTTGGTTCATTGTGATTTCAGTAGAGCGGTTAGATTCTCAGCGATACATTTTAACCTGTACTAAACTGTCATCACGCTGACCACAGTGGCCACGCGGTCTAAGACATGAACCGTCTTCGCCCGCTCAAAGACTGGGGTCCTGTGTTCCAATCCCACTCAAGGCATGGATGTCTTTGTGCGTTTATTCTGCGTTTTTGTTGTTCGGTGAGTAGGTAGCGGCCTTGCAACGGGCTGATCCCCCGTCCAAGGAGTCCTACACACTGTGTATAGGATTAAGAAACTGAAAAATTGTTCAAGGTCCTAAAGGCTGTAGACCATACTTACTCATTTATGGAGCTGAGCCCTTCTTGAGGACAAGCCAAATCTGCAGCTACTCAAGAAATTCCCAGAATTTTATGGAACCCGAAGGTTCATTACCGTGCTCACAAGAGTCCTCCATTGGTCCCTATCCTAAGCCAGATCAATCCAGTCCATACCATCCCATCCTATCTTTCTAAAATCCATTTTAATATTGTCCACCCACCTAAGGCTTGGTCTTCCCAGTGTCCTCTTTTCTTCTGCCTTTCCCACCAATATCCTATACGCATTCCTCTTCTCCTCCATTCGTGCTACATGCCGTGGCCAAGGCTGTAGAGCCATTGACACAAAAATCGTCAAAGGCAATAAAATATCGCAAAACGCAAGGAAAGGATATTTACTCTAATTTTGGTGTAATTATCTGCATCACAGTAGCCGATTTGGTTTGTAGGGTAAAGACTGATTAATGAGTTGTCTATTTCATGTGTTTCAACTGCAGACTTGGTTGAAAAAATTCATTAAATCAATCAGGAAACTTTGGCAGTTTGCCAGAGGAATACGCCGTTGAAGCAGTGTCCTTCATGCTGTTCTGTCAGATAGCCATAGAGCAACGTTATTCGAAGCAAAGAAATTGGAGACATCCCTTATTTCACTCTTGTCACGAAAATACAGAATATTAAGAGGGGAACGTCCCTCGGTTACGGTGCAATGCTCTCCTGAATATTTCCAAAGCAATTCGGACCACATTTCACACAGATGAGGTTCAGAATTCCGGCTATTCTCTCCACCGCCTAGAAACATGACTTCTCAGTATGGAGTTTAATCAAACGAAAATAACAAATTCCGTGATTTTAGTCCGCAAGCGAACTATACCGACCGAGTGACCGCCACTTGTCGGGGCGAAGTTTAGTGCCAAATTTTGGGGATAGAGGATGTCGCGTGGTCAGTGCAACGAATCCCCACGGCCGTTAATCTCGGTTTTCTAGACTGGAGCCGCTATTTCCTTCAAATAGCTCCTCAATTATCACCCCGTTCCAGACCCACTACTTCTTAAAAAAAATCTGGTAGCGCCGGGAATCGAACCCGGACCTCTGGATCTGTAATCATATCTACAAATTATTAACCAGTGTAAGGTAAAAGGCAAAGTTGTCCCTCTGCTTAATTAATAAAGCACTATGCCACGAAGGCAATTCTTGATCTCGGCACTAGTTGGAGGTGAGTGGTCAGCTTCACTCTCCGGCCGCTTTACCCTAGGGGGAAGAGCCTGCGGCACACATTTGATAGGAGACTGGGTGGGCCCCAGAGCCGGTGTGGACCATATGGGAAAGAGAATATTCTGACCCTACCGGGACTCGAACTCTGACCCCTGTATCCTCCAGCCCGTAGACAGTCGCTATACCAAGTGCGCTACCTCGGCTCAACCACCGTATTAACCATATTAAAAATGTTATAGGCAAGAACACACAAATTCATGGGAATAACAGAAAGCTCACTTAAGTTCTCGGCAGAAAAAGACTCACATACCAACAAATGTTGGATTTTTCGTCATTGCTCCGCGTAACGAAGATCCGACAGATGTACAAGATTCTGTGTCATACAGAAATGCCTTTGTAGACTTATATAATAGCAGTTCCGGCGAATTGTCTTAAACCTTGCAGTCGTAAACCGGACGCGACCATACAGCACCTTCTTATATGCAGTAATATTCAGATAATGCGTTGCAGCGAAAGAGGCGCGGCTTCAGTACTCCTCGCAGTGTTATTTACCGGTACGAAATAAATTACAATTTCCCCGTGGATGGGCAATTGCAAGGCAGAGGTGAAGTTTCTCAACTACTGCGAAATGAATGTGTAAAGAGCTGTGGAAGTAAAGCTGGAATCTCCCTGGACCATGACAAGAAATGAGGTTAAGCGAACAGCCTCGCCCAACGTCCGGTATTCATCGGGTAAGAGGGCGGTGGGTCCATATACTTGCATATCGGAACTACACAATAGTTGGCCTACTCAGTTTTAATGACAATATTTACAGAAAAGCGTTGCTTCTCTTCTGTGGGATGTACCTATACAAGCTTCACGCCATGCAATTATATTTGGCTTAAAATAATCAATAATAATAATAATAATAACAATATTTGTTAGTTCCATGATTATTTGATATTATATATTATTTACAAAGGAAATACGTTTTTCCCAACACTTTCTTTTGCTAATTGTGTAAGGAAAAGTAGGTTTATTATAGAACTATCATCATGTCTTCCTGTCCTCTCACTTACCACGTAATAATAATGATCCAACATTATTTTTACGCAAAACTTGGTATGAATAGCATTTAACTCTTCCAAGGCCACCTTTTATTTCCTACCCTTAATATTAACATGAACTATGCCACGTTTTCAGAACATCTGTTAGCTGTCTTTATGTCATGATTTTGCCCTGCATTCTGGTGACGAGACAGCAGCACATACTTACTTTACTGTTCAACGAAGGACTGTAGAACCATAGATAGATAGACTGAGAACCTTTGGGGAGCAGTGCAACCCTGACTCTTCTCTTCACCCCTTTCTATTCGTTCTTTGAAATCAGTGCTCAAAGGAACATAAAATTGGGATAAAATTCGGTTTCCATAATGAAAATTTTTATCTACGTTATCCTTCACGAGTAACATGGATGCGGAACAATAATTTGATATCTTCGTAATAAAAAAAATATATATTTAAGCCTATATTTTCTTTTACAATAAAATCTTATTTTGTTAATAAAATATACCCTCTCTCCAGTGACGCAACTAAATTGTGGGTGCGTGAGATCACCTACTCTTATCACGTGCATAGTGCTGTATGTTTGGGACTTCTGATTGGCGAAATAGAAGCGTTATGGGAGGGGGAACAGGGCTGCCTGGTCACTTCTTTGCTTAAGTGAGAAATATCAATCTCAGGAGTAGGATATTCGACTAACGAAACAAAGTTACGCGTGTAGGAATTTAAGTTCTCACCGCGATGGTTATTAAGAATTCCATCTTGTGGGACATAACGCCGTGTAGTCTGTTGAAAGTGCTGAGACGTTTCGAAGGAATATATGACCTCCATTTTCAGAGTCCAACAATAATACAAGTAAGATACCAGCATGAAGCGGATAGCAAGAAGTTTTGATTTCTTATTTGGCTTATTCTCTCCTGAACAAGGAGGTGAAATATTTCTCCGAAACGTAAGTTGACTTTTATCGGACTACACAGTGTCATGCCCCAGAAGACTGCAATGCTTGTCGTCTGCCCGATTTATTCCTGGGAATTAGAGGCTTGGTTCACTTCTACACTGAATTGCTGCGCCCAGTTCTCCATATAGAAAGACTGTGCTGACCAACGCAATTTTCTGCCCTGACACCTTCTGGGGAGATCTGTTGTTAAGGGCTGGATATAGTGCGCAATGCACATACAAAGTCATGAGAAGAGAGCAGAGAACCACTGAAATTAAATCGAAGGGTACGTTGTATCAATTTAGGAATGCAAGCACAGCTTCATCTAAAAAGAAAAATGTACAACGATTCTGTTAACATATAGTGGGCCATCAATAGAATGGAGAACGTAATTGTTTACGGAGAAGAACATAAAACGATTCGTCTGTTTGGCGTCGGTTGCGCTGGTAATCATGGAGCCTATTGCAGTACATAGGATACAGTTTAAAGTCGCGGCAATACCAATAGACTGCACCCATGAAATTGGTTGTAATCTCTTAACACAGTGTACTATAACTTTGAAAGCCAATATGAACTTGTTCGCGGCGCCTCTAGAAAGGCTTTTCGTCAGTAGCACTCAATGTGTCACTGTACGCTTTTCAATTTTGTTTGTAGACACCAGTGGGGCCATCGTGAATTTAAACTTTAAAATAGAATAATTGTTAATTTTTATATAAAATAGATCTTCAAGTCAGTATCAAGGAGCGCATTTTATAAATCCAGTATCACGCAATCCTTTAAACAGCTCTTTACCATCGATTATCGTATTTAACAACACTGTTTCATTTGCAGAAGTTACGTACGGAGAATGGGATTACTAAAATTATGAATGGTCAGCAAGTCAGGACCTGTGGGTAGTGAGTAGCTTAGGTGATCAGTCGCCGGATTCCCACAGCGGCGGTATGAGCTCGATCTCAGATCAGGTCATGTTGAAATTGTATTGGACAAAATGGCACTGGGACAAGTTTTCTCAGAGTACTTCGGCGTCTCCTTCCAATTCTCATTTCACCATATCCGCTATCATCCTTGGCTGGTGCAACACGTCCGCTAGCAGCCGATGTACCAGATAGACTCACTCTCACCTCACCCCAAGACTAAAAATAGGCAGACTTTGTATGTTTAAATGTATTGTAATGTGAATGGCCAGAGCGTTGCTGGGTAACGGACCGGTAAACATATGCGATACACGTTGGCAACAGCAGAACAATGAGGTTATGCAACTCGCTTCTAGGCGATGGTTTAGTAAACACACTTCCGCGCAGGCGCAATGACGTCACACAGCAACAGTGGTAGCTATCACGTAACTGGCTTTCTATGGAGTCCGTGCCGCGACCGTTGCTATGCAATCGCTAGGTAAATACATTCCAACAATATAGGCTGTTCTCCGCGTGGTCATTGCGAAGGCTATTTAACGACAGTTACAGACAAAACAGATTTCGGTATTCGGGAGTATTTGAAAGTGTTTACTATAGCCACGGAAAGTTTGTCGTGTGAAGATTTGGCCTGTGATTGGAAGACTTGAATTATATGCAGTATTTGAAGTGATCTGAAGCGCTAGTTTCTACGTTGAGATACGTCACGCGGAGAGGACTAGTGTGTGCGTGCAACAGTGGATTATGAGATGTGTATAAATCAGCGGTAGTGCTGTATTTAAGTGTAAATAAGAGAGATCGTGTAACCAAGTGTTAATAAATCCAATAATCCGAACTAGAACCCGTCATTTCGTCACGCGTACTCCATTACACGTTACAGTATTTTTCGTGTACTCATGTAGAGAGTAAAGGAAACTAAAGACATCAGGCACCACAATCCTAAATCCGCTAGAGAATGCAAAGAGGTACGTCAATAATACAAAAGGAAAAACTTTCCGTTACACTAAGGTTAATTATATAGGGCCGCGCCATAGCTCAAGCGGTCAGTCGCTGTCTTCCCAACGCGGCGGTCCGTGTTCGATCCTGGGTCTGGTGAAGTGGGACTTGTGGTGCACAAAGTTGCGCTGAGGCAGGTTTTCTCCGAGTACTTCGGTTTCACCTGCCAATCTTCATTCCACCAATTGCTCCACAATCACCCTCACTTAACATCTTGGGATGATACAATAGGCCAGAAGTGGCCGCACTACAAGGGTCTTAGTCCCACCCCACTAGCAATAAAAAGAAAGTAAATTATTCTTAGCGAGAAGTTGAGGCGGTCATTGTGTGTGGTAGACGGATGGTCCTTAAATAACGAACGGAAATTTACTGCAGAGGCATCTTGGATGTTAAACGGAGCAATCAGGCTAATGCAGTAGACAAACAACGCAAATTAATTTGTGCGCCTTTCTCCGTCTTAAGGACTTGCCATTTGTTTGATTGCGGAACCGTCCAATGAGATTTACAAACACTACACTCTTGGCTCCAATAGTTCTGAGACTTCCACTTTTAATGACGCTTCTGATATTTCTTAATATGTCATAGCTATAAAATGAAAGTCGATTCTCCAGTGTGGTGAAAATGATGAAAATAGATATTGTGAAGATTATTACGACTCGTTTTGTTGTCGATTCGACTCATATCCACTAACTGACGCAGGTTGAATGTCATTTATCTACTGAGGATAATTGTCCAGATCATAGAGGTTTGAAATCGGGAATGATAATAACAAATAAAAATTTGATTCATGAGGGAATTTAGAGCAGATTGAACTCGGGTAATGTCGCTACCATTCAGTTCAGAACATTTTGTTTTCTCGTCTGCTGTCTAAACACGTATAAATGAGAGCATACAAAACTATAATTTTGCACGAAATTTCGTAATGGTGTGAAGTTTGGTTAATTAAGAGGAGACTGAAATTGGATAATGCTTGCTACCATTCAGTCCAGAATATTTTGTCTTCTTGTCTGCTGTGTAAAAACATAAAAATTAGAATAAAAACTGTAATTCAGCCCGTGGTTCTGTACGTGTATAAGTATGAAACTTGGTCCCTGACATTAAGGGAGGAACATACACTGGATATGTTTGAGAACAGCATGTTGAGGAGACTACTTGGTCCGTAGAGGGATAAAGTGACAGGAGATTGGAGAAAACTGCATAATGAGGAGCTTCATAACTTGTACTCTTCTCCAAGTATAATTAGAATGATCAAGTCAAAGAGGATGAGGTAGGTAGGGCAAGTGGCACGAATGGGGGAGACGATGAATGCATGTAGGATATTGGTAGGAAAGCCAGAAGGAAAGAGACCACTGGGAAGACCAAGGCGTAGGTGGGTGAACAATATTAAAATGCATCTTAGAGTGATTGGATTGGATGTTATGGATTGGATTGATCTGGCTCAGGATAGGGACCAGTGGTAATGAACTTTCGGATTCCATAAAACACTGGGAATTTCTTGAGTAGCTAGTCAATTGGCAGCTTCTTAAGAAGGGCTCAGCTTCATGAGTGAGTGAGTGAGTGAATCTGGCTTCTGACATTATCGGAAGAACATAAACTGACAGTATTTGAGAACAGGGCGCTGTGGGGAATATTCGGATCGTCGATGGATGTAAAAATAGAATTAAAAAAAAAATGCATAGGGGGGAACTTCTTAACTTGTACTCTTCGTCAAATATACGCGTAATTAGCATGATCAAATCAATAAAAATGAAATTGTCAGTACGCGTGAAGTCGAAAATAAATACATATAAGATTTTGGGGGGAAATCCAAAATGAAAGAGACCACTAGGAAAGCCTAGGTATAGGTGGTAGGAATAATATTAAAATGGATACGAGAATTAGTCGAGAGTATTTATTATGAATGTATGGATTTTAAAATTACTACTCAAGGCGGCAAAATTTTCACCGGTCACCTCTCAAGTTGCACGTTTAAAGTTTTGAAAAAACTGAACTCTTATTACTAATATCTAAACATTAACTGTTGCTGTCATACAACGTTTCGTTGAAGGTACCCGAGGGCAAGAGCCCTCCATTTCTCACGGGTCCTGCGTGTGCCACTTGACGTCGCTTTAATTTCGGACTGACACACTAACTGAAAGTGAGGATTACAATAAAGCCAACAGGATCACTGATGGCGCACAGAAGCGACGTTCTTTAGAAACTCTGACGTGACACCAGTTTCTATTAAAAACATAAGCTTCTCAAATTACCCAGTCACATGGCATCGTGTGAGCAACACGACAGGCTTTGTTGTTTCTGCGCTTATAAAAGTGCCGCTACTTTTAACGATTACACACGAAACGCAAAACGCGATGATTGAAACTGCATCACACGCCATTTTATTCGTTTATCTTTTAATTAATTTTACATTAACTGGTCTTCCTAATAGTCTTGTTCTTCTGGCTTTCTCACCAAAATCCTACATGCATTCATCTTCTCAACATGCCTGCTAGATGACCTCTCTATCTCATGCTCCTTGAGTTATATCATTCTGATTATATGTATTTTGCAAAGCTATGAACCCGGTCAAGGTAGCCGAGCGGTCTAAGACATGCACTGTCTTCGCTCGCTCGGAAGCCGGGATCGTGGGTTCGAATCTGTTTCCAGTGAGGTACGAACTGAATTCTTATACTACATTGCCCGTCACAGTAGCCGAGCGGTCTAAGGCATGCACTGTCTTCGCTCGCTCGGAATCCGGGATCGTGAGTTGGAATCCCACTCAGGGCATGGATGTTTAATATTTGTTTGTGTGTGTGTGTGTGTGTGTGTGTGTGCGCGCGCGTTTTCTGTGTTTGTGTACAGTTAGAGGCCTTGCGACGAGCTGATCACCCGCCCAAGGAATTCTACCGAATGTCTGAGATCTAGTAAACCGAAGGGAAAGGGAGAGCTTCATGGAGGTAGGCCTAGGCTCAAATTAGGGCTGTAGCGCCAAAGGGGGAAAAATAAGCTGTGGATCTCTTTACTATGCAATTTTCGACAACTTATTATTTCATCAGTAATACGAAATATGTCTACTAATGTAGAAGATAAACTTGAAAATGAATGTGGCGGCAACCCTCCATTAAGCACTTTGCCGAAAATTTGCGGCCACACAAAACTTGCGCCATTCGACCTCTAGAGGAAACAGACTCTCCTGTCATTCGGCAGACTGGCACATACGTGCATGAGCAGGATGTCCAGGAAACCATTTAGTTGCAACTCTGCACGTGACACAGATGGGTTTGGGCTCTGTAACAGCTTCCCCTTGCGGGCGCCACTGCGCGTCAGGTGGCTGTGTGTCGTTACAGCGAAGCATTCATGCATGTCAAACCCTCTGCGGTCTAGTGGTCAGAGTTCCTGGCTACAGATCCTGAGGTCTCGGATTTGATTCCCGGCGCTACTAGATTTTCTTAGAAGTAGTGGTTCTGAAACGGGATTCACTCAACCTTGTGAGGATAATTGCGGAGCCATTTCAAGGAAATAGCGGCTCCTGTCTAGAAAACAGATAATTAACTGCCGTGGGAATTCGTTGCGCTGATCGCACGACACCCTCTATCCGCTAAATTTGGCACTAACTTCGCCGACTAGTGGCGGTCGCTTGGTCAGTATAGTTCGCTTGCGGAATAAAGCCACGGAGTTTCTTTTTTATGCAGTGTTGGTCGGAAACCCTCAAGGAAAGAAGCCACCTTAAGGACCAAGGCATGGAATGGAAGATAATATTAAAATTGTTAAGAAATCCTGTGGTTTTAAGAAACAACCCGAATTCAACTGTCTCAGGATGCGGTCTACTAGCTACACTTACCAACTTGGTAAATTCATTCTGATTCCATAGGATCGGGGAATTTTCTTTGTGTCAAGCAGAAGCGAATCATTAGTATGGAAACTCCAGAAGAGTGTTAGGTTTTCCCACAGAAATTCCTTGCGCCCTGTGACACGCAGAAGCCTATACAGTCATTTCTGTTCCTGCAGTAATGTGACGGGAGGGGGTAGGGATGTTGCTACCCCTGCAGCAATGTGGAAAATAATAAAGTCATTACCTCCGGGAAAAGAGCCCTGCTCCCACACAGGCAAACACAAAATATGCGGTGCGTTTATTTCATTCACCAGGGCGTTCTGTGGTGTAGAACTACTCTGGTATGTAGAATTCACTTGTTTTCATACACAGCAATTAGAATAAAATGTTGCGATGATTAAAAACAGTTGAACACAAATATAATTTTGGGCGCTTGAAATATTACCGGTACAATTGCTGACTCGGATTCAAGGCATGTGGGAGTCCCACACTGCTACGGATTCAACAGGAACTGCAGAACAGTGTGAATATTTAAAGCAAATCTTACGTAGATATGAAAAATAATTTGCGAAATTTGACCATATATTTCATCTTATGTAAGATTTGAGGCTTTCACGGCGGTGACTATGAAGAAAGCAGTCTTCTGGGATTTGGCACCGTGTATATGTGGTATTAACCGACGTTTCGGAGGNAAAATTTTATATAAATAAACTTTTGAAGCATGCTACGAATAACATTGAAAATCCAGCCCTTAGTCCCTATGGGAAAAGGTTCCCATCCTGTTATCGACTTAAAATATTGAGGTATCGTATAGTACAGTGTTTAGACATTGTTTGAAAGGATTTTGAAGGAAACGACTGTGGTGTAACCGTAGTATCAGTCAATTACTTTGGGACGCCACAAATCTTGCACGAGGGTGGGGGAGTGGAGGGAAACAGGACAGCGAAGTGATTACGAGCCGCTCCAACGCAGAAAGCAGCTGCCAGCAGTGAACTGAACTGTCCGTCTCTCATACCTGCTGTTAGAGTATATGCTCTCCTCCATTACGCCCACGCATAAAACTGTTTTCTGAGCATTTGCCATCACATTGTAATCGAGCTCTACTACCCCAACGCATATGTTTCCGCTCCGTAGAGCCATGTAAGTTGTCTTCCCTCATAGAAAGACAGAATTATATTGAGTAGAGGTGCATTTGTAATTTCATGGTTATGTAGCATTCGAAAACTCATTCTCGTGAGGATAACTGAGGAGCGATTTCAAGGAAATAGCGGCTCCGGTCAAGAAAGCCGAGATTAACGGTCATGGGGATCCGTTACGCTGACATGACACCGTATATCCGATAAAGTTGGCACTAACTTCGCCTACAAGCCGCGGTCGCTCGGTCGGTAGAGTTAGTTTGCGGACTAGAAGACACGGAGTTTGTTTTTTTCGTTTGTAACATTCGAACTGTCCATGTATGACTGCCATTAGAGCTAAGATAGAGAGGGTTATAGTCACGGAGCATTACTCGATTATAAACAAAATTTACCTTTAGATTTTCAAAACCATTTTGTAATAATTAAGCTGCTCGTAGTCGTCGTGAGAGAAGTGGGGGTAGTTTCTCAGACTATGAACTGACAAAACATGGTGAATGTGCCGAATGTCATAATCTGATTAAAATTATGAAGTTAGATTCAGTAGGCCTTATATATTTCATACATTCATTCTTAGCAATTTATCACTCTCCATTAGTATCATTAATTTACGCAAATAAATTTTACTTGCTGACGAAGCTAATCAAGAGCACAGGTACTGCAGTACACAGAGCCATAAAGTCTACTGCAAAATGGTGCAAATAATAACTTCCACAACCTTCAATTTAATTCCATATTCATCATTGCAAAGAACTTTGTGAATATTAGTACCTGTACATATCTTCATTCATTCATCAGTAATCTGTCAAGACGACAGGTCCACAGTCTCTTCCAAAACAGTTCCTCCACTTGATGCGATCTAGAGCTTTCTCCTTCAAATGAAATATCTCGCATACATGGTATCTCTGGTATCTTATATACGAGTAATATAAAGCATTTTCTAATTGTAGAACTGCTTTCTTTAGATATTCGGTAGAGTTAAATTTGTGCTTCGCGTAAAATAAGGGACCAAAGTGAAATTCATCTGACAGATTTTACTACAGATTCCCAATATCAAATTTGTTATAAATCTGATTAATTTTTATTGAGACGAAGCGTGCGCGGATGTGCCGTGTGTTTATTCCATGCACGAAAGCATATCTGTTCATTTCAAAGAAGTGAGTAGCCAGCACTGTGCACACATTTAAGTTCTTAATAAAGTTAAACAAAAGTTGTTTCCCTGGTAATCAACTTTACTGATCGGAAACACGTTTTTCTTTCCGAAAACCGATTAGAAGTAATTGCTACACTGTAGCGTTGTCAGTTTCAGCGCCCAAGTAAATAGCTGAAAGCACCATTTTGTTACGGACACGTCAATTTAAGGTGGACGACATTCCAGTCTTTTGTTCGCAGTGTCTTTAACGGACAAAATATGATCTTACGTAAACAACAGCTAATCTAGTTCTATAAAATATTTAGAGAAGGCAATAATAATTCTTGCTTTTATCCTGCGTTGGACTAATAGCAGCAGAAATTCTGTCTTCACTTCTTTCACAGTTTTTTGTTCCTTGTTATCCCCTACAGCGTTGCCTCCCAAATCGTCCCAATTTCATATTCCTCTCATTTCTTTTTGAAAGATTGTTTAACCCAAAGTAGTGGAAGCCCTTACCGCCACACTTCTTCAGCAGCCTTCGAAAAAATGAAATAAATATAAGAATTGACTCTGATAAACATTCTTCGTTTGTGATGTTTTCTTTTATTCGCTCTAAATATAGCTGAATGTTCCTATCTGCTGCTAATAGAATTACTATATCACGCCTATATAAAACACATGCTGTATCTTACTATATTTATGGTCAATATTTATTGTTCAAGGGAGTACTAAATACAGGATGACAGACAAACTGCAAACGGAATCTATATCACAAAATAAGTTTTAAGAAGTTGCAACTTACAAGAAAAATATAAAACTAACTAATCAGAATTGAAAAAGAAATTAACATTACTAATCACATAGTTATACTCTCAAGGTTCTAAGTGTCCTAACAACACACAGCCTATATTAACGAACAGTTGTTCATAGTCAGTAAGGACCAAACCTATAAGACGCGTGGAATTTGTTTCGCGTGTGTATGAGCATCATTTTCTAGAGGAACACGAGAGGAAATGTAAAAATAGAATGACATAGATAGATTGATATACCAAAGAAAGTGAAGCAGTATTGTAAGTTGAGACACACGTTGATAAAACTCTTTTTCTTTTAAGATTTAAGACCTACAAAAAGCGATTTAATGAAGTTTATCCCCCAAACAATTTATTTCTCAAAGTTTATGACTTAAACGTAGGAGGTGTAAAGTACGGAGGAGCAAAACCATCTCAGAATGGATACCGTAGTTGTAAGAGCGTGGGAGCGAGCAAAACAATTCGGAGAACCCAGAACATTTTCTGCACATGGGCTGCGGAGCCTGTTTCTGCGGTAGCGCATAGGTGCATGCGCAGTAGAGCAGCTGATTTGTCACTCCAAAATAAATTCAGTGCCTTCCGACACAATATGTGGTTATTATCATGAGATTTCAATGTATGATGTCTTAGGGCGGCCGCACACCAACTACGTCAGGACAAGCATCAAGACATGAGACAAAAGACCGAGTGATTCATTCGTGATTCGTCAGCATGAAGCTGACGTCAGCATCATGACTCAGACCGGTGTGCGGCGGTTTTCATAATCTCATTCGTTTCAACTGTGCTCCTATCTTTGAGTCGTGTCGCAGACATCGTGTCTTGACTGTTACATGTCTTGACGCATGCCGGTGTGCTATCCACCAGCAACAACGGAGTGGCTCGTCATTCTTCAACTGAAAACCGTTACATAACATGCGAAACCGTTCCTGGTTCGCCGTGCTAATGCGGCAACTTCTTCACCACATGAGTGACGCATGTAGTCGAACCGCTTGGCTTGCGAAGCAGATATTTACGCATTTACCGTATTTACGCATGTATAGGCCGCACATTTTTTGCCAAAAATTCAAGAGGAAAACTGGGGTGCGGCTTATATTCGAAATATTCGAAATCACACTTCATTTAAAAAAATTATATTCATAATTAGTAATACAGGGTGTAATACTCCTGAAATAATATTCCAAGAAAATTATTTTTTCTATAATTTCTGTCTGAAAATTGTGCTGCGGCCTATACACGCACGCGGCCTATACATGCGTAAATACGGTAACGATTTCGAAATAATATGTTGGCTCATCTTTCACTCTCTCTTCAAGCAAGTGCTGGAACAACTGAGCAGACTAAATCCATGAAGTAGATTTCTTGAGAACTTAATAACTTCTGAGCTAGTCAATTTGGCGTCTTGTATGAAGCTTGACCGTTGATATCAGCGTTCGAAAGAAACAGCTACTGGACCCTAACTGCAACTTCAAACCTTAGTTTTTCAATATATATTTTAATATTGTCACGTGTTGGTAATTAAACACTGGGTCTGGATTGCTAGCTGGATTTATTTGACGCTTATAACTGGTAACTACAGACAATAACAACAGTCTTACCAATCCACACACATTACGAGCCACCATTGCACACGCTCCTCAATCTCCTCAGTTTGCTGCGACTTAACCAGTCGTTGCCCGGTTACGATCTTTACTACTATACGTCGCTGTTAACCATGAAGGTTCTGCTGTTTCCGTGCCCATGTCCTCACTGGATGACAGCTGGCTCGCAACAATTTTTAATGTTATTCTTAGTGGGATAAGACTGAGTCCACTTGGTACTGCGGTCACTGTTGGCCTGTTGTACCAGTCACTGATGATAAGCATCTCAATGAGGAAAACAGTCGGTTCCCGAAACCCTAAGACTGTGGATAACGCCAAGTATAATATTTAGAACACAAAACTGTGTAGAAATTTTACAGAATTATTGCGTGGCCTTTACGTGACCAAGCGAACCTGAGAGAAAAGGCATTTATCTCCTTCTTGAAGTGCAAGGTGACACTTACGTGTCGTTCAAAAGCACAGTAACACGATTTCAACCGCTACTAGAAATAACTGCATTTGTGTCTCCCTTTGCACACCCCGTCTTAGGTGTTAGTTTCCGAAGTACATAGTCTCATCACCATGAATGGGCGAGTCTGGCCAGTCCTTTTCTGCACTCAGCGTACGTCGTCCTAATCTTCTGATCTGACAATGTCAGAGACAAATGTTTCGAACAAAAGTGGTGTAAAGAACACATTTGCCGGTTAATGAAATATTTGGATCTTGGCTATTTTTGGAAAAACTTTGCAAAAGTTGTCTATTTCGTTAAGAGCATCAGGTGTTAAAGAAGAGTTATACATCTCTTAAAATCCTGACGGATTACCCTGATTAAACGGTAATCTTTGAATTATCCACTTTTCTCATACTGTGCAAGTTCTCAAACCGAATCGTAGCATTTCTTACACGTAGCAGATGTGGTACTTGGGCTTCCATTGCGATTAATTACAACATTCAGTGTAAATGAGTCCGTATGAAAGGCGGATTATCGCTCACAGTGGCAGCGCCGTCTAAGGTATGAAATATTTTCGCCCGCTCAAAAACTGAGATCGTGGTTCGAATCCCACTCGGATCATAGATATCGCAATATGATAAATCCGAATTGATTAAATTAATGTAATTGAGAAACTGCATGAAACTTTGGCTGAATGTACTTGAAATCAAAAGAAATTCCTTATCCCTTGATTTCAAGCTTTGACTATATGTCGGGAAGTTGCAACGCTGTCTGGTCGATGTTCCTAATGGAACAAAAGCTCTCTCCTTTTGATGTGGGGTAGGACGCTCACAGTTCCTGCTTGCTCTCTTAGATTTCCTCCTTATCAACAGCAACCAACAAAGGATGCCACAGGTTCCCAGATACACAGCTCTCTACCCTGAGCCACTTTAATTCATTCCACGCACTCCATAGCTTCATATCACTTTAATCCACGACCAGGTCTTCCAAGTCGTCTATTTCGTACAGCACTTTCCGGCGAAAACTCCCTATGAGTTTCTCATCTCTCCTACGTTTGTTACATGTGGCACCCATCTCACCCTTTTTGATTTAGTATTTGGTGAAAAGTGCAAATTATGTTCATAGTTGGGCAATTTTCGCCAGCTTCCCGCTACTACTTCTTCCTGGGTCCATAAATTCTCCTGAGCACCCTGTTCTCAAACCTACTTCATTTGTGCTCTTCCCTTAGTGCGTTAATATGAGAGATTAAGTAGGGTTGCCATATGTGAGGAGCAAAATTACAGTTTTGCATTTTAGAAAGCAGGCGGCGAGACAAGACAGCTGGTTTTAAAAAGAGTAAAACTATCCCTGTAACAGGCAGTGGAGGCGCATAGGGTTGTGAGACGTCAAGGCTCCCACATTTTCTAACCAATCAATTCACAGATGGCGGTGAGGTTGTCAGCCTTACGCGCCGGCCACCCTTTACCCTCAGGAAGATTCCTAGTACTCATTTCTGTTGGAGGCTATGTTGGCTCTAGAACCATAGTGCGGCCGAAAGGATTAGGTCAATAGAAAATCAAATGACCTCGTGGGGAATCAAACCCGCGACCTTCCGGCTTGTAGCATAGTGCCTCAACCAACTATCCTACCGCAGTAACACCACAGAGGGAAGGAAATTTCAAGCAATATAGATCACGTTAGTTCTTATGTTCACCTACATAGGGCTGGCAGACGGGGATGCGCAATACTAAAAACAAGAGAGACAAACCCGTCCAGTATCAAATTGTTGCTCCTTTTTACAATCTTTTAGATCTGCAATATCTCACGCTTATAGAGGAAATAAAGTACAGTATGAGTAAGAACGGAAGTAAAGATATGAGTTTTAATATAAACTTTGTTCGGCATTTATATTTTAAAGTGACTTGGCCTTTGCATGTTCTGGAGTGGAATGTTGTGCTTTGCTTATAGCAACCACCTCTCCATACTCGTTTCAGCTCGACATCTGTAACTGTCAGAACATGCACGTAACTTTCATAACAGCAAATAAACATCTACTATGGTAGGCAGTAATAACAGGGTAAGGTTGTCCAAGTTGAAGTTTCCTACTCAGAGATATAAGCAGTAATGTTGTATCCGTATTGTTTGTCTGACTTAATAGCTTGTATTATTAGAATATTCGCCAAAATATAACAATAAAACCGCATGCATTTAATTTTTACCATGTGACATGAAACCATGCTTTTTATGCCACGGTACGCCGTTCTTTTGCAGATTACTGGTACGTCATCCAGATATGGAGGACAGCTAGAAATATATTGAATGTTCAGTCATGGAAATATGACACAAAGTGGTCTTCCAGCATGTTGTTTGTGGCCTTTGTCTTCAATTATTATAAGTGTCATAATATATTTACATCAGATTTCAAGAAAAAAAAATATCCCAAATGGTTCGACAATGCATTAAAACTTGAACGTTTCTGTAGATCATTTCGTGTAGAAGGGAAGTGACGATTTTGGGGAATTCTAATGGATTCTAAAACGTAGAATGTTATATTCGTGGTCATTTACGCTATGACACCTCAGATTTCATAGACACTGTGCATTTCCTACTGTCCATTACGCTACATTATAATACCATTCTTGTGTGCCCGTTAGTGTCTCTATTGCAGTAACAGAGTCGTTAAAGAAACTAATGAATAAGCTGAAGGGCCAATCGCCACAATCTTGTTATCTCGATTCTCATGGACTTAGAGCGTTACGTCTGTCTTTAATTTGGAGACAAACGAAGAATGAGTGTTCGTACAATAGTGAAAGGAATAAAAATGCTATGGGATCTGTCATAAAATTCAGTGCTGTTGCAAAAATGGTGTAAATGTTCATGGGAAATTCCATTAACCAAAGATGCTATACTCCTGATAGATATGCAAAACTACAGCACTTCTAATTATTGTATTTCAAAGTCGGAATCTAATCATGCACTGTAAGCGAACACTGTCAGTATTCTGCATTTTCTTTCCTCTCGCTCCCACTTCGGAGTAGCTTATTTCTAATTTTCATTGAATATTTTTACAGACGGTAGGACTCCTCGGATGGGTGATCAGCTCGTCATAAGGCCTCTACCTAAACACAGGACAACGCAAACGCAGAATATCGTACACACCAGAAATCCATGCCTTTAATAGGATTCGAACCCACGATCCAGGGTTCTGAGCGGGTGAAGAGAGTAGATGTCTTATACCGCTCGGCTACCGTGACCGGCCTTCTGCAATTATGTTTCCGAAATAACAAGAATTTTAGACTGAAACGACATAAAGATCAATTTAGTCCTTGAAGTTAACATTTCATTTCGAATGTTTATTTTCTATTGTGAACCGTTCGGTGTGATGATTTGTCGTAATTCGAACTTTGCCAGATCTTTATTTTTCAAGAGTCCAGGCGTTTATAATCATCACAGCGTAACAGAATAAGAAAAGGTAAGAAGGAATAAAGGGCTGGGCGTGTAGAGCGTGTGGTGGAAGTAAGAAATCCGTAAATAGGTTAGCTTGGATACATCAGGAGAATAAGCCAGTGGGGATGCATAAAAACATGCGCGCTGAACAATAGCAGGCATATATGGAACCCTGAAAACAGTATAAAATATTTTGAGTTTTCGCAATTCGCTGCTGGCATTGGCACTGAGTATGTTACACTATTGACCCGTTAAGTGAAATATTTGCTGTTATGTGTCTAGTTGAATGTAAGAGCGGGGTAAATGCTTCATCGCAGGAAAAGTCGAGAAATGTTCTGTAGTATGCCTGTTATTTGGGCCGCGCCATAGCTCAAGCGGTTAGTCGCTGGCTTCCCACCGCGGCGGCCCGAGATCGAGCCCGGGTCTGGTCAAGTGGGATTTGTGGTGGACACAGTTGCGCTGGGGCAGGTATTCTCCGAGTACTTTGGTTTTCCCTGTCAATCTTCATTCCATCAATTGCTCCACAATCACCCTTACCCGTCATCTGGGGCTGGTACAATAGGCAAGAAGTGGCCCCAGTACAAGGGCCTTAGTCCCACACCACTAGCAATAAAAAATGCCTGAATGCGAAATATTCTTGGGGATAAAGGGCGGCAGGCGCGTAAGGCTGACAACCTTGTCTCCATCTGAGAGCCGATTGTCTAGAAAATGTGGGAACTTCGACGTCTCACAACCCTATGGGCTTCCACGGCCTGTTACATGGTTACTTCTACTTATCTTTTACGAAGCTTTTAAGAGAAAGAGATAAGTAGAGGAAGACTAGTTATTTCTTTCGGTCTCCAATACTGAGTTCCTGATACAAGCATGTAGGAATGTTTATAGGCTTAATATTGACAGATTACTAGTCCATCTCACGGTCTCTTCTAGGTTACACTCATCATTGAGAAATTCATTAAGTCATATTTTATCCAAGTATATTTTGCAAGATCGGATAGTGCCATCACCTTCTACGCCAAATTCTGGAAATTTTGACTAGATCTGCTCCGTCTCCAAGCGAGACTTCGTTACGGAATCATACCTCATATTATTAAAAGGAATTAAGAGAAAGTTGCAATATCCAGAATATTTAAGAGTAATTTGTAAGTCTCTTACACATCGATGTAATCACCGTCATACGGTTCAATTGAAAGATATAGTAATTGAGACGATTTTCTTAAAAATGTGCATAAACAGCATACTATTTGAAATCTGTCTATCTTGATATTCTATAATGGTATGAACATGGAGATTGTTCAGAATTTTGCTTTTGGGATCGAAACCGTTCCATGTGGAGTTGCAAAGTCTTGTTTTGTTTAAATGTATTTTCCATTAAACCGAAAATGGCACAAGGAGTGGGCGAAATATTTCGATTTAATGGGTCATTATAATTTCGGATATGAAATTTGGATGGAGATATATTTTAAGCTCTCGCATATTATTGAGAAAAGCCATGGAATTTATGCCGTGAATGTATGACTATATTTCCGCCTTTTTATTTTCAGAAATCATCCTGACCGTCTGGGCTTTTCAGTATGATTAAAAGCCTTAAGCGTTTAAATTTGTTTGTCCGTTACTTTGGTTTATAATGTAGAGTTTTAACTTATAATTCCATACCTTGAAATGAGATTTCTTTTATGAAAATACATTTCATTAGTAAATTGTTACATTCCTAATGTAAGCGCATAAAGATTTATTCTCAAGTAAGCTTTTGTTTGTAGAACTATTACTTTAGTGTCTGCAGTGTGTAGCATCAACATTTAAACGTAAAAGTAAAAACCAAATTATGCACTTTAAAGAAATATGATAATATTCAATTACAAAAAGCAAAAAACAAACTCCATGGGTTGAGTCCGCAAGCGAACTATACCGACCTAGCAACCGCCGCTTGTCGGCGAAGTTAGTGCCAACTTTAGCGTTCAGAGGGTGTTGCGTAGTCGGCGCAACGGATCCCCACGGCCGTTAATCTCGGTTTTCTACACCAAAGCCACAATTTCCTTGAAATAGCTCCTCAATTATCCTCCCGAGGCTCAGTGGACCCCGTTCCAGACCCACTAGTTTCAGAGAATCTGGCAGCGCCAGAGTCAAACCCGGTACATCAGGATCTGTACCCAGGAACTCTGACCACTAGACCACTGGTAGCTTTATTATATCTGCAGGTATCAGGGATATATAAATATTGCTTTCTCAGCTCTGGAACCTTCGGATTATAATTTTATATGACACGGATCCCAATAAATATTTAGTTTACATATTTTTATTCTCAGAGTTGAATTCAGCGAGTGGCCCTAAATACAACACAAAACGTGTTGCAACATCCTCACGCAACGCGGTTCCATCTGTAAAAATTGTGAAATGCCGCGTACATTAGATAAATACGTTTTCCGGAAATTGACGAAATGGAACGGAAGTGTATATGAGACAGAAGACAATAGCGTCCCTGCATACAAGTCTGATGGGCGAAGCGGTGTTTCTGTTTACGTATTTTGTTCAGAATTACAATATGGCGGTACTGCAGCGTACCATTTCGTAATTCTTGTGGTTTATTACGGCCATGGAAACCCAATAAAGTACAAACTTGAATCATCTATATAAGAACTCATTACAGACAAACATGATTGTTGCACTTAAATCAGTCTACTGCCTCTGTGGTCAGAGTTCCTGGCTACAGGTCCAGAGGTCCAGGTTCGATTCCCGGCGCTACCGGATTTTCTGAGAAGTAATGTGTCTGGAACGGGGTCCACTCAGCCTCGTTAGGATAACTGAGAAGCTACTTCAAACAAGTAGCGGCTCCGATCTAGAAAATCGACATTAAAGGCCACGGGAATCCGTTGCGTTGAGCACGCAACACCCTCTATCCGCCAAAGTTTGCACTAACTTCTCCGACAACCGGCCGTCGCCTGATCAGTATAGTTCCCTTGTGGACTACAGGCCACGGAGTTTATTTTTGTTTTAATCATGAAGTCTAAGGAGTGATTTCACATGCAAAAATTGGAGTGAAACTGCAAAAGCATAATGTGCGGTTTTTATGCTGGTACAATGTAATATGGTTATGTGCCATTTTTAATTTTGCTCTGCATTTACTTATAGTTGCTACACATATGTTATCAGTCGTAACAAAAATATTTTACTGTGCCGCTCCCTGTAATTTTGGGTGATTATTTTCAACCAATCCCGACTCACAGAACGCTGAAGCAGCTATGTATATGTTCATAAAGTCCATTACTATTAAGACGACACGTTTAAGTATGTTTTTATGATATAAAATTAATTAATTTATGTGACATTAAAATAGCAGCCATGTTATGGCATGATTCTTTAACAATTCAGAATTAACGTTTACGGACTACTTGCGGACATAAAGGTAAAGTTGTCCCTATGCGTAACTAATTAAGCACTACGCCATGAAGGCGTATGGGGGAGTGGATGTATAGATCGAAGTTTTCTTGACCTCGGCATTAGTTGGAGTTGAGTGGTCAGCTTCATGCCCCGGCTGCTTTACCCACAAGGAAAGAGCACCGGTACCCATTTGATAGGAGGTTGGGAGGACCCCAGAGCCGGTCTGGACGACATGGAGAAATGAAAATTATTACCCACACCGGGACTCGAAATCCGACTCTTTGGTCGTCCAGCCCGTAGCCAGTCTCTATACAGACTGATCTATCCCGGTTCAACATGCACACATAGTCGGTAATAAACCATATTCTATAACATATCTTACGTGTATCTGTGTCTTTATTAGCAAGCAGGAGGACATGTGAAATAATTTCTCAGACACATCCTTTTTCTATGGATCTGTTGTTTGTATCGTGACTCTTTTCTCCATTTCTGAACGGTTCAACGACCAACTAAAAGTCCCTGTTTTCTTCCGCATCAATTGGCCGTCACAACATTAGAAGGAGCAAAAGAGAGAGCAGAACTGTTACAATGTTCAACATGAAGCCTTTTGTCACTTGAAGGAAAATAAAGGAGACAACTCCATAATGACTGTTACGTCTGTGAAGTAAATACGTCACAGGAGCTCTACTTCAAAACTGGCTAATGTTAACATGGATCTGTTCACGTCAGAATCACTTAGAACAAGTGGGTAAGGTGGTAAATACACGTGATTCAGATGTTTCCCGTGTAATCTTCACGTAATTTATATCGATCTGATTAATTTCAAAGGCGAAAGAGCTTACCGATATTAAAGGTAATATTCCTGTGCTTAACTAATTAAGCACTACGCCATGAAGAAGTGTGGGGCTGTGGATATATAGAGCCACATTTTCTTGATCTCGGCACTAGTTCACAAATCCCACTTGATCAGACCCGGGATCGAACCCGGGCCGTCGGGTTGGGAAGCCAGCAATTAACCGCATGAGCTATGACGCGGCCCAAGCAGCCCGTTGCTCACGAATGTTAAGCCTCTTATTACACACATAGCAGTCCCGTGTTCATTATGGAAGTTATGTTCTTGAATTGAACAGCGGATATCGAAAACTTATTTTTCAAGGGCGCAGTCCTATGGGAAAGGAGAGGTGAAGTGATTAGGCCCCTGAAACATACTTAAGCAAAATGTGAAATTTTAAAATAAATAAGTGTAGTATGACATATATTTTATCTGTTGTTCTGTATGATTGTGAAACTTTGTCTTCTACTTTAAGGGAGGAACATAGACTGAAGGTATTTGAGAACAGGGTGTTGAGGAGAACATTTGGAGATAAGAAGAGAGGAGGATGAGAGACGAAGTGACAGGAGATTGGAGAAAACTACATAATGAGGAGCTTCATAACTTTTACTCTTCTCGAAGTGTAATTAGAATAATCAAGTCAGTCGCTGTGAGGTCAGCTCTTTTTAAGGGACCCAACTGAGTAGGTGTATACCCCCCTCACCTAAAGACGGAAACAGATCCAGTTTCCGACACATTGTGTTCTCTGGTTTCTAGAATATCAGACAACGGAAAAACTGCAAAAACCCAGTTATACTGATCGATATTTCTATCTTAGCGCAGCTGCTCCGAACTGTTTCATTTTATTGAACACTAATATTTCCCGCGCTACTAAAGTGATATCTCCTTTAATACCATTTGTCTTCTGGTCTGAGTATATCTGATGTTGTAGAAGCTCAGATCTAAACAGATCTTCCAGATGATTCATCCTCTAGCACCGGATCGTAAAGGGAATAAAACCAAAGATCAGAGGTTGTCACGGCAATCAGTATCAACATTATATCAGAAGACCTCAAGCGTAAAGCTAATGGTCTCTGGAAATCATGTTTCAGAAATAAAAGAAAAAGAATAACTAAATACGAGTTCAGCAATGTAGTCTCCTTGTTTATAAAGTCGTAATAAAATCCACAATATGATAAATCCAAATTTACTAAATTAATGTCAATGAGAAGCTGCATGAATCTTTAGCTGAATGTACTTGAAATCAAAAGAAATTCCTTGTCCCATGATTTCAAGCTTTGACTATATGTCGGGAAGTTGCAACGCTGTCTGGTCGATGTTCCTAATGGAACAAAAGCTCTCTCCTTTTGATGTGGGGTAGGACGCTCACAGTTCCTGCTTGCTCTCTTAGATTTCCTCCTTATCAACAGCAACCAACAAAGGATGCCACAGAGACATGAAAACCGCATTATTAGATTTCTAATTTTTCCATGCTCTTAATACTAAACCAGGAGATGTCGTAAAGATTTCAAACACGCCATGCGACACATAAGCCGTTTTTGAGCTTGATGTCGAGGATAAGCAAAGAAGAGAAGGAGGAAGCTTTTAATTTGCGCCCTGGTCTTGAGACCCAGCCGCACTCTAGCATCTGACATTACTGGGGGGTCGAGGGGGAGGCAGCTAAGAAGTCAGGAACTTGGCCCACCTGTCGCCTCGCTACAAGCAGGCCTCAGGACATCAGGCATACAGAAACTACATGGACCATCACTCAAAGAGCTTTATAGTTCTTACATTCTAATTGCAATACTAAAAGTTTTTGTGGCAGTGCATGTCTCGTATTCATTTTACCTTAATTCTCTTGGTACACTAAATTTATTTCCTTTTCAAAGATTTTAAAGTTATTTAGAGTTCTGTCATCCGGGATGTAGCGCCATGTATTCTGTTGAGAGTCAACTGAATTTTCGGAGCAGTATGTTTCTTTCATCTTCAGGGTTACCGATAAAGCCAAGCATGAAGTAGGAAGCAAGGAAATCTTTTCAAAGTAAGAAACCAGTGTGGAGCAGGCAGGCAACAAGCAAAACTGTTCTTGGCTTACTTACAAACCCTGTGAAAACCTGAAATCATATTTAGCATAATTTAATTAATGTTGTGTTTGTAATATACTGTATTTGTGACTTAGCTGATGTATATGTATTTTTGTTTGCATGTCTGCAGGAATATATGTACGTATGCATGAATGTATGCATCCACGCTTGTAAGTAAGCATTTATTTCCATGCTTCAATTAATGAAAATGTCCGCATTTGGAAGTACGCCCTAGCGTAGCATTTTCTTTACAGTCAGACGTTACATTCTGCGCTCCTCAAATCAGTCCCTCTACAGTGCAAAGGTGTGACTTCATACACGCGGTGCGAATACAAGAACCGGATTATTATCTTTAATATTAATATTATTTTATCTTGTGGATGTAAGTAGATTGTTATTCCTTTAATAGCTCCTGTCTCTTAAAGGTGTAAAAATGTACGCGGCAGTGTAGTTGGTCCAGGCACTATGCTACAAACTTGTAAGTCGCGGGTTTGATTCCCGATTAGGTCATTAGACTTTTCAATTCGCCTAATCCCTCCAGCTTCACTATGGCCATGGAGTCGACTCAACATCTAATTGAAATGAGCATCACGAATCTTCCTGGGGGTAAAGGGCTGCCGGCGTGTAAGGCTGTCAACCTAACCGTCATCTGTGAGCCGATTATCTAGGAAATATGGGAACCTCGACGTCTCACAAGCCTATGGGCCTCCACTTCCTGTTACAGGGATAGCTTTACCCTTTTAATAGCACCTGTCTTGCCTTCCCGTCATTCTAAAATGTAAGAATTCAAATAAGCAAAACCGTAATTTTGCTCCTCACATATGGCAACCCTACTTAATCTCTCATATTAACGCACTAAGGGAAGAGCACAAATGAAGTAGGTTTGAGAACAGGGTGCTCAGGAGAATTTATGGACCCAGGAAGAAGTAGTAGCAGGAAGCTGGCGAAAATTTCGCAGCTATGAACGTAATTTGCACTTTTCACAAAATACTAAATCAAAAAGCGTGAGATGGGAGCCACATGTAACAAACGTAGGAGAGATGAGAAACTCATAGAGTTTTCGCAGGAAAGTGCTGAAGGAAATAGACGACTTGGAAGACCTGGTCGTGGATTAAATTGATATGAAGCTATGGAGTGCGTGGAATGAATTAAAGTGGCTCAGGTTAGAGACCAGTGGCGGATTCTTTTAAGCCGGGAACGAATCATGGCTTTGCAGAAAGAACTGGAAATATTTTGAGTATCTAAGGATCTGTTAACTTCTGAAGCAGAAATTTTTCCATGTCT
Organism: Cryptotermes secundus; assembly: GCF_002891405.2. Lineage (NCBI taxonomy): Eukaryota > Metazoa > Arthropoda > Insecta > Blattodea > Kalotermitidae > Cryptotermes > Cryptotermes secundus. The sequence goes on from NW_019744110.1 coordinate 1,525,647, forward strand.
GTCAGATAGGCAGTTAGTAGCACCCTTCACGAAAATCTCACATCGATTCCCACATATAGTAGACTGTGTTCCCTGGGCAACTCGTAAATTCTAACTAGAAGCTAGTTACTTGTTCCGTTAGTTAGATGGTTTTTCAGTCAGTTAATTGGTTAGTTAGTTTGTTGCTTCATTTACTGTTTGGTCAGTTGTCTAGTGTGTTAGTTAGTTAGTTAATTAACTAACTACGAAAACCGTGCAGGCAGATTTCACGTTGATACCTTCAAACAGTCGCCTTGTTTCCTCTGCAACCCGCAACTCCTCACTAAAAGCCGGAGTGGGGCGCACGCTGTTGGCTACTTCCACCCTCACACTAATTAGCTTTATCTCTACATACACAGAGGGCGTGTTGAGACGTCCCTCGGTGTTTGCTCCGAATTCGGAACAAGAACACTACAACACTACCAACAAGTGCACACTACGCAGAGAGTCTTCCATGTGGTTTCAACCACAGTTTTCACAGACACCAAATTTATTAATGGATTTAAGTGTCCATTTTGAAGAAAAATAATATTGAATTAAGTCAAGAAAGTGGAGATTTTCCGAACAGTAGTCGAGAAAACTGTTTTTGTTACTTACCAATCTACAGTATTTGTAATATTGCTTATTGTACTACACATTCCGTAAACAATGCAACAAATTGTTCCTTCTCTCTTACATTTTCACTATTGACACAGCATGTATCGGCCCTAAATGGCCATCTTCAGGTACCTTACTATGCCGAAACTGCTACTGCTTCCTAGGAAGACACCTGAAGATGGCAATTTAGGGCCGATACATGCTGTGTCAATAGTGAAAATGTAAGAAAGAAGGAACAATTTGTTGCATTGTTGACGGATTGTGTAATACATAAACAGTTTTAGATATAGTAATACAGCAGGATACTTAAATACAGGATTCCAGTATGTCTTTCGGAAAATACGGAATCCGACGCCTGAACAGAAAGACGGGAATTAAGAAAATTCGTGTCCAAGTCTACATGAACATAACATTCTTCGGGTGGTTTACTTCGCTATTCTGGAATATTTCCTTGAGGAACTGCTACGTATTCGATTATTAGTTCACCAGAACTTCATATCACCTCCTTTACGCACAATAAATTCCGTCGGCAGCCATATTGTTTTCCAGTATACGTCAAACAAGTCGTTACCGCTTGTACCCACGTCAGAGGCAGATGATCCTGCAGGCGAAACGTTAATTTTCTAGATAATGCATTTATGGAGTTCACTTCACAGTAATCTGGAGAACTGTAACGCTGTGCACATCACAACTGACTGATATCCCAAAGGGGATGAGATCGTGTGTGCATTTAGGCGTGCTTTTCCGTCCAACATAAATTCTTGTTGCTGTAGGCCTCACTGGTCTCATTACAACTTTCTCTCTCTTACATTGGCTGTCAGGTTAGGTTACTTTGTGCTTCTGACTCACCTGAGGATGTGACAAAACCAAGTATCAATAACAAATGTATGGCCTAAGTAGAAAGACCTACAACCTTGTCCCGTCGAAGATGGAATCTCATTTTCAAGCACATAAAGAGTCTTGGAGCGAGCAAAAATTCTATCATGAGTATCGAAACCAAGAATAACTGCACTGGCGAGGACCAACAGTAATTTATTGCTATGCTATACTATATGCTGGCGAAGGCCAGCAGAAATTTACTCGAAAAGAGAACTAGTCGCCAGTCACAGCATTCATAGTCGGTTTTCAGGCGTGAGCAGAGGGATCTCCATTGGTAGAAGCCGGTACCAAGCAACAGCTAGTGAAGACATAATGGGATGAGATGATTTTTTTAAATTCGCTTAGTGGGGGGTGGAGTCCAACTGGGTCCACTCGGCACGGCGGCTACTGATTGCGCTATTGTAGCCTGCCCCGGGTGATTATGATGATGGAGAATTTGGTGGAATGAAGATTCGCAAGGGAAACCGAAGTACTTGGAGAAAACCCGCCGCAGCGACAATTTGTCCACCATAAATCCCACTTGACCAGACCCGGGATCGAACCAGGACCGCCGCGGCGGGAAACCAGCGACTAACCGCTTGAGTTATGGCGCGGCCTTATGAGGTGACTTATTATGCGCTATAGTAATTGGCAGATTGTGTACATTGTTGATAGTTTTACGTATAATTAGTTATAGTTACGCTAGTCCTAGATTACTTTAGAGTGTTTAATTATTTGTCGTAATGGCTCATAAGCATTCAGTAAATCTAGTTACCGATCTAAATCCCGTGTCTAATCCCTAACTTGTGAAAATATCATCCACTTGTATTTCTGGAGAGTTAAAAAGGTTTTGGTGCAACATCTAATAGTATAAGCATTATTCATTCAATGTGCTCTCAGACAGGGAAGGAAATTAGCATTTGTGAGTTCGGTTTACAGTTCTCCCTGCTCTCACAGACCATCTGTAGACTACTGACATGTATTGAGAAATGACGTCAGATATTCAGATCTGTAAATAACGAAAGAGAACTCCTCTCGGCTTGTGCTATAGAGTTTCTGTCACAGTAGGTGAGACTAAACGCAAAAGAAAATCATCAAGTGTGTTGTGGATGTCTCCTTCTTTTGCCAGGGCACTCAGCTTTGCAAATTCGAGGCCCAATAGTTAAGGGGAGATAGATGCAGCTTGCTACCCCTAATGAATCGCCTCATTAACGCTAATTGCAATTTACGTTCACCAGCTTTTAAACGCTTGCCATAAACTAAGGCTTCCCTCCGCTATAACCTTACACTACTCGCTGGAGTCGAGTGTGCGTTACGTGCAGTCTATAGATGGTGCTGCCTATATTACATAATTATTTTTCAATTAGATTAAACTTACTTAGCTCGGGATAATTAATTTGTGAAGGAAAGAGAGTGGGAAGTTTAAGGACGCTAAATTCATGTTACATGCATTACACAACACAATAAATGATTCACTGAGTGTAAGAACGCTGCTTATGGACTGCCTCGCTACCAACGCCATGCTGGATTTTTTTAATTTTTTCATGGGAACCACCAGAGTGAATTATAAATAATCTTTAGTACTAGATGCACCTTCAATTGTTCTTGTTATACTCATTATTTCATCGCAATATTACACTTGCCCTTGGAATATGTGATTATGTTAACTCCAAATATAAAGTATTTTCACTTGTTAAACTGACTCTTGACGGGGTTTTGGATTTGATATTGGATTTATTACCCACTTTAACACACAACTCGTAATTACACTTAAGTATAACGCAATTCTTGATCTCGACACTTTAAAAATCACTACAACACAGCCAAGTCTTCTCAGTTTGCTGTGTCTTCACTAGTAGTTGCCTGGTAACGGCTCCAATAATGTCTGTTCCTCTGCTTCCGTGTTCAAGTCCTCTCTGAATGGCGACTTCCATACAACTCAAAGTAAAAGTCTAAGTTATGTTACGACCGACGGTCAGTCGGCCAGTCTGTCTTGGAATAAAACACCCATCTGGGGCTTAAAAGACCAGCTTTTTATTACTGTCAAGCAGTTGCAGGCTTGTTGATGTGGGGCGCTCTCTCTGACGAGAGTACGCGTCTGTCGTTTGCCAGAGTCACAGTCAGCAGCAATAAGTCTGTTGTCAGTATGTACAATTTACATTTTACATGTTAGTAAATGTATGTACGTATATGCAACATATACAAGGCCTCTGTCAGTTCAGGTTCAGTACAGTAGATCATGCCCTATCATTAGTAACTCCTGCTACAACAGCAGTCTACTCACTTCAACGGTCGTATGCTTGACCGCCGCCAAGTTTAAGCCTCTTATAGTTCGTACGTCGGGGTTCACCTTCTCAAATGTTACGAACATTTGCATTTTCATGATTGTGTATGACTTCTGCTTGTTGCCTGCATAATTTTGTTATATAATCATATATGTACGGAAGTTTGAAAGCCATGTGCAAATTTCGAACGGGTGTGCGCTTTGGAAAATTACCAGTGGTGCGGAGAACTTCGCTTTACAGGCACTGCAATCTCAGCAGATGGTTGTCTGCCGCAAACACCCGGTGGGGCAGCAAATGTTCTGATGGCCTTGGTTTCGAACATTTCTATGTGTAATCTCCATGTAATTTTCTTATCGAAGATTACACTGAGATATTTTACGCTATATACAAATGGAATGTTTCGTCGCATCAATCAATCCAATAATCCTAACTAGAACCCGTCATTTTCGTCACGCGTTTCACCCTACACGTGAAAATACTTTAACATACTTTCTGCGATAAAGGATTTCTCTGACGTTACCTCCGCAGGTAGTAGTGCGTCATTAAACATTTGCTCAAAACAAACGACTGAGAAGGAGACTACTTGGGCGCAAGAAACTCTTCACAGCAGCGACCCATAATGATCTACAGCACATGGTACACTGCAAGGTTTGGATGGCGGGGGGTGAACTAACGTGCGAGGGGTCTGTTCCTCTGGATATGCATAATGTGCTTAACGTACGTGATAGAAATACGGGACTCTGTTCAGGTACTTCTGCATTAGGTTCAGAGCGACAGAATTCTGAGTCTCCATATTACCTCAGTAAATGGCTGGAAATTTTGTGTTGTTAGGACACATTAAACAATTGACAAATTGATGGGTCTAAAAAAGATGTTGTAGACCTTTTGTCCTATTGATTCATTATATATATATTGTGACGTGTATACCAATTGCTAGGCAACGACTCTGTAATAACATGCCCGCGGTAAACATGCCTCAAATACAGAGAGGCTGTTTTCATGACTGTCCAGTAACTGTCTCTCCCTGGCTCTCACTGTGCGTCAAAACTGCTCCCTGTAACTCAAAGCAAAGTCTGAGTCAAAGTCAAAGTCACGTTACGACCGACGATCAGTCGCCCAGTTAGTCTTGGTGTGAAGCCTCATCTTGGACCCAAGACAACATTTTTGTTGTGAGACAATTTGATTTTGTCGATGTGGGACGCCCTCTCCGACGAGAGGACGGATCTGTCATTCACCGCGGGCAAAATCAGTAGTACATGTCACCTACATTTAAAATTTTACATTTCGGCTTTCTGCAGTAGTCAAGTCAGTTGTCAAAGAGTCCTATTTCTTGCGGATACCTACAATTTACAGTTTTAGATGTAACTCTAGGTTATGCATGTATAACGTATACAAGGCCTCTGCGAGTCCAAGTTTGGCACAGCAGATAATGCCGTAACTCATGTAGCTCATGTTACAACGGCTGGCTTGTCACTTGAACGGTGTTACCCTTGACTGTTGCCCCCAGCTGAAGGCAACTCGCTATATAGATTTGAGTCGGACCGCACATGAAACACCGTCTGAAACAGTTCTTCTGTTGTTGCGAGTTCATTCGTTGCCTAGCAATGGCTCCATTTTTTCATGCCGTAATAACGTGTTTACTGTGTCACTGCCTAGCAACGGATGATATATCTTGTTAAAATGTTCTGTCATGTCAAAATATTTATATCTGCAACAATCGGCAGCGAATCTCAGTGAAGGCAATTGAAAAACGTTTTGAATTCGGTTTTCAGGAATACATTCAGGTTCTACGTTAAGTTGCAGTCGGGGAATCCTAAGAAATTCATTTGGTAATGTATATAGGTATATATTTCGAGAAGTATGTATGAGGTTGTTCTTGCCTTATTGCAGCAAAGCAAACTCCTGGTGGTGCCTGTGAGTTTCTGGAACAGAGGAATGCAACACGTTGAGATAAAAGTTGCGGCTCCGTTATCCCTGTAGAAGCAAATTCACAGTACAAGTCAGATCTTGGAAACAGTTGGTCAGGGACTAACATGCGAAGTTGCGAGAGTTTTGTCATTAGTGAAAATGCAACGGAGAAGCAGACAACGCTTGAGCTGTCCTGAAGTTAGGAATTTCCCACAGGAGGTAGTTACTGTAAAACTTACTCACCCTGCATAGGCACTGTTTACTTTTTTTAAGTATTTCAGCAAGGGTCCTCTGAAACACCTTTCTCCCACTGCACCGAGCATTTAGGGATAACCAAAATTCTTTATAATGTGAACAGTTTTGGGAATACTATTCCCACTCCTTTGGAGTGTGTACAGAAGTCAAGGACATCTAGGCGTTTTAAATGTGGGTAAATTATTGCCTCCATCTTCAGGGAGGAAGAGTAAACCAATTATGAAAGCATCACACTCAGGCAGCAAGCTAGGCTTACCCTTACAAATCACAAGACCCGTAACCTTCATAGCCAACACTGAGAGGACCTCAAATCGAACATATACAAGATGTAAATTCTGAAGGTTCCTTATGATGGTGCATAATCCTCAGAATTACTGAGTTTTAGAACTTTGTCCATTGTTCGCTTTTCTAAAAAGTAGAGAACACGTTTCGGAAATTGGGTCTGTTCCCGCCCTCAAGGAATGGGGGAGACACATACTTTGCTGGGTCGTCGTGTTTTATAAAAATAAGAGCAAATCATTTCGGAAATTCGATCTGTTTCCGTCCTCAGGTGAGGGGGTGAGATACCTTCTCTCTTGGGTGCCTTGGAAAGATTTAATCTCAGTCACTGAACAACCCATTTGCGAGTCTGTGTCTTATATTGCGACCGACGGTCAGTCGGCCAGTCTGTCATGGAATAAAGCACCCATCTGGGGCATACGACCAGATTTTTATTACTGTCAGACAGTTTCGGGTTCGTTGAAGTGGGGCGCTCTCTCTGACGAGAGGCCGGGTCTGTCGTTTACAACTGCTACTGGTTCTTGCCAGTGCAGTCATTCTCGGGTTCGAGTCCCATGACACACGTGACCATATTTTACTGTCTCAGATTCGAGACTTCCATTTCGTCGTCTCGTATGACTCGCAGGGCTACGGTGGAGGTATTAGATCCCGCCTCCACACGGGGTCAACCCAGGTCAGTGTGGGAACTGCAAGGTTGAAGGTCTCGGTGGTGGTCCCACGGCCTGTCTCGTTTAACATGTAGGAAGGTTTGACCCTATC
>NW_019744110.1:1532727-1622996 GCF_002891405.2 Cryptotermes secundus
TGATGCCGGGGCTGACAGTGTCGTGACCCCGTCCAGGATGCGGTTGTTCCGACAGTCCACCAGGAGACCGAAATGCGACAGGAAGTCCGCGCCGATGATAGGAAGTCCACGCACGTCTTCCTCCGGCAGGACACAGCTCGCAGAGCATTGGAGCCCCCCTACAGCGGCCCCTACCAGGTCGTATCACGGAAGGACAAGACAATGCAAATACTCGTGCGCGGCAGGCTCGCCACCGTGTCAACCGATAGGGTCAAACCTGCCTACATGTTAAACGAGACAGGCCGTGGGACCACCACCGAGACCTTCAACCTTGCAGTTCCCACATCAGTATAACTACAGAGATATAAATACCCGAGACTAGGCTTTGTCGGAGGGAGAGATCAAGAAAATATGCAATAAAATTGTGATAAAGCATGCCCAGATCTGAAACTAAGATACACGTAGAATGGGTGGTGAACGTTTTGTGCAACAAACTACCCAGCAAACAAGTCCATAAGTCCATAAAAATTAATGCATAGGATTAAATGGAGAGTTTGTTAAACCATTTTCTGCCTACCGCTAGCGCCACCTGTGCAGCAAGAAACTGAACACTCGGGACTTAACCTTACTGAAGTCCTTGAAGAATCTGTCACATCATGCTGATCTTCTCTGTGAGCTGATAACCTCCTTGCTCATAAGGGGGGATTCCAAGGTCAGCAGTCGTCTGCATAAAGAGCAAAAACCCCTGGCTTCTGTGTACATTCCATATGTGAAGGATGTTTCAGAGAAGTTCAAACGTATAGGAACTCGATACAATATTTATACAATCTTTAAACTAAAGACAGCCTTAGACTTTCACTAATGAAAACCAGGCCGGAAAGAGATCCACAACAGCCGGCACAGCGCGTCTACAGTATTCCCTGTGAATGTGGCAGAAGCTACATACCCGAAACAGGCAGACCCCTAGCCGTGCGACCCCGTGAACACATGCTCATTCCTGAAGACGGTCTTCTGGAAAAATCAAAATTAGCCCAATATGCCAATGAAGATGGTAATAGGGTAAGCTAGGATGGAGCTGGATTTTGTAAATTGAATATAAAAGCAGGCACTTATAGGAAATACAAGAAATCAGCCAATATGGACTGCTTAACCCATCCAATTAGCTAACCCAGTTTGGATATTTCTCCCATCTGGATCCGCCTTTTCAGCAATGAGTTTGACAACTCACAGAGAACATCAATATGACGTGACAGATTCTTCATGGGTTTCTATAATGTTTGAGCCCCGAATGTTCAGTTTTTACTCCACAGATGGCGCTAAAGGTAGGCACAGAATCGTTACACAAATTCTCCTTGTAATCCTATGGATTAGATTTCATGGACTTGGTTGTTGTCTAGGTTTCTTGCATAAAATGTTAACCTCCCTTTCTATCTTAGTTTCAGGTCTGGGTATGCTTCATCACATATTTTATTACATATTCTCCTGTTATCTCCTTTCGACATAGCTTGGTCTCAGGTATTTATATGGCTGCAGTTTTACTGATATCGGTTGTCCAGTGATTAAGGCTGGCTCTTTCTAAACAACCCAACAGAATAGGTGTCTCCTTTCTCACCTGAGGATGGAAACAGATCCAGTTCCCAAAACATTGTGTTCTCTACCTTTTTGAAAACCGGATGATGGACAAAGCCGCAAAATCCAGTAATTCTGATGATTGTGGAAAATGTATCAGATGTATTATGTAATTAATTACGATTAAGTTATTAATACTGCTGGTCCGTTTTGTGAGCACCATTTTGTTCTATTCGTTTCTCCGTGTGCAGGAAGAAGTTACATGAAATTGTACTGACGATCTTTAAGTTTGAATCGTCAACGGAATGCCTCGTTACAAAATTTTAAATTACGTAATATTAAGTCGGGATCTCCTGATTTCATTCAACTTCTCAACTGAACAGTTTGTTTTCCAACTTTATTCCGTACTCTCTGCAAACGGAAACTCTCAGAAGTCGTTCCCTGTTAAATAATGGAGATTTAGGATGCCGTAATTAAGCCTGTACTCATCTTTCGTTCTTATTTTAATTAACCACTCGGCGTCAGCAACAGAAGTTAAAGCGACCTGGTATGAGAAATGGCAGAATCTTTAATAACGGTTTATTACAAGGAAAATGAAAGGAAGATTTCTCATAGAATCTGCGAAAGGTCGTGACACAGTTTCGTCGTAGTAACCAGCTCACCGACCTTCCCAAAACGAATAGCAGATTTCCTTTCTCTACAACGCAAAAACACTTCTGTCAGTCAAACAAAAAGACTGTTTTCATCACGAATCTCTCTGAGCGAAGTTTCTTCAGTCGGCCATTATCGCGAATCACTATATTACCCGAGGACTAATTTTGTAATTTTTGCAAGTCGCGATTTAAAGTGTTTAAAATTAGTATGGTCTGCCTAAAAGACAATGGTGTATTCCCAGTTCGAACCTAAGACTGCCAGTTTAGCGCTTCTAATGTAGCGACGGGATCTGAGTTCACTTGATTCAGTGACCATGACAAGTATTATTTTCTGGGATGTGACGCCGAATATTGTGGTACAAATTCACCAACGTTTCGGAGAAACGTACTGCATACATCATCTTCAATGCCGAAGAGCGAGCCAATGAAGCCACTACCAAGAATCAAGCGGCAAGCAAGAGCAGGCTGGCGTCCTGCTTCTTGTTGCGTCCTTGACTGACTTCCCCTTCGGCACTGAAGATAAGGGCTGCACGTTCCTCTGAAATCGCTACGAACTTCTACCTGACTACACAGCGTAACTTCCCAGAAGACTGTATGTTTCTGTATGATCATGTCTGCAAAGTTTCAAGTCACAATTATGGCCATTGGTACACATGGCATCATACCAGCCTCCATGGTCCTACTTACCAGGCCTCACTCACTCACTCACTCACTCATTCATGGAGCTGAGGCCTTCTTGAGAAGCTGCGAATTGTGCAGCTACTCAAGAACTCCCCAGCATCTTATGGAACCCGAAGGTTCATTACCGTGTTCACAAGAGCCCTCCACTGGTCACTATCGTGAACCACTTCGATCCAATCCATATAATCCCATTCTATCTCTCTAAGATCCATTTTAATATTGTCCACTCACCTACGTCTTGGTCTTCCCGGTGGTCTCTTTCCTTCTGGCTTTACCACCAATATCCTATATGTATTCCTCTTCTCCTCCATTCGTGCTACATGCCCTGCCCTTCTCATCCTCCTAGACTTGATCATTCTAATTATACTTGGAGAAGAGTACAAGTTATGAAGCTCCTCATTATGTAGCTTCCTCCAACCTCCTGTCACTTCATCTCTCTTTGGTCCAAATATTCTCCCCAACACCCTGTTCTCAAACACCCTCAGTCTATGTTCCTCCCTTGATATCAGAGAACAAGTTACACACCCATAAAGAACCACAGGCAAAATGCGTACCAGGCCCACTATCCTCATAACACAACTTACCTTCCTACACCACAGAGCTTTTATTTTATATTATGAACAAAAATATCTGTAGGAAGCGTTAAAATTGTATAAGTGCTTTATGAAGAATTTAGGGATGCGAACTTCCCCGCAGAAGTGCCAAGGCTGCGTCATTGGTATACATTACGACTTGTTGCGTCAGAAGTTTCAGAAATGAAAACGCGTAAATTCCGCACGCTTCAAGTTTCTTATCAAATGCAGACTATACAGGCAAGCTAGAAGAAGAAGAAGACGATATGTAAATTACGTAATGTGACATATCAAACAGCTCTGATCAAGAAGTAGCTAACAGATTACTTCGTTCCGAACTTCCGCGGCACGAGTACAAATGCGAACTGCCAGCGGGCAAGCTTTAAAAGTGTGACATCGGGCGCATTTGTCTCTTTTTAAATACAGAGTTAAAGTGAAGCAAATGTGTTTGTAGGATGTACTCAGGGTGAGTTGTCTCGAAGCAAACTTCAAGGCATTCAGCCCTCACGCGAGAAAGAAATTAACAAAATGCCTCAAGCAATAGGCAATGAATAACTTCTCCGTTTACTACACAAATTTCAAAGTGTCTTGCACAAATTCTTTGACAAAGATTAATCTAAGTCAGCCCTGAACGACATTTCTAATTTCTTTTTTCAAAGGTGTCCAGTGCAAAGGGAAGGGAAATGAGAATACGAAGAAACCAAGCAAGAAAAAGAGAAATAAATAAACTGAAACTGTAGACATGATGAGCCATAAAAAGAAATGATGGAAGGAAGGAGAAAATGAATAAAATAGAACTGTGAAGACAGAAAGCGAAAGAAGGTGACAGTAATTGTCGTTATTTCCGCTCTCAAAGCCACTGCTTATAATGTCTTGTTTGGAGCGGAGCTCTATTCATACAAACACCCATAACAAATTAATCTTACTGCTACCTCGGGTTTAATTCAATTTGAGGCAAGCAACCCCCAACTCCATTTATCACATAATTAGAAGAGCGGCGGAGACTGTATTGGTAACGTTTGTAATTGCAATTAGCATTAAGTAGCTCGGAAGGTTATTACGAGTATAAGCATTCATCATATTCCTCGTCTTTTTCAACGCTATGTCCTCTAATTTAAGTTCCCCTTGCTTTTTATTTTGACCATTAAGTATCATTATTCTCGAGGTACGTGGTAAGTTCAGTTGAGAATTCGAGTGGTAAAAGTGTATTCTCTACATAGCTGCATGATTTGCCATGTCACAGTACCAGGTTCGTTTCCAGTGAAAATCTCCTGAAAACGCTGATATTGTTAATAAAAATTAATGATCACATTTTATATGCTGCTAATTTTTTAACACGGTAGACGGTGACTGTATTACCTAATTATCAAATTAAACCTTTGTTTAACGTAAACTGTACTTATCACGTCTTTATGGAATGCATCCTGTTGTGTTATTCTATATAAATTCTTTGTTTTGACTCCTTCTAAACATAACAAGCATTAGAATCTCGTCCACATTCCACTGTGTATAATGAGTTTATTGGTATTAATAGTATGGTAATAAGCTACGTGACCGGTCACGGTAGCCGAGCGGTCTAAGGCATGTACTGTCTTCGCTCGCCCGGATAGTGGGAGCGTGGGTTAGAATCCCACACAAGGCATAAATATTTGGTATATGTATACGTTTATTCTGTGTGTGTGTTCTCCTGTGTTTAGGTAGAGGCCTTGCGACGAGCTGATCACTCATACAAGGAGACCTAGCGTCTGTAAATGATCATGAAACTGAAAAATCAGAGGCCAGGGCCCAAGAGGGCGGTAGAGCCAGAAGAAAAAAAGTGCGCTACATGTTTCGGCTTCTAAAGACATCATCAGGCAGTATACATGAACAAATATTTTCAAACTACTGAACTGCGCTTCACACAATATTGTAATATATGAATTATGTAAAGCGGAGTTCAGTAGTTCGAAAATATTTTTTGATTTGTACTGCCTGGTGTTGGCTTTATAAGCCGACACATGTAGCGCATTACCATACTGTAAATACCAATAAACTCATTATACACAGTGAANCATGGTGTTCTCTGTTGAGTCCGCGTGGAAGTTATAAGCGTCGCAGGAGGCGATAAAAAGGGAAGTCTCAAATCTGAGACAGTAAAATATGGTCACGAGTCCCAAGAGACTCGGAGCCGAGAAAGACTGTGCTGGCAAGGACCAGAAGCATACGTGTATACAAAAGACAGACCCGTCCTCTCGTCAGAGAAGGCACCCCACAAAAACAAGACCGTAACTGTCAAAGAGTAATAAATATCTGGTCATGAGCACCAGACGTGGCTCGACACCAAGTCTTACTGACTGACTGACCGTCAGTCGCAATGTGACTTTAACTTTGACTTGAAAGACGAGTTCAGTTTGCATTTGGCCTTGGAAGAGTAGTCAGTCTTCAGTTTGGCTTCGACTATAGCAGAAGCAGTAATTGTAATTCTGAACAGTGTAAAAGTGAGCGTTCAATAAACATAATAGCCAAATCCGAAACCCACATGAATTATTGTCGCGTTACATAGGCAACATGCGGCAATACATATATAATCATACATTTCTTGTTTTACGTATATATGGCTACATACGTATTACTCTCTGAATAATATTCCAGAGAAATAAAAATGTTTCTAGAACTAGGGTGACATATTGCTAAGCTGCCTTTAACTGTACCGTAAGACCTACATTTAATCCTCACAAATATTTCTAATAAATTAACAGAATTACTTTTGTCTTGATTTTCATTAATACGTATATTCCAGCAATATTTTATATTTTTCTGTCTCACTTCTCTTTAACGTAAAATGGGCTATAAGTTCGTTAATCTCCTAACCCAGTATCTTGTTTTACTAATATCTTTCCGTCTGCCATGAATATTATACGATACACAAGCAAACAATTTCATCCCACTGGCTTTGCCCCTCAGGTATTACATCTTTTTATTCCAAAACTTCGGCTGGTTTCGTGCTTTAGGCTGGCGTATTTCAATGTACTTGGCTGTGAGTTTCCAGCCATTGCAGTATATATGGCTAGGTTCGTTTTGCTTGTTTAAACACTCTTCATCAAGCCATGATTTAGTCGGCGAATTTTATGAAATATTACATTCCCACAGGCAGAATTTCAGTATGGCATGTTATTTCCGATACATTAGCTTATTGCTGTTATTTCATGATGTTTAACCTTGTCGGAGGGTTTGAGGACGAGTTGTGTTCATTCTTGTCATCATGTATAGGTGCAGGTGAGTGGTCATTTTTACTCTCCGGCCGTTTTAACTGCCAGAAGAAAGATCCCTTCGAACGCATTAGATAAGCCGCTCTGTGGGCTCCACGATGGGATTTGTCACACTATGGCGAAGTGAAAATTCCTTTCAGGAATTGAAACAGACATGGACAGGACAAATACCGGACTTCTGCGCATTTAACCAGCGCATTCATAGATACATCGTTTCATGAAACGACGTTAATTACCAATCCTAAGCTCTGTTTGGTCACTGTCCACATTTCAATCTGCATCATAATGTTGGTACAAGCATTTGCTGCCGGTAAGACCGGGAAGGATTCCCCCCCCCCTTTCTTCCTTCTCGGGAGTGTGAATTACTGAATCAATAACTGTGCCCCGGAAAAGAATAGACGTGCAGTAATGTGGAGGGTTAAACTCAAAATGGCGCGTAGAATCATACGAAAATGCGAACTATGAACTTTTAATAAGCCCATTTGTCTTGCGCCGTTGTTTGGCAGCGAAGCACTCACACACGAGTGGGCTGTCAGGCCTGCACAATATACGAGTGACAGGAAGATTATATAGCACATTAAGTGCTGCAGAAATATGAGAAGGCACACTTTTAAAAGGTCTGAAATATGATCTGCATTGCCTCGATCAGGGTTGTCCAACTGCAAAATCGAGTTCATCTGACGTCACTAAATCATCAGTTAATCAATGAATCTTTGGTTGTTTACATGTTTCACTCCGAAATCAGAATTTTGATCTGAGTTTACTCGGCAGATGCTCATTCCCAAAGATACAATACAGGCTGCTGAAAGAAATTTCGTGCTTTGAAAATGTCAAGAATGTAAAGAATGCCATTGACAGCACGAGTAGAAAGAGAAGTCGGAAATTTCCCGGTTAAATATGTTGTCACGTGTTCATGGCTATGTGACTAACAGTAATGGGTTTGGATTTAACGATTGGCTCTATTAACACTTTTATTTAAATCACTCATGATCACAGTAACTTACAATAACTCACATTAAATGACTGTTTGCCGGTCACGGTAGCCGAGCGGTCTAAGGCATGCACTGTTCTCGCTCGCTTTGGAACCGGGATTGTGGGTTCGAATCCCACTCAGGACATGGATGTTTAGTTTGTGTGCGTGAGTTTTTCTGTGTTTGTGTACAGGTAGAGGCCTTGCGACGAGCTGATCACCCGCCCAAGGAGTCCTACCGAATGTGTAAGATCTAGAAAAACCGAAGTGAACGGAGAAGCTCATGGAGGTAGGCCTAGGCCCACTGCGGCTGTAGTGCCAAGGAAAAAGGAATGACTGTGTACGACTCGCTTCGTTCTGATCTCTCCCTGTTCTGATCGGAACTACAAGTGACTTCCCTTCTAGTCTGTCTTCTACTGTGTTCTACTGACTAGTGTCTTGTACTGACCAGAACTCAAAGTTAAAGTCACATTGCTACAAACGGTCGTCAGTCATTCACGTGACCAGATATTTATTACTGTTTGACAGTTACGGTCTTGTTTTGTAGGGAACCGTCTCTGACATGTCAGAGCCATTGTCTGCAGTAGTAAGTCATTTGTCATAATGTAAAAGATATTTACATTTTACATGTTAAACATGTTAATAAATATATATAAAATATATACAGGACCTCCGTCAGTCCAGGCTCAGGACAGCAGATTATGCCCTATTTCTTGTAGATTCCGCTACAAAGGCAGTCTAGCAACTTGAACTGACCAGGACTCAATTCTGTTCTCCTCTTTCATAGCTTATCCGTATCCATGAAAATATTTGTTGATCACTCGTATCCACGGCAACGAGTTACGTAACTAGTTGGTTCCAAGAATCCATCTCCATAGAGACGTGTATGTCGACTCGTTTCCTAGCAATGGGTCTACCTTACAACCGCTCTTTGGCTGTCACTTCTTATAACCGTTGCCTTATCTATCTTTATATTTATTTATTTATTTGTTTATTTATTTGCCCGTTTCGGCAGAACACTTGACTCTTTTATTTGCCTGCTTCGGTAGAACACTTGACTCTTTTATTTGCCTGCTTCGGTAGAACACTTGACTCTTTTATTTGCCCACTTCGGTACAACACTTGACTCATTTATTTGCCCGCTTCGGTAGAACACTTTTGACTCTTCTCAGGGTTGTGTCACGGTAATAACTAAGTCAACTCGGAGACTGCACATTTAAAGCAAGTCCACTGATAGAAATAAAACACTCTATTTTCTGCTTAATCACAAATTGTTTATTTCAGAAGCAAACACTATATCTTTATTGGCAAGTACGGAGTAATGTGCCCCTTTATTATTATCAAAGATTAATCGAACCAAATAAAGAATGTTAAATTTAGATAAACTTGGAGAGACCAGCTCAATGACGTCTGCCTCTGGTGAATTCTAAGTGCCAAGTGCTTCTGCCCACTCTATTCTGCGGGAGCGTCACTTCATCACTGTATAGGATTTGAACCGACGGCCTTTCTCCCAGACAAGAATAGTTTTCTAATGGTCGATTTTAACTGCCAGTTCATCATACCATCAGTACTAGACAATCACATTACTAACTTTGAGAACAAAGAGATCCAAAGATATTGAACCCGGAACCCTACGTGTGAAAGCGGTTATTTCTTAGTTTAGGATCTAATTACACCTTTCCGAAGACACTTTTATAACAGCTACCCTATTAGCAAAACAACATTTATATGTTCGGCAAACTACAGACATGTCTTTTCATAATGGGCCTCGACCCTTTTGCGGTCACCCAAGCTGCAGGTAACAAAACAAGGCAGTTGTTCCCGACCAAATGCAAAAAGCAAGTCATAACTTCTTAATGGATGGGTCTCCCTAATAAATCAGTCACTATTGAAATGGCTAAAGGGGAACATAGTGTCCATTAAAGGATATTAAAAGGTTTGGACTGTTACAACCTGTCACGGTATATAGATTGTAGTAAGGGTTTGGGCTGGGAGTTCCGATTTTACGGACAGTTTATTTCTATATTTCACGTAAAAATATCTCCCTACGCAGTCATATATTTTAATATCGCCAAGAAAACGAAATTGAACAAATAAATGACATTAGTGCATATATAAGACCCAATAAGCAGTTTATGCCATGACCATTCAAATATGACTACCTACCCAACTACCTACCTACCTACCTACCTACCACTCGGCGCTACAGCCCTGGGCGAGCCTTGGTCTCCTCTACAATCAGTTTCCACTGTTCTCTATTCCTCATCTTCTCTATCCATCCTTTCACTTTCATCTTCTTCAGGTCGTTCTCAACATCGTCTGGCCGTCTCATCCTGGGTCTTCCTTTTCTTCTTTTGGAATATAGCCTTCCTTTTAACATTCTCTTTGGCACTGCATTATCTTCCATTCTTTCAACATGCCCCAACCGTCTTATTCTCTGTGACTTGATAAATCTTACTATATCTTCTCCTTTCAGTAATGTGTTTATCTCTTCATTCTATCGTATCCTCCATATAATATTTTCCATCACTGGTCCGTATATTTTGCGTATTATTTTTCTCTCGAACATTCTCAGTGCATTCTCTTCTGTCACTATTCAAACGTGATTATTACCAGTGATCATTTGGAATATCCTGGGCAGGATTCTCGAGGAGAAAAATGTTGCAAAAACCTTTCATCATCTCAATAACGGAGCTCATACACCAACACTCCTGTATTTCCAAGGTTAATACTTAGCTTTAAGGTTTGGTAAGCTCCTGCTACAAAAATATAGATCACAGGAACTCTGATGAGACAGACAGACCCGGCATGCGTGCCCAGCCTTTAAATCTGTGAATGCTATGGGCGTGTGCTTGTAGTGTATATAGAATTTATGAACATCAATCTTAATTACGCAATTAATTTATTCATTCTATGGCTCTCAGTGATTACAACACGCATGTTTAACACCTCTGACACCACGACCGACGATTTTACCCTACACTGAGCTTCTTGAATCAAATCCACGGCATGAGAGACACTCGCACAAGATAGCAGTGAAACCGGAAGTAGAGTGCGCATGGCTCCGAGGCAGGGGCTTGTGTTGAAGCGATGCAACGGAAAATGAAAAGTGGGTAAAGAAGACAGGAAAATAAATGAAGAGCCTCATGCTAACTGCACTACCTGCTGATTAAGAGCTGACACTAATGCACTTCAAGTTAATACCACAGATAAATTGTCTTGTGAAAAAGTAATGAATTTTCAGGTTCTATAAAACGCGAAGCCGATCACCTTAGCCCAGCGGTCTAAGGCATGCACTGTCTTCGCTCGCTAGGAAGCCGGGATCGTGGGTTCGGATCTGTTTCCTGTGAGATACGAACTGAATTCTTATATATTATTCTTATACATTGCCAGTCACAGTAACCGAGCGGTCTAAGGCATGCACTGTCTTCGCTCGCTCAGAAGCCGGGATCGTTTGTTCAAATCCCATACAATGCATGGATATTTGGTGTGTGTATGCGTTTATTCTGTGTTTGTGTTGCCCTGTGTTTGGGCAGAGGCCTTGTGACGAGCTGATCACTCGTCGAACGAGTCCTACCGTCTATGAAATGATTATGAAACTGAGAAATCAGCCCCATGCTCCAAACTGGGAACGAGAGTAAAGAGAAAAAAAAATAAAACGCGAAACATTTTCCGGATAGCTGGTTGATTATTAGCTTGCCAACAAGAGATCTCTAATGAGGTTGGTTGGTCGGTCGGTCGGTCAGTTGGTCTGTTAATGAGAGGTCAGTATTGACCGTGCATACGCGGCAGCTTCTCTCTTGGTCATGTCCTTCAACACCAGAGGAAATGAAATTATTACGTACCTTCCACAAGATTGTGAGAGGTGACCTTTTTGAGTTAGGTCTCATGAATACAAATGGTGAACCTTCGAATGGGCGAATTCCACGGTAAAGAGGTTATGTCGCGTGATGGAGTGATTATAGAAGGTACCTGGATTGGTAATTAGATTTATTGAACACTCACAGATCGTAACAAGTGACTGTAGCGCTATCGCAATTTCACACAATCAGAAGTTCACTACAGCACATACTAAGTCTTTTCAGCCTGCTGTGTCTTCATCAGTCATTGTCTGGTGGCGGCTTCCAATACCGTAGATGCCTCAACTTCCGCATTCACGTCCTTACTGGCCGGCGAAGGTCTCACAAGTAATTAACTCAACGTCAAAGTCACATTGAGACTGATGGTAGTCACTCAGTCAGTTAATATTGGTGTCGAGGCAAATCTGGGGCTCATGACTATATATTTATTACTGGTTATTGTAGGGCGCCCTCTCTGACGAACAAGAGGCCGGATCTGTCTTTTGTCAGAGTCACTGTCTATGGTATTAATTCATTTGTCATAACGTAAAGATATTTACATTTTACACATTAAATATGATAATGAATGTATTTAATATATAAAGGGCCTCTGTCAGTCCAGGCTCAGTACAGCAGATTATGCCCTGTTTCTAGTAGATTCCGCTATAACGGCAGTCTACTCACTTGAACGGTCGTATGCTCGACCGCCGCCAAGTTTAAGCCTCTTATACTTTCTGTGTCGGGCTTCGCCTTATCCAATATAACCAAAGTCACTTTGCGACTGACGATCGGCACGGACCGCATAGAAAACACCGCTTCCAACAGTTATATTGTTGTGTCACGCAGCTGTCGCACAGACCGCTTGGAGAACACCGCTTCCCAGTTTGTTCATAGGTGCTTGTTAGGAATCTGTTGCCTAGTAACGGGCGTTGTTTACAGTGTCATTACTTAGCAATGTGTCTACATACTATACGAGTATTATTTATATTGCAACAGAGCAACACATATGACAGGTCCCTTTCTCGTTCAAGAAAAACTTGTAACACACAACAATTATGATAATTTGAAAAGACGCGTTTGTTTTAAGAGCGTTTCAAGTCATGATCCACGCTCCGGTTAAATAAATAAGTGTCGTGACTCAGCCGCAGTGCCAGAGGAAATATTCCGTCAGTACAGACCACGTACAATCAGTCTGTCCTCGAGATGGATATTAAGAGTTGGTCCATCATAACCAGAGGTACTGATAGTCTGATTACTGATGTAAAAGTAACCCTATCCCTGTAACAGGCCCTGGAGGCCCATAGGGTTATGAGACGTAGAATCTCCAACATTTTCTAGACTATCGGCTCACAGATAGCGGTAAGGTTGTCAGCCCGACGCGTCGGCCGCCCTTTGCCCCCCAGGAAAATTCCTGGTACTCATTTCTGTCGACCCCAGGACCATAGTGCGGCTTGAAGGATTAGGTCAATTAAAAAAAATCCACCTCATCTGGACTCAAACCGGAGACCTTCCGGCTTGTAGCATAGTGCCTCAACCAACTACGCTAAAGCGTACCCCTGATTACTGATGTACTGACTCAATGTAAAAGCGCATTGACTAGAGTAGTGGACAGAAGCGATCTGCAGAAATAATCACCCGACTGGTGACGCAGGCAGAAGTCACAGCCAATGCCGACAGCGTCAGAGGCTGCATTCAGTTGACGTCAGCAAACAGCGTTACACAACTTGCACGTGTTTCGTGTCAGTATACCAGAAAAGCTGCTGGTCGATTAAACCCACTGTGCACTGAAACTTGGCTCATTTTGAAACGCCCGCTTAAGTCCTACAAATAAGGTAGAGAATAAATATCACTTTGTTAGGCGATTCCTTTTTAAGAGAGAAAAGAGCAGTTTCAGAATTTGGCTTTACAGCAGGATACTGCTATATTTAGGGGGGGGGGGGATTGAGGCTTAAATTGTCGGAAGGAAAGAAGATTACAGACGATCAGTGACAACTTTCACAAATCTCCAAAGGAAAAAAAGCGAGACGATAAGACGGCAAGAAGCTTAGGGAAGGGTTAGTAGAGTGGCTGCCAAACGCTTGAAACTGCGACTTTTGTGATATGACGAGCTGTGTGACAAATGCTTCTGGAATACCATTGCTCAAGGTAAAAAAAGGTATAGCTCTCCCTGTAAGAGGCCATGAAGGCCCATAGAGTTGTGAGACGTCGAGGTTCCCACATTTTCTCTAGACAATCGGCTGACAGATGGCGCTAAGATTGTCAGGCTTACGCACCGGCCGCCCTTTGGCGGAATATTCCTGGCACTCGTTTCTGTTGGAGTCTGAGTCGACCCCAGGGCCATAGCGCGTCTTGTAGAATTAAGTCAATTAAAAATGACTGAGGAACCTTGGCTCCCAGGACTAACGTTGAAAACGCCGTGGCAGGCCATTGGAAGTCTGTAAAATTAGGAAAATTATTACATGTTTTGGGTAATTTTTTTAAACAACGTACAATTTTATTTTGGGAATAAAATAAGCATAATTTTTGGAGAGCTCAATCTTTATTGTTTCATTTAGGTATAACGTTTGACATAAGATATGCAATAGGCTTTTTGTTATCAGCGGCTGCGTAAGAGGTTGCACAAGTGTTACGCTAAGTGTTACTTACGGCTTTGTTCCAGGGGACATCTTATCAGTGCGTGACGTCATACGATGCCAGCTTGCCTATAGTATTGCGTCATCAAATAAACAGTGGAATTAAATTAGCCGTAAAACTGGCATTTATTAACGCATTTCGCTCGAAATATGACCAGATTCTTCTACATGCTTCACTGTGCACATTTCCATGGTAACGAGGTCAACAACAGAACTCCGGTTAACAGCGAAGGTACCAAGAATTAAAATTGTTACATGTTGTTACGTTGGGGCACGCGGTAGCGTATTTGGTTGAGGCACTATGCCACAAGACGGAAGGTCGCGGGATCGAATCACGATGAGGTAATTGGATTTTTTTCAATTTACCTAATCCTTCCAGCCACACTATGGTCCTGGGGTCGACTCAGCCTCTTAACAGAAATGAGTACCAGGAATATTCTTGGAAGTTCTTGGAGGTAAAGGGCTGCCGGCGCGTAAGGCTGACAACCTCACCTCCATCTATGAGTCAACTGTCTAGAGAAAATGTGGGAAACTCAACATCTCACAAACCTATGGGCCTCCACGGTCTGTTACAGGGATACCTTTACTTTTTTATTGTTACTTGCGGTGAATTGTTATGTTTTCTGTTACTGACGGTTTCATTCCATTTGCTCCCTCGTACAATAACGCTTTCAACGTTAAAATTCACCTCATCGGGACTCGAACGCGCGAACTTCCGGATTGTAGCATAGTCCCACAACCAACTACGCTACCGCGTGCCCCCATGGTTGCTTAATTCTCAGTATTAAACTCGTTCGAAAACTTCATAAATTCAACCCCATTAACAACTGATTTGAACGGACGTGTATTAACTGTCGTCAGTGCAGGAAAACTAAAGACACGTGGTAAGAGGTTTACATAGCGACATGCCACAGAAGTGAGACATGCCGTAATCACGTACCACTGCTGTGTGGCGTCCTATTCTCAGAGCGGTGATTATGAGGAACTCTATCTTGTGGGACATAACGACTTGTAGTCCTTTCACTGGCAACGAACTACATGTCTTTATATCCCAGAAGATGAAAACCTTCTTATCAATGATAAATTCTAAATGGTAGGACAACTTCTGTGTTCCATGTAGTCTCTGATTTTCACACTTATTAATTTCTTGTACCGGATAAAATTTACAGATTATGTCTCAACATAACGTAGTTCTGCCTTCTCGAAGATGTCGTGTGACGGGATGGCCAGTCTTGACTCAGTTTGTGCTTCCTAAATACCCTGAGCTTCTACAGATATATAATCTTGAATAGATTCAGCTTTCCCACATGTTTACATCACACAGCAGTCCCTATACATGCTAAAGTTAACAAAAGAGACTCCGTGGCCTGTAGTCCGCAAGCGAACTATACCGACCGAGCGACCGCCGCTTGTCGGCTAAGTTAATGAGGTTCAAGTAACCTTATCTTAAGCTTAAGCGGTTAGTCGCTGGCTTCCCACTGCGGCGGCCCGGGTTCGATCCCGGGTCTGGTCAAGTGGGATTTGTGGTGGACAAAGTGGCGCTGGGGCGGATTTTTTCCGAGTACTTCGGTTTCCCCTGCCAATCTTCATTCCACCAAATTCTCCATCATCATAATCACCCGGGGCAGGCTACAATAGGCCAATCAGTGGCCGCCGTGCTGAGTGGACCCAGTTGGACTCCACCCCCCCCCCCATTAAACGATTTAAAATTAAATTAACCTTATCTTAAAATGATAAATTTGTCCTTGCGCTTAATTAATCAAGCACTGCACCATGAAGGCATGTGGGGGAGTGGATGTATATATCGACATTTTCTTAACCTCGCCACCAGTTGGAGGTGAGTGGTGAGCTTCACACACCGGCCGCTTTACCACCGGGGAAAGAGCCCCCGGTATCCCTTTGGATAGGAGGTTGGGTGCACCCCAGAGCCTGTCTGGACAACGTGGAAAAGTAAAAATTCTCACCAGCACCGGGACTTGAACTCCGACCCCTCGGTCGTCCAGCCCCGTAGCCAGTCGCTATACCAACTACGGTATCCCGGCTCTTTATCTTAAAATTGTTTACGAAAATTGATTACTTACTTGGAAGTTTTGCAGAAATAGCACGGTGTGGTGTGGACTGGATTGGTCTGGCTCAGGATATGGACCAGTGGCAGGCTCTTGTGAACACGGTCATAAATCTTCGTGTTCCGTAAGACGTTGAGAGAGTCTTGAGTAGCTGAGCGAGCGGCGCCTTCTCAAGGGCTGATCTCCATAGAGTCACTTACTTAGTTACTTGTGAGTATGGTGCTCATAAGACATACGGAGTACCAAAACCAAGTTATTTGTAGGATAGAATAACTGTAAATAAAAAAAAAAACACATAAGCAAATAAATTGTAGTATTTCTTTCCAAGTTTAGATTCTTTCTGATGATATTACAGTCAGTTATTTCGACCTATCATAAATAAAATAATACGGATGAAAATTGAAATACTGGAAATGCGGTTTACAAATTCGATAAGTAACCTATACCCGGAGCGGCCTCCGTAGTCTAGAGGTAAAGTTCCCACCTCATGACTCGTAGTACGCGGGTTCAAATACCCGGCGGAGGCCGTCGAATTTTTAAGGGCGGAAAAATTCAGGGAACAAGTCCTCCGGGAGGGACTTTAAGCCGTGGGTCCCGTGTCGTAGCTTTACGGCACGTAAAAGAACCTCATACCTCCAAAGGAGGTCACTGAGCAAAATTGCGGACGTTTTCCGCCCAACAGCAGTCACTAATACCTCCGGTAGATGGGGGAAGCATTATAGATACTTCTCAGCCAGTAGAGAGCCGGTCTCGCTGGCTGGGTGGGACTGATGGTAAGCACCAATACCGGTAGGATATGGAGGCTGGTAGAAATCATAGAGGGAAGCACAATGGACCATTACAGGCCTAAGTGCATGGGGAAACCCACCCTCTCTAATAACTAAATAACTAACCTATACCCGGGCTTAGAAAATACAATTGACCACTTCATTACGTTGTCAGCATTGTGTCTTTAAGCCTGTTTTCCATACATTTCCATGCGTGTGTTGAGTCAGATGGAACTAGATAATGAGCTACTGGAACGCTAGGCATGTTAGTCACACGGGTGCTTCCTCGTGCAGCAATGAACTAAAGAGCGCACAGTTTCTCGCAAAATAGAACGATGTCCGGGTAATGGATGTATCAAAACGCGTTTCAATTTAAGCAATGTCGACGTAAAGACAAAGGATTATTACCCTCGAAGAAAACACTTCAGAAAATAAAGGTACGTGTAGCTTAATGACGTCATTGAATTCAAATTTGGTCCAACAGTTGGATCAAAACAACGTTTCAGAAATTTTCTTTAATCATTCCGGGATTATTTCATTGGGACATCTTATTCGTAGCCCTGCTGTTGCGCCACACAAGCGAATTGGATTTTGTTCGCATGTGATTAGGTCGACTTCTTGTTTCTGGAGCGAGTCATTAATCAACTGTTCCATAAATGTAAAAACAGTATCCGTATTCAGCAGGGAAAAAGCGGCACATTTTGCTGCCATTTAACGAGTTCTTATACAAAAATTCGATCCAATTTTATCGGTACAGTAACGCACTTCGTGCGGAACACGACTTCTTCTTACTCACCCCATCACGTGACCGTCCTGCGCATTACGGGCCCCCATGATAAAGGAACTTACTTTGTAGATGTAGGGCTGAGTTGATCGTAGTACTGACTAATTACATCTGCCAGCAGAACTTGAACTGAGACATAAATCAGTGCCGAACGAGTGTAGTTATCAAGTTCAAACCAGTTTACGGTCTTCACAATTTATTTCCATAAGATTTCATTCTAATAACATTGCCCAGCTCGTAGGTTTTCAAGGACGTTTTCGAATTCTGCTGGTGAAGATTTATTATTTTATAATGCATGCATTACAGGATAATAAACACTGTCTTAGCTGTCTCATGGGAGTTTCTTCCAAAATAGGTAAGGAAATAATATACCTGTGTGTCCTATGTTAACATTGTGGAACCATCCATGACAAATATTTTCCTCTCGCTCCCACTTTGGAGCATAGAGCTGATTTCTCAGTTTGATGATCATTTCACAGACGGTAGGACTCCTTGGACGGGTGGTCAGTTCGTCGCAGGGACTCTTGCTAAACAGAGGACAACACAAACACAGAATATACGCATACACACACACCCCAAACATCTATGCCTTGTGTGGGAATCGAATCCACGAGCCCGGCTTCCGAGCGAGCGAAGACAGTACATGCCTTAGACCGCTCGGCTACTGTGACCGGCACCTCCATGGCGAATAGTGACTGTTTAACTTTTTGGAGTTAATGTCTGCTACAAATTAAAACCTGTCCCCTGCTTTCCGGTATCAAAGATTTATTCTTTATGTCAATCCAATAAAATGAAGGCAAGTTCAGTTAAGTTACTGGCGTAGTGGTAGCTGCGTGCTCCACATGCTTAAGTAACGCAGCGTAGCTCAACTAGTGACTTTGTGGGTTTCCTTATATTCTCAGAATAAACAGCTGCTTTTTCTTTCGTAAACACCATTAATCTTTGTAATGAAGCTGCGGTGTGTTTCCCTGTAGATAACAACTAACTTTTAAATGATATTTATACCGCTAGGCTATAATAAATTGCAACAAAAGTCTTGAAGCTTTGCACAAAAGTTTTCTGAAATCAGTACACTTGCGTCATATTTCTGAAATCTTTCATTACACGTAATGGCTGAACCATATACAATTATCTGAATTGTACCGTACAATTGCTGTAATCTACACAGATGCTTGATTTTCTGACAGATCCTATTGGAATTGGACTGGACAGTATCTGTGCCATAAGGTAAAGCTAGACGCGACGCTGAAGACAGCATTTGAATTAAATAAATGTGTTCACTGGTTTTGTAACTATAGACAATTCTCTCCAACAATACATGTCAGAAGACTCTGTGACATCCATTTCTCGTTGTAAATGTACATGGAATATCCACTGAAATTGTCTGGCCCAAAATCTCTAGTTCCGGGCCCATAATCGCAGGCAAAATAAGTGTTTTACAGCCCTTCCCCGAAGACAGATTTTCCTAGGTTACTTTGCTGTATTACACTGCTCCGTTTCCATTATCTGAGTCTTCTTTTCTGCTCTCTCACACATGAACCTTAAAGATGGAACCGTCTCGTGACACAAAAGACGAGTTATTCTTCTTATAATGTTATGTTGCTGATCAATGGCCGCGCAGTCTAAGGCATGAAATCGTCTTCGCCCTGAACATTGGGATTGTGAGCTCGCATCCCACTCGAGGTATGGATATCTGTTTGTGTTTATTCTGTGTTTGTGTTTGGTAGCGGCCTTGCGACGGGCTAATCCCCCGTCCAAAGAGTCCCACCGACTGTCTTAGATGAAGAAATTGAAGAGAAACAAAGCGTTTGCCGTGTACTCGTACTCCAAGTGGGAGCAACAGGAATAAAAGAGGAAGAAAAAAAAAATATTCTGTTTTTGATTTGTTTTCAGTAACGAAACAGCAGAGAGAGCTTTTACGGATTCTCTTCTACAGGTGTGTAAACACAAGAATAAAGATGAGTAGCTGTTTAAGCAGTAAATCTCATACGAAAGCCCTGAGTTCGAATGCGGAACGTTACGTGTACTGAACTTCGAAGGACTCTCCACCGTTAGGAGAAAACATCTGATGGTGTAATAACAATTTTACAGTCGGCACGTTTGGTCAGGAAATGTTTCATTAAAAAAGTTTTGTGAATTTTCAGTTTGGAAATGAATATGGAAATGCTTCTATACACAAAAACTAATAATGAACATATGAGCTTATTATTATCGCCAATCACACTGTGGAGTTTCAAAACTTGTGATGCGTACAATCCCTAAACACAATGCAGCTGCAACCCCAACCTCGTTATAGCAAGGCTCGAGCGCTGAAAATTGTAATTAAGCCATAAACTGGTAGAAAAAAAAGATTATGAAACATTTGCAAACTGGCCCTGATTTTGTTTATCCTTAGTCACTATAGTCAAACTTTGGGACTCGCAGAAGTAGCAACAAGCTGCGAGCGGGACGGCCGAAGGATCGGAGTTCGAGTCCCATGGGAGCAATATTTTTCTCCTCTCCTCGTCGTCCAGACCGGGTCTGGGGCCCACCCAGCCTCCTATCAAATGGGAATCTGGGACTCCTTCCCCTGGGGTAAAGCGGTCGGTCCGTGAAGCTGACCACTCAACTCCAGCTAGTGCCCTGGTCAAGAAAACGTGGACCTATACATCCACTCACCGATAACTTTTCATGGCGTGCTGCTTAATTAGTTAAGCACAGGGACAACATTTCTGTAGTCGAGTTTTACTTACGAATGAAGCCTGTTTTTCTTTAGACATAAAGGGTTCTGACGATGATGTATAACACACAAAATTACTGGGTGTTTGGACTTTTTCTACCGTCCCCTATTATATAGACTAGAAAACACGACGTTTCGGAAACTGGATCTGTTTCCGTCTTCAGGTGAGGACCGAAGACACCTACTTATTTGGGCCCCTTAGGAAGAACTAATCTCAATCACTGAACCAGTGATTGAGATTATCTCTTTATAAGGGGCCCAACATATTACGTGTCTTCTCCCCCCCTCATCTGAGAAAGAAAACAGACCCAATTTCCAAAACGTCGTGTTTTCTAGTCTATATAATTGGGAACGGTGGAAAAAGTATAAAAACCCGGTAATTCTGCCTGTTCTTTTTTTGTTACATGAGTAGAAGTAAATTTTACTTTGTTAGAATCACTGCGAAGTCACACCAAAATTACCTAAAAAGGCAAAGATTTGTTACCCATAATTGATGGCTCTCCGTAAGCTCTGCATTTCTCAGAATTGAGGGCTGTGGTGATGCCGAACTCATTTGAGACGATGCTTCTTATTGGCCATGTGATATTGTCTTAGATCTCTCTTCTCTTAAGCGATCATGCATTGGTGACGTGCAGGCAACAGCGAACTGTGTTCTGCTTGTCGTCACACTGTTTTAGTGCACGGATTAAAGTTACGATTACAATGAAGAACTGAGGAAACTGGACTAGGAATGCAATAGAATTACTCTGTTTTGTGGTTCCGAAAATACGAAAGATATCCGGAAAGTAAAGATACGAAGTCCGGAAAATATTTTTAAAGCATTTTTTTATTCACTTGTAGCACTTATACCACACATTTTTATTTTCTTTTCAACATGGCTACCATGGATCGCAATGCACTTAGTGAGCCTGGGAACGAGTTTTCTTTTATTCGAACGTCATAGAAATCTCCCGCCTACTCTCTTAGCCATGGAGAACAATTCTTGACACTTCTGGACATTGTTGATGAAGCTCATCGATGGTTAAACGTCTGTCAGCACGAATGTTTTCATCAATTTTTTTTGATGATTTCATCAGTGACAATAGATGGCCGTCCACGCCTTATTTCATCATGAAGACCAATTCTTCCCGCTTCAAATTCACGACACAATTTTGTTCATAATATCTTCGTCGAAAACAGAAATAAGTTCGCGATGAATTTCAGCAGAACTTTCTCCTTTCACGCGAAGAAATCGAATTACAACACGAACCTCACCTCTGATGTGATTTTGAATTGACACGGCCATTTTAAACACATACTGCGAGCACAACGTTGCCGTGACTGTGGCCGGTAGACTCTGCCCTGTCATACGGTACCTATATCACACGGCAGTACTGCCACTTCTGAAGAGAAAAATCCCTTGCATTTTTACGGACTTGTATCTTTACTTTCCGGATACATCTCTTACTTTGGACAACTTCATAGCAAGTTTCTAGGCGTATATGTTAAACCGTGCCTCTATAGCAGAAGAGACGATGTCTTGCATTGAATGTTGGTTCCGATCTGAGTAAAGTTGAACGAAATATCTGAGGCACAACATAAGTACTCCTCAATTTATGCCATAATTGTGTTTAAAAAAGTCGCAGAGGGCGAAGTCGCATAAATCTAACATAATTTTCCCTTCATTTCTCACATTGCTCCTCTGCCACCCACACAATTATCTATTCCTACTTCCCCCGTCTCTTTCGACCGCCCGGCAAGCAATTAGCAATAACGCCAGTGCTATTAATTAAAATCGATTAGCCCTAATTGATCGCAGTAAAATGAAATCTAATTTTTCTAACTTACATGTAAGGAGTATTACATGCACCTGGTTCGAGTTAACAACAAATTAAACTCATTTGTGTTGTCACGTGTATCCAGGTAACGTGACAGTCATTAATGGGTTCCGGATTTGATAACTCGATTTATTGGATAATTTCGCATGTCGTATCTACACAATTCTTTATTACACTTTCACGATTTTTGTGTCTATGACATATAACAATGATAACATTCTCAAGGTTAACACATCAACTGCTGAACTGACTTGAATGAAGTCTTCCTGACGAATCTTCCCGAACAGTCTTCACTGCTTCCTATATAGGCTCTTTACGGACCACCCACAGAAAACACATCAACTGCTCAGCAACTGATATCATGTACTGTTGTCAGGCGTGTCCACTTGTGCATTGCCTAGCTCTGGACACTCTACTCTTGCGCATTCGTTGATGTGATATGTGTTTACCGGTCTGTTACCCAGCAATTGACGCCCTTTTGTTGTTGGATTGCGTTTGTTGGAATATATTTACCTATTCGTCTTCTAGAAACGGCCCAATCTGTCACAATATATGTGTCTCATCCCTAGGGTCATTTTGTAAGCATATTATCACGTGTTTATGGCTGCGTGAATAATAATAACGGGATTGATTTTTGTTGATTTGATTGATTAACACCTTCTTTTAAAATCTCTCTTAATCACAATCAACGACTACCTAAGACTCGCTCAATTCTGACAGACTACGACTGCCTTCTATTGTTCTCTCCAGACTTCTGCCTTCTACTCCCACTGACAGACTAACTTGGTTCGAAGTCAAAGCCACATTTCGACCGACGGTCAGTCAGTTAATAAGTCTTGGTGTCGAGCCCCATCTGGGGCTCATGACCAGATATTCATTACTGTTTGACAGTTACGGTCTTGTTTTCTGTGGGGCGCCCTCTCTGACGAGAGGACGGGTCTGTCTTTTGTATATGCTGCTGGTCCTTGCCAGCGAAGACTTTCTCGGGTCCTAGTCCCTTGGGCTCACAACCATATTTTACTGTCTCAGACTTGAGACTTCCATTTTCATCGCCTCTTACGACTCGCAGGGTCACGGTGAAGGTATTCGACCCCGCCTCCACACGGAGATGACCTCTGACTTGGTTCCTATCTGAACGGCCGCTTCTATAGCGTTTCGGTATCCAAGAAAATGTTTGATGAATAGTCGTTTACACGGAAACGTGTTTCGTACTCAGATGGTCTCCAAGAATCCACCTCCATGGAAACATGTTTGTCAACGCTTTTCTTTGTATTGGGTCCACATGTCGCAACATAAAGGAAGTACAGCTACCTGCTCTGATACAGGACGTTCACTCTAAGTACTGCGGGCTGAAGCCACTTATATGAGAAGTAAATTACGAAACTGGATGAATGAAAACTGAGAATGGGTGGGAAGACGTGAACTGCTCAGCTCAGTTACGTTTCAAAGAGCGCGCGCGCGCGCTCAGAAGAGCGTCAGAACACCTCCAGAGGTCACTCGAGGGCAGACAGCAGCAGAACCTGGAGCGACATTCAAGACCAGGGGGCTGAGACTGGGATAAGGGAAAGGGAAACATGCAGAACTGCCATCTCTACGCATCCTACATGAACTAGATAGTCTGGAAATGATTGAATTCGATCATAATACACCTATCGCAATTAATCGAATCGCTAAGTGTGAGCCAATCAGAGAATCTTGAATTTCCGTTGAAGGCTTTAGGCGCTGGTTCAGTAATACTGCGTAGTTTATAACGTTACGTGTGCGCAATTGAGGTATGTCGTGAAATTAATTAGATTAATTAGAAAGTAGGGATTTTGATTTGATGTTGTCGAACGAGAGTCGACATTTACGCACGAATTTTCATCTGTGTGTTATTTTTGTATATGGATTATTATGCTTACTACGCCCAGTGAAATTAAAAACAAACATGAAGTCAAAAAAGCGTTGCTACGATATTTTATTGATATCGTATTTCTGTATTTTAAGCATCTTTCGGTGTAGCCTAAAGGAGAGTAGAATCTGAAGAAACTCTGAGCGTACTGTGATTGTGTTGTAATTTTTGTATTGTTTCTTGCAGGAAAAATGGGAGGAATAAGGAAATGTTTCGCTCCTGGTGCGTGTCATGCAATGAGCACACTGGAATCAAATTCTTCTATTTTCCCAGGGATTCGGCACGGTATGAGCCAGATGTAAAATACAATTATTATTATTATAAAACATACTGTAAAATTTTGGTTAGTGTTATTAAAGGATCTAAAGATCTTCATTATAATTAATTTCTAATTCTAGTAACAAAATAACAACCACCGGGAGCATTATAAAATCAGACAGAGGTAGGAAAATTAATAATGCAGGTATACAGGTTTTAAACAATGATGGGAAGTTAACTGATAATCATGATGTGATTACAGATTCTTTTAATAATAATTTTCGAACAATAGCTGACTAGATCAATACCAATAATGCAAACGTTGGCCACATTATAGAGTCGAATGCGGACAAATATTCAAATTATCTGTCTCGAGCTTTCACGTTCCCTCTCCTAAAATTAAACTGAACCATACCTCTACTAAAGAAAGTTAAAATATAATTAAGTATTTAAAACAAAAAATGTAGTGGGCATGATGAAATTCAGGTTTAAAAATCAGCACACCTTTTATTAGCTCTCCATTAACATATTTGTAACAGATCTCTTACAACTTGTGTCTTTCCCACTTGGTTGAAATATTCAGAAATAAAACCATCATTTAAAAACAGATAAAACTAATATGACTAACTACAGACCTATATCATTACTGACATCTTTTTCGGAAGTTGTTGAAAAGGTTATATATGCAAGACTGCACCAACATATAATGAGTAAAACATAATAGCAAATGAACAATATGGTTTAGTAGTAATTCAACAAAAAATGGCTTCACATAAATTAATTAATGATATATTAAATATAATTAAAAACAAAATATTAGTGGGTGGCATTTTCTGTGATTTGAAGAAAGTTTTGACTGTGTCAATAGCTGTCTTTTTTGTCTCTCTGCCTGCCTAAAGTAGAATTTTATGGATATATAAAATATTCTATAAGATTATTATTATTATATTAAGATATATTATTAATTTTGCTATATAATCATATCCAATACTGAACTGTAAGATGAAGAGGTATCAAATTTTTAGTATTCATTACACTTTTTTGTAAGATATGTTACCTTTGCCATATAATCATTTCCATTACTGAACTGGAATATGAATAGATACCAAATTTTCAGTATTCATTATATTTCTTTAAGATATATTATTATTTCCGCCATATTATTCTTCCCAGTACTGAACTGGTGAGGATGAATATATCAGATTTTCTTATATCATTAAATGCAGTCTTTATCTTGTTGACAAGAGTGTATTTCACATTCTCAAATTCCATCATTCTAATGAAAGTAATAATAAATGGGAATATGAGTATTGCTGCTTACAATACATGATGTACAATACTTAGATGTAACCGAAAAACTGTGTTCTGTATGGCTTTCAAGTGTAATTTATGAGGAAATTATAGGTTTTAATATATGTATCTCTGTGGGAACAGAATTTTCTTTCAAGTTTCCCACTTTCAGCTTTCCTAAATATAAGTATTCCATGTATAGTATGTTACAGTTTACAATGTTCAGTGCCTTTGGTAAAAGAGGTGTTTCATGTGAAAGAAAGGTTATGACTTTCCAGGCACTGGTGAGAAACTTTCTCCAGATAAATAATTTGAAAACCTAATTCTTGTACTCCAGAACTGCAGAGGCTCTTATTCCATCGTTATTTTTCTTTGGAAAGGGTGGGGGACCAAGTTTAGCAGCACTTCACTCAAATCCAACCCAAAGGATATGGTTGAAGTGATATTGAACTTACTTATGGAGCTGAGCCCTTCTTGAGAACCCGCCAATTGTGCAGCCACTCAAGAATTTCCCAACC
This sequence comes from Cryptotermes secundus, assembly GCF_002891405.2. Taxonomy (NCBI): domain Eukaryota; kingdom Metazoa; phylum Arthropoda; class Insecta; order Blattodea; family Kalotermitidae; genus Cryptotermes; species Cryptotermes secundus. The sequence continues at coordinate 1,558,982 of NW_019744110.1, forward strand.
TTTTATGGAACCCGAAGTTTCATTACTGTGTTCACAAGAGCCCTCCACTGGTCCATATCCTGTGCCAGATCAATCCAATCCATACCATACAATCCTATCTCACTAGGATACGTTTTAATATTGTCCGGCCACTTACAACTTGCTCTTCCCAGTAGTCTCTTTCCTTCTGGCTTTCCCACCAATATCCTATATGCCTTCTTTGCCTCCCCCATTTATGCTACATGCCCTGTCAATCTCATCCTCCTTGAATAGTGATATTGAACACAGTTCAAAAATAGAAGTAGGATGGGGGGGGAAACCTATGCAGTACAAGAGATCTGGTTGTAAAAGTATTTATTGCTATTCTAGCGAACAAATCATTGGGGGGGCACTCAAAATAGTTGCTATGTTAGCATACATTCTCACCGATTGTGCTCTCGACCCCGTCGGTCATTTTAAATTTAGTTAATGTAGGATGGGTAGAGATGGCAGCAGCATTGTACCATGGTGTCATGGCGGCCATGTTGCCCACCAATAAAACGGGAGTTTCTCGGGGCTGTTCAAGACGGTTTCTACTAATCAGTCCTTGTGGCAAGAAGAGACCATAGACGCTTTACGTTCATTCTGTCGCAACGTTGAAGTGTGAACACGAAACCGAGCACCACAAAATGCATATCAGTCATTCATAGCGCGTTAGTCCTCATTATGAATACACAAGAGTATGCGCAGAAATCTAAATCTCTTTCCACCTGATTCATTCTTTAGTGGCTCTACAGCATTTTGTTGGGCCCCGGCCTCTTTTTCAGTTTTTTTACACAGACAGTAGGACTTCTTGTGCGGGTGATCAGACCGTCGCAAGGCCGCTACCTACACACAGGACAGCATAAACAGAAAATAAATGAACACAGACATCCTTACGTTGGGTAGGATTCGAATCCAAGATCCCTGCTTTCCAGCAAACGAAGACAGTTCATGTCTTAGACCGCGTGGCCATTGTGATTGGCTCCTCTCAATCTTCATGATATAAAATCCAATGAACCACTTTTACTTCTGTGTCATGACGCACAAATTCAGGGACAACAAGAGAACGAAGTAATCAGAAGCGATCGTTGCTGTGAGGACGTTATGGTTGTGGAGATGAAGCATTCGCGGCAGTACTTGTATGAATGGAACCACAAAGAAATGCTTCCAACATTTTCTGCAGGTGCCACTCTGCTTGTAGGAGAACGTTCTGAAGAATGAAGCGCTTCAAATATCTAGGTCATTGCACAGTAACACGTGGACACTTGCCATCATGAGTTTAATGTTTCAGAATTTCACACACTTCTGTCCTTTCTGTGAACATAGCAAAGTCATGTAATGACACCATCCTAGTAACGTGAGCATACAATTTCACGTACCCTCGACAGGGAAACAAGGGCTCTTTGACTTCGTTTGGTAGCGTCCTTCAAAATATTTAAGACACAGTTTGGAAGTTATGAGATCTATTAAACTGAGAATTTATCCACGCCGCCATATCATATGGATTCATCAATGGAAGACCGAGCTATCTGACCTCTGATTCATTCAAAATATTCTTTTATTGAGTCGAAAGTCTAATTGGGCTTACCGTTTTCACAGAATCTCTCGTCGGATCTTGTCATCGGTCAATTAACTCCAATCCGCAAATTCACACTCAGAGATCCTTCCGTCAATGTCTAGGTATCCCATGTAGTCCCTAAAATTAAATCCTTTAGACCAAAATTTGGTTTGCACTTCTCTTTTCGGTCCATGCTACATGCATTGTCCATCTCCTTCTTGATGTACTCACTTTTACAGTATTGCGGACAGGATTTCTCTGCAATAATTGGTTATATACAGATGACTTCCTCATTATTCTGTTCATTTTAAAAGTAGGTTACGCTTGTTCAAACAGCGCAAGTGTTGAAGTTTGTTTCTCAACCGGCGGGTGTTTACGTCACTTGTCTCAGACACTTGGAGCGGCATTATTAAGTAAAAATAAACACTAACACGTGTTTCGTAGGTACAGTGCTCAGTTTTAAAGTTCAAATTTACCTGAAATTTAAAGATAAAATGTAGTGTATAAATTTCTCACTGACAGTTCAAATATCTTGGGTCTTCCCACAACTAACAGATAACATTTAGTGTTACAATAGCAATTTTTCGGTTGATGCGTTTGGTCGGTAAATGTTTCATTAATAAAAGTTATGTGGATTTTCAATTTAGAAATGAATGTTCAAATGGTTTTATACACAGAAACTAATAATGAACAGAGAAGCTTATTATTAATGCCAGTCGCAATGTGGAGTTTCAAAACTTTCGATGCCCACAATCCCTAAACACAATGCAGCTGCAACCCCAACCTCGTCGTAGCAAGGCTCGAACGCTGGAAGTTTTAATGAAGCCACAAACCGAAGAAAAAATCTTTCTCGATATATGTATAAGATGACATATTAACTTATTGATGTGGGCTGCACCATAGCTCAAGCGGTTAGTCGCTGGCTTCCCACCGCAGCGGCCCGGGTTCTATCCCGGGTCTGGTGAACTGAGATAAAGTGGCGCTGGGACAGGTTTTCTCCGAGTACTTCGGTTTCCACTGCCAATCTTCATTCCACCAATTACTCCACAATCACCCTCACCTATCACCTGGGGCTGGTACAATAGGCCAGAAGTGGCCGCAGTTCAAGGGACTTAGTCCCACCCCACTAGCAAAAAAAAGAAACTTACTGAAGTCATCAGAATTGTCCAAGCTGATTATTCATGGTATTTGACGAAGTAAAAGCCTCTACCTAAATAACTCCGTATTTTTTAGATAACACTATTTATTATGCAGACGTATTGACAGAGCAAATGGGCATGGGCACACACACGTGTTATTTGTGATTATTTCCCTCAGAATCAAATAGAACATGGCGAAGCGTAATATTACAATTTCATTCCAGATATAGTATTTGTATATGTCCCTCTTAACCTCAGAGACATTTGTGCAGGTAGAATTCAATAGGTGAGCTAAAAGAACCATTAAATTATATGTCAGCCTTCAAACTTTATTGCTACAGCCTGTGCCCTGCGGATTTCGGGCTCTGCAAATCTTGAAGAGTTCCTGTTGGTGCAACAGTGACATAAAGCTCGCAATTTTTCTCCCGTCTGGAGAATACTGTGACGGAGATATACAAATATTCCTTAGTTTGATCCAGGATATCTGCGTGACTGTCAAAGCAAATCGGTTAGGAACAAGGAATATTACAGTATGATAAAGGAAGTAACAGTAACTCCTTGGACGCGCCATTGCTCAAGCGGTTAGTCGCTGGTTTCCCAAAGCGGCGGCCCGGGTTCGATCCCGGTTCTGGTCAAGTGGGATTTGTGATGGATAAAGTGGCGCTGGGGCGGGTTTTCTCCTAGTACTTCGGTTTCCCCTGCCAATCTTCATTCCACCAAATTTTCAATCATCATAAACACCCGGGGCATGCTACAATAGGCCAATCAGTGGCCGCCGTGCCGAGTGGACCCAGTAGGACTCCACTCCCCACAAAGCGAATATAAAAAAAATTAACAGTAACTCCTTGCAGAGGAACTTCATGAAATATCCTGCAAACACATAGCACACTATAACACTATAACACAGAGACTGAAATTTTGTCACTGAGTTAATTTGGTTTGTTATTCTGCTTGGTGACAAATCCTTCATCAAGCTGGCAGCATTTCGAGATTTGTTGCTTTTTTATTTCAGACGGGAATTTTTAGTGAATAGTTTCATAACTTTCTTTTCGCAGTTTTCTCCTGTCAGCCTTCAGCATCAGTATCCGAAACAACGGCCTGAGATGAAAAGCGCTGCTGATTTGCGTATCTTAATGTCTCTAATAATGAAGACATTTGCCTTTTGCTCCCAACCGCCGTTGTTTGAAACTTCGCTGCGGGTTCTCTCTGCGACAAAGCTCCTGGCTCGTTTCCCATATTAAATATTTGAGCTGTATGATATTATTATTATTATTGTTTGTGCTTCAGTCCGCACTTCTTACTTTATTTTGTTGTGGGAGGAGCCGGGACAGCTCAGTCGGTATAGCGACTAGACTATGGGATGTGCGACCGAAGAATAAGGTTTCGATTCCCGGCCTAGGCAAGAGAATTTTCACTTCTACATAACGTCCAGGTAGGATCTGAGACACATCCAGCCTTCATAATGTGTACATGGAGGGGGGGGGGCTGTTTCCCTGGGGATATAGGGTAAGAGCCGTGAAGCTGACCACTCCATCTCCACCTAGTGCTGAGGTTAAGAAATGTTAAATTATACCTCCAATTACCCATATGCATCCATAGTGTGGTGCTTAATTAATAGAAACCCTGCTATAGCTTTACTTTACCATGGTTGACTGCGGATTTCTAGGAACTTTCGCTGTGCTGGGCATTTGCTGCTGGCAAGAAATTGAGAAAGTTAGATCAAAACTAAACGTTAACTAAATGTAACGCAATTTTCGCTTCTGACAGGCCTGATATAAGTTCAATGGATTCGAACTCATCGTCAGTCTTTTCCAGACATTCCTATTAATTGCATAATTTGTTATTTTTATTCTTACCTGTGGAAGGCACGGCTTCTTACACTTTATAGAACAACAAGGATGGTTCACAATTTATGCATTATTGCCGTAAAACAAGAGATATATTACAGTCCTAACTTGATTGCATAATATGAACCTTCCTCAGGGAAATTAACCCTCTATGTTCAACTCATCAAGGTGTTGTATAACCAGGCTAAGTGGTCTAGTTTCATTTACTCTTTAATTACGCCGCAGATTAATCCAGTAAACATGAATAATTCACAGTACATAAAAACTCTCTGGTACAGAAGCCCGTTTGTGGTAGCACGGGAACATGCTACTTGTACATTCCTTCAGTTAACTGAATTACACCAACTAACCTAATTTTTGCCGATCTCAATCTACCTAACCCTCCCAGCCGCACCGTGGCCCTGGGGTGGACTCAGCTTCTAACAGAAATGAGTACCATCAATCTTTCTGGGGGGGGGGGGCGAAAGGCGGTCGGCACGTAAAGCTGACAACGTTAGCGCCATCTGTGAGTCAGTTGTTTAGAAAATGTGGGAGCCTCGACGTTTGCCAACACTATGGGCTTACACGGCCTGTTACAGAGTAGCTTTGCCTTTTAGCTTCTTACATAGTGTTATTTCCCGGAACATGTTTTTCTCCATAACCACCGCTGTGAGAACTTCAGACATTTCTCCAAATTAATTCTTGGTATTGCTCGACTGCATCTGCCAGCGCAGGAATGAGCAGGCGACTGTGATGGTCGACTCACTATCCGAGGCCGAGATGTTAGATTTATTTCCCTTCATAGCTTGGTAAAGGATGTCATGTCAGGTGAAGAGACTGCATCAATTTTATGAGGAAAGTCAGAAAGGTTACTGACCATTTGCTGATAGTTTTTGGAAGAGACGTCATTCTGCAACATTACTGTACAAGCGGTAGTAGCCACGATAGCGACTTGCTACGGTCTGGACGACTGAGGGATCGGAATTCGAGTCCTGGTGGAGTCAATAATTTTCTCTTCTCCTCTTCGTACAGACAGGCTTTGGAGTCCACCCAACCTCCTATACAATGGGTACTTGGGCTTGTTTCCCTAGAGATAAAGCAGCCGGGGCGTGAAACTCGCCACTCACCTCCAGCTAGTGCCAAGATCAAGGAAAATATGGATATATACATCCAATCTCCCATATGCCTTCATGACGTAGCGTTTAATTAGTTAAGCACAGAGATAAATTTACCTGTTCTTGTACTCTACAAGCTGTCAGCTGGAGGTATACAGGTATACAGACCATCGTTAAGGACCTTTGAGAGTGCAGGATGACAGCATGAACCGGAATGGCTGTTGTTTATTTCTGTTAGCATTAAATAGGAGACTATAGCAACAAGACCCGTAGCAGCGTTCAGTGCCCCTGTCGGCTAATTTCCCTATTCATGATTTGAACACAAACTTCATCGTCATGCACTGACTCCATGCAAAACAGTAAACACATGGCGATGCATATCAGAGAATAAAATTTGTAGCTGTGTGCAATCAGAGAGTAAGGGAGATATTTGGTGCGCCTCACCGTGCTAACAGGCTGTTTATTTTGTTGAAATGCAAATCACTTGATACATACGCCACGCCCCATTTAAAGGAAGGGCGCAATGTATTGTTTTCAGATTCAAGCTGGGTAAAATTATATGAAAATTTTACTCTTTTTTGTACCCTATTTAGCGTTTCCTTTTTTTTAAATTAACAGTCATGGTTCAGATATTTTGTTTGTATCAGACGAAAAATAAAAATATCCTTAATTTTAATTCATCCTACTTAAAACTTACGGAAGTGTCGCTGATTTAAAATAAACAACAGTTCAGATGGGAAATAACGACCCTCTGTATACCTGCCTATGGTACACAAAGGAAACTTGGGTCCTCGTTATCCTTTATTGGTATAAGCTACATACATCATCAGACTTACCACATACTCGTATGAAGTACTCTGGTTTAATTTGATCTGAAACTATTTTACGAAGACGTATCCATTAAATAACGTACTCTATAGAACTCCTTGTACACAGAAGCAGTCCGTCCCCAGGCTTGGCCTTACACAGGACAGACACATACCTCCACCGGAATTCGAACCCGCGATATCAGGGTCCCAGCGGTCTAATACCACGCGTCTCTTAGTTCTGGTTTCGAACCATCAATTAAATTATTTCTTGTTGCCTCAGACAATAATATTTTCATATTATACATTACTGTAATAATGTCATGCATTGTAAATTAGTGATTTTACTTTCAGATAAACCTGTAAACTGTAGGTACCTATGTTAGTCTACAACGCAACATTTTGTGTTACGATGGTTAACATGTAAGCCTCTCATGATGGTCCTTGGCCCTATAGGGTCGAAACATATAAGGCATATTTGATTAAAAATGTTTTAACTACTGCATGTTATACTAGATGATTGTTATTACTTCAAGACCGCCTGGTGTGGTGTAGTGGTCAGAGTTCCTGGCTATAGATTCAGAGGTCCAGGTTCGATTCCTGGCTCTACCAACATTTCTGAGAAGTAGTGGGTTTGGAACGGGGTCTGCTCAGCCTCGTGAGGATAACTAAGGAGCTATTTCAAGGCTCGGTGGGTATAGTTCGCTTGCGGACTACAGGCCATGGAGTTTGTTTTGTTTGTTATTACTTCATCATGGTCCTTTAGCTTCGAGCCAGTTCCATCCTGTAGGATAACTGATGTTTCTCGATATGTACATTTCTTTCGTCTGATTCTTGTTGTTGAGATCTTCTGAGATCGTTGTCAAAGATGATTTGACACATTCTTTCTGCTTTATATAGTTCTGTGTCCAGTTTAAAGAAGAATGAACTTATTCGTTCCTCTTTGAAGGACGGCACCGCGTTTTCAGTTATTACATATATGTATATAGCATCACCTCAGGAACTCAGTTATCGATGTAACTTGAGCTTGGGATGTTGGCCACTGCGTATTGTTGCGTCGCGAGGGTGGTGGCTCTGAAACAGGATGTAGGCTCCATATAAAATTCCTGCGACTGTACTTCGATTCTATTTGCGACGAGCTGATCACCCGTCCAAGGAGTCCTACTGTCTGTAAAATGATAAAAAAATGAGAAATCAGCCATATGCTCAAAAGTTGGAGCAAGCTCCAAAGTGAGGAGCAAGATAAAGGAAAAAAACTTCAATTTTATAGTAGGACCAGAGGAAATTTTAAACCAGCTACAGGAAATTGAAGTTTATATTCAATTACAGGAAGTATGTTGAGGAGAATATTTGGACCGAAGGGAGATGAAGTGACAGGAGGCTGGGGAAAACTGCATAAGGAGGGGCTTCATAACCTGTACTCTTCTCCAAGTATAATCAGAACGATCAAGTCAAGGAGGATGAGGTGTACAGGGCATGTAGCACGAATGGGGGAGACGAGGAATGCATATAGGATATTGGTGGGAAAGCCAAAAGAAAAGAGACAACTGGGAAGACTAAGATGTAGTTGGGTGGACAATATTAAAATGGTTCTTAGAAAGATATCTGGCTCAGGATACGGACCAGTGGAGGGCTCTTGTGAACACGGTAGTGAACCTTCGGGTTCCATAAAACGCTGGGAAATTCTTGAGTAGCTGCAGAATTGGTGGCTCCTCCAGAAGGGCTCGGCTCCATAAGTAAATACGGTGAGTTATATTAACTTTTTAATATCGAAAACTCGAACTCTTACAACGGAATTTACTTGCTTTGGTATATGTAATCACAGTTGGCTCACAGTCACATCGAAACTTAAGCCAGAGGCGGTCATTGAGACTGAAATTACAAATCCTTCATATAAACCTGTTTTCGACCGGCGCAAGTAGCAGCATAGCACGTTTACAGCTCATCTCTGATTCACGATATTTCTATATTGTGGAACCACTATCATGAATGACTGATAACATGCAGTTTATTGATCCAGTTCTGTGCAGTCGTGCAAATTGTGCTTCTTCATGCATGACGCCATCAATCTGCCGAAGTACTAATTTTCTGTTGTAATCGGGAGATAAGTACAGCTAATACAGGAACAGACAAATCAATTATCTCGAGCGATGCAAAATAACAAAATGTAGCTGGGCCCTGATCGTTTGTGTTATGATCCCAACCCGGCATGTACTCTCCTGCGATAATTGTACAAAAATTTATAAAATGAAAATTATTTATTTATTTGTGAAATTTTTAAAATGCCTATAAGACAACAGTCTTTTGACACTTTCTAATTATTCATACACTCGTCCAGAGTTAACAAATTTGATTTTGGTCTGCTAATTGAAATTTCACACATTGTGACTTGGAAATATGTAGTAATTCAGAGTGATGAGGCAAAATGATGTTTGGTTTTACCTCTTTCGTCATTTTCAGCTCATCGACATTCAGAAAGTTCTATTATTAGCGAAGTCTCATAAACGTGGCTTTGATACCAAAATTCGAATTCTCTACACGCAGATTCATTTAGATAGGAACCCAGCAATTTAATACCGGAATCTACTGGTTTCTTTCCATGCAATATGTAGGCCTAATGCATATGTGGGTGCCGGTCACGGTAGCCGAGCGGTCTAAGGCATGAACTGTCTTCGCTCGCTCGGAAGCAGAGATCGTGGGTTCAGATCTGTTTCCTGTGAGGTACGAACTGAATTCTTATATATTATTCTTATACACTGCCGGTCATAGTAGCCGAGCAGTCTAAGGCATGTACTGTCTTCGCTCACTCAGAAGCCGGGATCGTGCGTTCGAATCCCACGTATGGCATGGATGTTTGGCATGTGTATGTGTTTATTCTGTGTTTGTGTTGTCCTGTGTTTAGGCTGAGGCCTTGCGACAGGCTGATCACTCGACCAAGGAGGCCTACCGTCTGTAAAATGATCATGAAACTGAAAATCAGAGGACAGGGCCCTAGAGGGCTGTAGAGCCAGTGAAATATGAAGATAAGATCAAAGAAATACACGCAGAAATATCCCTCTCAATCGATCATACGTTTCGTGAGATCTGACTGCGTGCAGCCTTTTTTAGTGTCTGTTCCCAACAGCTGTGATTAATTTATTTTCCCAGCTCCCGTTTTCTAGGGCAACTGGAGTGGAACTGTTGCAAAGCACTCTGAATCGTCTCCAGAGGAATTCTGAACCAAATCATATCAAAGAGGGGTCGACCTCAAATACTGAAAATAGCGTTACGTTGAGAAAGAACGAAAAAAATAGGATCTATAGTGATTTGCATAACAGGGTTCAACAAAATATGAGACGAAGGTAAGTTGTTCTGACTCTAACGGCATGCACATCAACTGAATACTAGATAAACAAGAGCTTTTCTGCTGTATTCTGTGAATATCAGAGAAAGTTGCTCGTGATATTCCAAAGTCAGGTATCTGTTATGGCACTGAAAACATTTCAATTGTACTGTACTTCAATCCAAGAAAGCTGGGCACAAATATCAAGTGGTATGCTGACTGCAGATATAATTAAAACCGTCACCAAAATCAGGGATGTCAACAAACGTAAACCGTTCTGCGACAAATTCAGCGGATAGAAAGATATATATTGTTATTTTAAGAGAGAACACTTTACTTCTTCAAGCAACTGACGACTCAGCAGAAAGGAAAGGAAAATTGTGTTTGTGTGCATGTAGTAAAACATACTTAGTGATACAATGAATACAACACTACAATTTTTTATTGCTAGTGGGGTGGGACTAAGTCCCTTGTACTGCGGCCACTTCTGGCCTATTGTAACAGCCCCAGATGATAGGTGAGGGTGATTGTGGAGCAATTGGTGGAATGAAGATTGGCAGGGGAAACCGAAGTTCTCGAAGAAAACCTGCCACAGCGTCACTTTGTCCACCACAAATCCCACTTGACCAGACCTGTGCAGCAGCGGTGGGAAGCCAGCGACTAACCGCTTGAGCAATGGCGCGGCCCAATACGTCACTAACAATGAAGTATACTACTTCTGTGACATGACGTAATATTCACATGCATTGAAGAAGACAAAAGAAAATCAAGGATTTCTCATAATATGTCACTTGATGTGTGTTATCAAGACAGACAGTTTGCAGCATATAAAATTTAACCTAAGAAAAAGTACGAACTATACAGTCAGTTAGCTTACTGTTGAAATGTGCTTTAGCGAATTCTCCTCTTGGCATGTGTAGTTTGGCACGTACACCACCTCCCTTAGCTTTAATTTAATCTTGAAGGACTGTGCCCATATTTTAAAGCGGTGATTGGATTGGAATCTGTACAGTGGATTCATAATGCCAATTTCCTTCAATTTAGTTCAAAATAGATCGGCTTTCAGCTGTTTTCGAATAAAATATTAGATCCAATATAACGGTTTATTGCAGCTGTTTGGTGGCTTAGATGGATCAGCTCCACGGTCGCTCTACAAGTTACAAGTGACAAACACGAAGAAAGCATTCGACCTTTGAAACCGAAATATAGCAGAAATGTGAGTGAATGTAAAGTACTTTACTCCTTGTACACCATTTCTCATAGACCTAGGTTTGACATAAAGCGTGAAATGTATAGCCCTTATGACACCAAGGCAGGTTGCACGTTAGTGAAAATTAGCAATTATTTAAGAGGGAAATTCGGAAAGTGACCTCTCATCAGATGTCAACAACACAAAAACGATATAAAATGTTATTACATCAAAAAATACATACATACTGAAGCTACGGTACCTCTCAATATAGTCACCTCCGGAAATGAGGAACTTGTACCGGGGAATAAGTTCTTGTATGCCTCTGTGAAAGTAATCTGCCACCTGTGAGCTGAGCCACGTTTTGACACTTTCCATCAGCTCCTCATTATTGTTGAAGCGCTGTGATCACAACCAGTTCTTCGGGTAGGTAAGTAGGTGATGTTCATGGAGGTAGGCCTAGGCCCGCTGGGGCTGTAGTGCCAAGGAAAAAGAAAAGTAGTTGATAGTCGCTCTGAGCGAGATGGGGGCTATAAGGAAGGTGGTCAAACAGCTCCAAGTTGAAATGCTCCGGCATTGTTCGAGTGCCAGCAGCTCTACTCGTATGCGGATACTCCTTATCGTGGAGGAGCACTATACCGGATGTCAGCATTCCACGCCTTTTGTTCTGAATGGCCTTATATAGTTTGCTAGTGTTTCACAATACACTTCTGACGTTATTCTAGGCCCCTGTTGCACGAATTCCATCATCGGCATTTGTCTCCTCTCCTATACCAGAAAACAGTTGCCATCAGCTTTCTAGCAGACGTCTGTTTAAACTTTTTTGGCTTCTCTGGTGAATGCGTGTGCATCCATTGCTTCGACTGATCTTTGCTTTCAGCGTTCACAAATGAAACCCAGGCTTCATCACCTGTTACTCGTACGATCTGATTGAGAAATTCACCGCCATCTAAAGAAGTCAAAGCCGAAACCATTCTCTGCATCTTGTGCGCACCTGTGAGCATTTTCGGAACCCAATCTGCGCAAAACTTGTGATAGTTTAGCCTAACTTTGATAACTTGATAGAGAAGAGTGTGTGAGGTTTATGGGAATTCACACGAAAATTCTGAAATTGTGAAGCGACATTTGTCACTAATTTTCTGATCAACATTTTGAACAAAATCATCGCTCACTACAGATGGCTAACCACTTTGCTCTTCATCGTGAACATTTCTTCGCTCTCCCATCTTTGAATATTCTACACTATTCTTCCTCCACTCATTACATTTTGGCCGTAAACAGCCTATAATTCACAATGGATTTCAGCAGCACCCACGTTTTTAGCGTGAATGAAGCGGATAGGAGCGCGAATTTTGCATCTGGCGGGATTATCAGTCGCAGGACACATCAAAGACAGTCTGCAGAGTCAAGAACAAACACTAGGTGACCAGTTATAAGATGGTTTACAAAATCGTCTGACGCTACCTCGCATGCGCGAGCTCTCCACTGTTCCTACACAGTTGCTTAATATAAACGGGGGTTACTTTCCGAATTAGCCCAAGCGGTTAGTCGCTAGCTTACCACCGCGGCGGCCAGGTTTCGATCCCGGGTCTGGTCAAGTGGGATTTATAGTGGACAAATTGGCGCTGGGGCGGGTTTTCTCCTAGTACTTCGGTTTCCCCTACCAATCTTCATTCCACCGAATACTCCATCATCATAATCACGCGGGGCAGGCTACAACAGGCCAATCAATTAAAAAAAATACTTTCGAATAGCTCTCGTAATTATCCACAAATTAAGGGTAAATATAGAAAGAAATAACGCATTCATCTTTAATTTTATTAGGAATCAAGATAATTTTTTTAATATCCTGTACTAAACTTTGAATCCGTTCGAGATGAACATTGTGGCTCTTAGTCGAATCCAGGCTAGTAAACTTGCAGTTTCCATTCTTCCTTACAATTCAGTGTTGGCAGTAATGACTGTTTCCTTGCCTATTAGTCGCTAACTTAGCACACGTTTCATCACCAATGTAAAAGCCAAGATTGGAGCAAATAAAGCAGCTGGGTGCATGCCAGATCAATGTGTCATTACGCGGAAACATTTCCCTTTCCTCGTTTGTTTTACAGAAGTTTCAAACGATTCAGTTTCTAGAGAAGGGGACACCACTGGATTCAAACTCACATCTAGGTTAGCAATGAATACATGTGGCAGGGCGCCCTGCAAGCTTCATCGATCTGCAAACGCATCAAGTTGTTGCAGGTACACTGCTAGCGCACGCAAACTGGGAGGCGAAGCTGCTCGTTACAAAGTTTCGCTGCATAATGCGGTTGCATAATGTCAGTGGATTATTCAGCTGGCCAGACCTGAACACATTCGAAACTGGACAAGAGTGTCTCACATAGGACAATTTGCGGGGCCATTTGGCTGGAAGGAGTGGGGGGGCGTAATGTTTCCAAGCAGCCTGTCATGATTGTATGAAGGGATGGGGTATACATTATGTCCCTTTTGCCAGCCTTCTGAGTAAAAATATATTTTGCACACAAATTAATTATCCCTGAACATTATATAATGCATGAGTATTTTGCATGGTTCTTTATAGTTTCCCATATTCCCATACTCTTCTCCAAGTATAATAAAATAATGAAGTCAAGGAGGATGAGGTGGGCAGGACATGTAGCACGAATTGGGGTTACGAGGAATGCATATAGGATATTGGTGGGAAAGCCAGAAGGAAGGGAACCTCTGGGAAGACCAAGGCGTAGTGGATGGGCGATATTAAGTTGGATCATAGAGAGATAGGATGGGATGGGATGGTATGGATTGGATTGATCTTGCTCAGGATAGGGACCAGTGGAGGGTTCTTGTGAACACGGTAATGAACCTTCGGGTTCCATAAAATGCTGGGAAATTCTTGAGTAGCTGCAGAATTGGCGGCTCCTCCAGAAGGGCTCAGTTTCGTGAGTAAGTAATATTCCACCAGTTGCTCCAAAATCACCCTCGTCTATCATCTGGGGCTGGTACTCGGTACTTCAGAGATTATCTAGGTCACTACCTGTTAATATGAAGATTCTAGCTCTTAATATTAATGACGGATCACAACTGCCTTCAAACACAAAATTGCGATTTTCTCGAAAACAGCTCAAATGACTTTCATTATATTTCAGTAACTTATGAAAAATATGTCCCTAATACGACTTTCTGGATGGCATCTACAGGAAAATAATAGTATGCCCTCTAGTGCTCCAAGAGCGAAGTGCCCATTTTTTCTCAAATGTGGTTTGACTGATTTTTAATTATAATTTAATCGTTTGCACAGTTAACAGACAAAAAATATATTTTGTAGGTCAAAATATTCTAAACTTTAGCTGTGTCCCGTCAGATATATATGAGAAAGTTTGCGCAGAGTCTTTGCATCAGTTTTATAATTAATTTCGATGTGAGCTACATATACATAGAATAGTGTTTATGTTGCACTTAATCGGAGTAAAATTAAATTTTTGCGACAAATTCCGTTGTAGGCAGCACATATATTCTATTGCTTGAAATAATAGTTTCCTTCATTTTATGGGCTTCATGAAAAGAACTCATACGACTAACAAGCAAAACGCACAGTAGCGAGAACAATATTTGTAATACGTCCCAGATTTCTCTACTAGGAAACGGCAATAGTTTCTGCGGAATTTTGAAACCTGCGATGTGAACCTGTGTAAGGAGAAACTCATTCTTGTGAAACAGAAAATAACTGAAATATTTTATTCTTCCATTTCGAAAATTTTTGAAGTTTTATTACTATTATTATTATTATTATTATTATTATTGTTATTAGCCCCAATTAATAATTTGTACTAACAAAGGTAGTCTAAGGCATGAACCATCTTCAAATGCTCGAAAACTGGGATCCAGAATTCGAATCCAAATCGAGGCATGGATGTCTGTGTGTTTATTCTGTGTTTGTGTTGTTCTGTATGCAGGTAGCCCTTCCAACGGGCTGATCCCCCGTTCAAGGGGTCCTACAGACTGTGTACGGATTAAGAAATTGAAAAATTGGCGTAAGTCCACAAGGGCTGTAGAGCCATAGTAACAAAACTAGAAGTGTTTGTTATGCAAGTAAGCCTAACAATATCATTCCCATTAAAAATTAAACTGGAATTCTCCTCACTCGCTGCATGTACTTCAGTCTTGTTGTAGTAGATTTAATGCAGTTTAATTACGCCACTCCATTAAACTTTAAACACCGGCACGAAGGAGACCAAAGGTCAAACCCTGATAATGCGTTCATATACAAGCTGACCGTGACCTTTCCTGCGTTAGAAGGAGTGAGCTTCTGACACACATGTATGTCAGCCTTCTTAAATGATACATGAAATCCAGTGCACTCGAGAAACAAACGCCGAGGTATTCTCACATATTATTACATTCGCGTTCAAACACAGAAATATTATGACATCACACTGCTATTGTTTACAGCCGTATCACAACATAAACCGCTAAACAGTTCCCGGGTTACTGTCAGCCCTTGGCCAGGCGAACTTCCGGAGAAACATACATACAATACTTCTTATAGAGTAGATGTCCACGTTTTTACCATCACAACTATAGCCTAGAAACGTATATCTGGAGGCACTTACGTATTTTAATCTATCGAATTGTTCGAAAACTACACATAAGTATAAAAGAAAGTGGCATGTTTCATAAGCTCAGCTTAATTAAGACTTGAATGATGCTGTCTCTATAACGTATAAGCAAGCCACCAGTGGTACGCGGTTCAAATATCAGACGAAGCCGGTATTGTGTGGTTTTCGTAAGCCTCTCCATAAGAGCCGGGATAACGTAGTTCGGTATAGCGACTGGCTACGGGCTTCACGACCAAGGGTTCGGAGTTCCAGTCCCGGTGGTGGCAAGAATTTTCACTTTTCCATGTCGTACAGACCGACCACCTCTGTGGTATAGTGGGCAGAGCACCTGGTTATAGCCCCAGAGGTCCCGGGTGCGATTCCAGGAGCTATCAGATTATCAGTAATAGTGGGTCTGGAACGGGATCCACTCAGCCTCTTGGGGATAATTGAGGAGCTACCTTAATGGAAAGGTAGCGGTTCCGGTCTAGAAAACCGAAATCAATGGCCTTTGGGGATTCGTTGCGATGACCACGCGACGTCCTCCATCCGCTAAATTTGGCACTAATTTCGCCGACAAACGGCGGTCGCTTGGTCGATATAGTTCGCTTGCGGAGTGAAACCACGGGTTTTTTTATGTCGTCCAGACAGGCTCTGGGGCCCATCCAGCCTCCTATCCAATGTGGGGGGGAGTATAGCGACCAGGACGTGAAGCCGACCGCTCACCTCCAAGCAGTGCCGAGGTCAAGAAAACTTTGGTCAATATATGCACTCCCTCATACGTCTTCTTGTCGTTGTAATTAATTAATTAAGTGTAGGGACAACTTCACCATTCCTTCACCAATAGATACCAGGTGAACATTACAATGAGCTTCTTAACTTCCTTCCTAGTCCCACTCATCTCAACATTCATGATCCTCCAAGTTTGACGATATTAACCTCTTCATTTGACACAACGTCGAGAAACAGAGACGATGAAGGGTATTGTGGTTAATAAGCTGGATACACTTCGGCCTATTGGTGCCAACCTTCCTTGAATGGGATTGTCTAGACAGGTTCCAGACTCTGGTTTCGATCCATGATAACCCCTAGCACGAAGCATACGCGCCGTGCATGGTGTTCTGTTCCCAGCAAGACTTCCTTTGTTGCACGCGGCAGGAATGTGAGCCGACGCTCACGTTTCCACGTGCCAAGTGCTACAGCTGAGAGCTGCACCTCCGCCTAACTACAAGGAATCGTTTGTTATACTGCCAGAGAGAATCTTCACGCTAAACGCCGTGGATAATGACATGAGCCGAGCCTCCTCTCCATAACAGCGAATTCTGGTTCAATATTGCATTTGTAGGTTTCGTATCACCGTTATATTTTATCCAGCCAGATGTAGGACCACTTGTTTCCGAGATATGTCAGGCGTTAATTTACGCAAGTATGATTTGTTTCAGTCTGGTCTGTCACACTAACAATATTACAGAAGGTTAATTAATCCCGTTCAGAGTGACTGATGGTTTTTTCTTTTTAATCTTTTATCATTTATATGTTTCGGTCCTATAGACCATCTTCAGAAGGATAGTACAATTAGAAACCATTATTACAATATGTTTCATGAATATTAATATTTACATACAATATCATAGTAATATAATGGTTATGGTGGTTCATTATATGCAAATTGGTAAGTATGAATTTTGATTTGATGTCGTTGCGAAACGGAAGTATACCTCTGCGAACGAAGTTATATCTCTATATTAAACATATTATTTGTGTATATGAATGTTATGCTTACTACCAAAAATTAAATTAGAAACATATAGAATTCTTTCAAGACTAAAATTTTTGAGGTTATCATGAACTGTCATCTAAACGACATTTGTTTCATGATATGTTTTGCAACTTTTGGTTTATCCAAAAGATTGTCTGTAGAATGTGATGGAGTTCTAAGAGTACCGTGATGGTGTTATAATTTTTGTATTGCTTCTTGCAGTATAAACATGAAAACAAAAACTTGTGAAGCTGCAGGGTGTCTGTCATCCAGCAAGCAAGGCATCAGATTCTTCAGCTTTCCAAGGGATCCAGCAAGGTATGTCTGTTTTAATTCATAGTGTAATTACTTTATTATGTGTTGCTTAATCCAATGAGTAAATTAAGTTTAGTGTATGTCTGTGATCAATTAATAAGATTTGTCTGTAATTTTAACAAAAGATGTAATATAAGAGGGAGATTAAATATAAGAAATCTTCGAGGTATTGGTGGTCTAAGGGTAAGACACCGGCATAGTGAAGAGGATTTCGAAGGATCGAGACCGAGGATAGTTTTGTTATATAAAGAGTGAGTTTAATATGATCTTTCTGTAATTATAACTGAAATGTTTCTTAAGAGGAAGATTACAAAAAATAAGTTTCTATGGTACTGGTGGTCTAGGGGTCTTAAGCTACAACTTCGGTTATAATTCCAGAAAAATCATTTTAAACTCACTTTCTATATAACAAAACTATCCTTGGTCTCGAACCTTCGAAATCCTCTTCAATACGCCGGTGTCTTACCCTTAGACTACCAATACCTCGAAGATTTCTTATATTTAATTTTCCTCTTATATTATATTTCTGTTATAATTACAGACAAATCTTGTTAACTCCATTTGTATTTTATAAAATTTATGTTGGTTCCCAACCTCGGAACTTCTCCACGCTAGGCCAGTGTCTTACCCATAGACCACCAACACCACATAATGTTGATTTCTTCAATCTTCCTCTTATGTTACACCTCGAACCGTAATTCCAGAAAATATCTTATTAATCCATTTTGTTTTAAAAAGACTGCCTTTGGTCCCGAACCTCGGAGCTTATCCTCCCTACGTCGGCGCTTTACAGATAAGACATAAATGCCACGGAAATTTTCGACCTTTAATCTTCCTCATATTTTACATCTCGCTATATAATTCCAGAACAATCACATTACAAAAATCCTTGTGGTCTCGAACCACGTAACTTTTCTTTACAAAATCGGCGCCTTACCTTTAGAGCACCAGAAAATCTATGCTGCAGCTTCTTGCGAGCCTTCTCATATTCTACGACTTAGTTTACAGCTGCAGAAAAATCGTATTTATTTATTCACGTTTCAATTTCTATTGACAAAATACACCGCGGTCTCGAACCCGGTACCTTTTCTTATATCATTAAATGCAGTCTTAATCTTGTTGACAAGAGTGTACTTCACATCCTCGAATTCCATTATTCTAATGAAAGTAATAATAAATGGGAATATGAGTATTGTTGCTTACAATACATGATGTACAATACTTAAATGTAACCGAAAACTGTGATCTGTATGGCTTTCAAGTGTAATTTATGAGGAAATTATGGGGTTTAATATATGTATCTCTGATGGAAACAGAATTTTCTTTCAAGGTTCCCCACCTTCATCTTTCCTAAATACAAGTATTCCATGTATGTTACGGTTCACAATGTTCAGCGCCTTTGGTTAAAGAGGTTTTTCATGTGAAAGAAAGGTTATGACTTTACGGGCACTGGTAAGAAACTTTCTCCTGATAAATAATTTGCAACCTAATCTCTTGTGTCCCAGAGATGCAGAAGTTCTTATTCAGTCGTTATTTATTTATTTATTTTTTTTTTGAAAGGGTGGGGGACCAAGTTTAATAGCGCTTCACTCAAATCGAAACCAAAGGCTATGGGTGAAGTGATATTGTAATTAATGTTGCTACTTATCGTGTTCTAAAAACCTGTTAACACGCGAACGGTCTGTTGTGCCCCAATTTCGAGACTGAAAATCAAGATATTGCCTAAATGTTTCGAGATTTGCGAAAATCGTTTTACAGCAATCGAGCAAAGATAACACCACATGGACTAGGGATCTAGGTTAAGAATGTTGATGATCAGCATTTATGCGTAATCACACAAGTAGAAAGCTCCGCTAACTGGGCCACTGGAGTATAATAATATTATCAAATACGCAGCAACGATGTACCACGGGCCTGCCCACCACCGTAGGGGCAGCCAATGGAAACCCTCCACCCCGAATTTTAGAACAAAGGGAGTAGTTAACCTCCCTCTTTCGCCAACTGCAGTGTCAGTAAAATTAGTGTATAAAAATGGAAAGAAAACTCAATGGGGGATCTGATCTAAAACGTAATATTAAGTTGTCAGTCGGAGGCTCTATTCGAGATGGTTCTTACAAGTGGTGGAATTTAGCCTGCGTCTCTTATCTCAAGTAAGTCACGTTTACTCATATAAGCCATGCCGTTAAACTTTATTGTTGTTGGTAAAGTGCTGTTTGTCAAATGTGAAAGCAATATCCAGTGTGCCCAGCGAGTCCTTAGGGTAGAATTCGAAAAATAATGTAACGAGTGATGACTGAGGTGCTAGTGTAGTAAAGATGGTAGACGTTAGATCGAGTGTTATGATTACTGGTAGTGTGCAGAGCACGCACATTTGTGTATAGTTGTGATTTTTTATTTTTGTGATAAATATATGTAGGCTTTCGGTATGTATAACTTCACGGGTAGATTATTTTAAGGGTGAAACTTTACGATAGGATAGTGTAGTAGTGTGTAATGAGTAGTAGGGAACAGAGAAAGGAGGATCATATCGAACGACGAATACTTGCATATCCTCATTAGTCGAAACAGTGTGAGAGAGACGCTCAAGTCCTACACCCCCGAAGGGGAGATCATGATGAAGCATAGCGTGGTGCGGTAAAAGGCACTATGTAAGTCCCGACTGAGAGTCGGTATTGTTAATATTGTAAATAGAATACAAATCGAAGTGTAAATAGATCAAGGACCTAGGGTAGGACAGAGATGGCGTGTCGAGTAATAGTATTGTAGAAAGTGACAGTCTCAAGCCTGCTGCTCCAGGCGAGAGACCCGAGCGGAGTCAGAACTATCACGCCTCGAGACCAAGTGTAAACCGACAGAAATCGGCATTCTTTTATTGTAAATAACAGTGTAAATAGATCAGTGTACTTAGGGTAGGATGTACACAGGGAGTTTCGATATACTTCCCCGAACCAACCCGTCCACGACCGATCCAAAGTGATCCTGACCCAAGCGAAGGCAGAATTGACCCCAGGCAACGGCAGCCGAATGCAACAAGCGGTAAGGGTTATGAGAATCCAGGTTAAGGGTGAGAGGCCAATAGGAGACAGAGAGATAGCGTCCCGAAAGGGAACAAAGGAAGAGACACTTTAGATAATTCATTAGCCCCTTCAAGCATAACAAAGTAATGGCAGAGGTGGGGATCGGCCAACGCAAAGTGGCTGACGTACATAGAGAGAGAGAGTAACTGTGTTTTACTCACCCCTTACATCGAAGTATTACGTATGGCAACGGCGGTGAGCCGAGTCAACAAAGGGTTGACTGACGTTGCGAAGGGACTAGCCAAAGAGGAATGGCAGTCGTAATGAATTAGTAGTGTGTTGTAACCAACCCCGTCACTAAGACATAATAATTGGGGACAGTGGTGAGATATCAAATCCACCCCTGTCGTAGAAGTGTAATATATGGTGTGACAGTCGATGGGTAGAGGTGGGTCTGACCTGACACGCCAGCTCTACGCCAATAATAAGAGGTGACAGTGAAGAAAGGGCCAGCCAAAAGAGAACGCTCGACCACCGTGCTACCGGCCCTTAGTACTTTCACCACCCCTTTTTAAGATATAATAAGATGGTGGCAGCCGTATGTGACGAAGGAAGTCCAGAACCAGGAGAATCCTAGCGGAGGGTAATCGAGGATTTTTGTGTTAACCTTTTTGCAGCGTAAGATGTGGTGGCAAGAAGGGATACCTCCACGCCCCCTGTCACCACGGCATAATACGGTCCGCCATGTTTAAAAGCGAAAAACATTTTAAAGGGTGCGCGGTCGCAAAGTGTTAATTAACATCTTTGTGATTAATTTAATTTATTTCATTCTCGTCCGTCACATTAACAATATTATAAAAGATAAAACGATTCCGTCCAGTGTGGCTGTAGAAGTTCTTATTAGTGGTTTGCAAACAGTATCGATGTCCCTCTGATAATGGTCTATAAGGACCGAAACATGTAAGGGCGTTAAGAATTGAAGTAATAGAACTTCAACAGTCACACTGGATGGAATTGTTTTATCTTTTATAATCTTTGTGATTCCTAAGGACGCATGTACTTCCATTTTTTACCATGCAAACTTTGGCACAAACGTAAACTGTGGTTCTATGAAGCGATGTACTTTCAGTCTTAGAACTTTCCGTGGTAAGTGTAGTTTGGATTTGGGCACTATTTCGTAAATGAAGCTTCTACCCGTGAGCCCGTGGGTCGGATCGAAATTCGATATCAGGTGGTGAATCACTGATTCCTTATCTTCTTACGGACGACTAATTAAGTAGTTCATGAGTAGGCACGCACAGCGAAGACTGCGATAGTCGCGAGCAGTTCGGCGGACTCTACTGCAAGAGCTGGAGTTAACTTGCAACTTCGTGAAGGGAGGTACGTGGCGGCAGATTGTCGAGGGAAATATTTGGACTTAAACTGCGCAGTGAGGAGAATCGTAATGGATATATATACTTCCGGATCACAAACACTGACACCATATTCAATTTCCGGTAACCTTTAATCTGTCATTTGTTGGGCGTTATCATTTCAACATAATTGTTTCATTTTTACACGATTTATCCCCAGCTCTCATAATTTCTCTTATGTTCATGCTCCTAGCATTTCCCATCCTAGATGTCTCAGTCTCCTGAGAAAATCTATTAGTTTATTAATATTGTCGCGTATTGGGCGTATATCGCGACAAATAACTTCACGCCGTATTTGATATAGCGAATTTTATTTCACATTCGCTCATACAATCACCCAAATTACAGATTTACGATTACTGCTATCTGCAGTATCACAATTAGGACACTCCAAATGCCACAATACAACTGGCTGACTGTCACAGTACAACTCCCGACTGTTACTTTATAACTGGCTGTGAATAGCCTTTGCTGCGCCTCATGTAGCCTCGATCGGACAATACAGAAAACGGCCTTGTTGCCTGGCGCTGTGTTGCTAGCAACGCTAGCGGTAGTAACCGTTGTTACTACAGTAATAATCCTGTTNTAGCTAATCGTTCGTGGCATAATTTAATTTTGTTCCGGATTTTCATGGAGGGACTAAGGAAACACCGAGAACACATCAGAATAATCAGTGTCCCGACTGAGTACGCGCACCCTCCGAATGCAAGCCAGAAGCCTTACGGCTTGAGCCAAATTACCCGGTATGCGCCACTGTAGGCCCTGCGGTTGCTCTGGAACATTAGTCCGCGATGTTATGTGTGGAAATCAATGTAGACGCCACGAGCGTGGGCACTGAAACGAAGATAGGAGTGAACATTTTGTTCATGTCGAAAGTTATAAGCTTTCAACGTCTCCTATATGTATGAATGTGGACTCAGGCTAAACAGAGCCCCTTTGTCACAGTGCATTCAGCAGTTACAGATGCTGGGTCGGTACTGGTGTCGCCTAAGCACTTGAGTCAGAGTCAGAGTTACTTTAAGACTGGCGGTTTACCGCCAATCAGTTCGTCTTGGCGCCAAGCCCCATGAGACTCACGACCAGTATTTCTCTTTCAACTGAACACTTGCGTTTAAATTCCATATGTAACATCCTCTCTGGTCCTCTCTAGCGCAATTATTCTCGGGTCCGAGCCCCTCGGGACTCATCACCATATTTTGCTGTCTCAGATTCGAGACTCCTCCAACCTGGAGGGCTAGGTTCCCGTATTTATATCCCCCAGGAACAAGGGGGGGACTCATAGGACCGAGTGGATAGTTTGGTTTACCCCTCTGCGGTTGTGCTGCTGCTTCATTAATTTGATTAGGTCAGCACACTTCACAGTTCCCAATTAATAAGCTCTTCAAATCGCGTCCCTCTTCATCCGTATCAACCCTGACCATAAAGACTTATCCCTCCATCTACCGGCTATGTAAGAAACTACATGACAAAGGTGTCACAGTTCGTTCTAGTGCAAGATTTCGACCGCTCGCTTATATCAGACTTCTGGAAATCATGACATACAGCGTTCTCTTTGGCGGTAACAGGTTCCAGGCATCAGGAACTATCTCCAGTGAGCTAAGTCCTTAGGTGTTCAGCCACTCAGAATATTCCTAACATTTTATGGAAATCGTAGGTTCATTACCGTATGAAAAAGACCCCACCACTGCTCCCTATCCTGAACTAGATAAATTCCTTCTACATCTCCATCCTATCACACCAACATCCTCTCCCTGTCTATGTTTTCGTACAGGCTCTTTCCTCCGAAGACCCTTCTTAAACTCTGACTGTACTCCACTTCTCTCCCGTACATGCAACATGCCCTACCCATCTCATCCTCCTTCACTTGCTCATTCTAACAACTTTTGGTGGTGAGTACTAGCTATAAAGCTCATAATTTTGTATTTTTCTCCAGCCTCCTGTTGTTTCATCCCTCATAAGTCCAAATATTCTCTTCAGCCCTCATGAACATTCAAACATTCTGAATAGGTAACAATTTTCCATAGATATTCCTGAACAGCCGTGAAATTGAAATTTATTTTAAAATTGTGCAATTTTCAGAACGAAATTTAACAGAAACAAAAGAAATGAGACCAGCGGAAGGAAATAATTTCATGATCTACGAACAGAAGAAGAGTAAGGAGGCTTGAACACGATTCGTATTAAATTGGAGCGACTGAGGAAAATCGGTAATAATTTTAATAACAAATAATATTTTGAGTCGGTCTGATGACGGACTGAAACATACTTTCTTGGTGTTTGTTCAAAATAACTCAAGAAACACTGGAGATACCAAGAGTGCACAATAACAAAGGAGCTGGCATGTACCCAGTATTAACACGAAGTGGGAAAAACAACAGGAGCACTGTCCTATCTCTCTGCATGTAATAACCAACGAGCACTGATTAATGAACGTCTGCTTGCTGTTGCATTGTATCACAGTATTTGGAATGGAAACGGTCTAAATGCATTCAGCAGTCCGTTGGACTAAGAGTGCCAATACGGTTTACTGAATCAGTTGAAACTTCGTTACTAGGGCCGGAGCCTGCCTGTAACATCCATGGTAGAGCTGTCGGGTGGGCTGTATTAGAACATTGTTTCTAAACCCGCTGAACGACCCCCTGTGGTGATATTTGAGAGTCATTGCTTAGAACGTGAAGTATTTATAATAAAAGCTTCCATTAATGACTAATGTAGTCTTGTAGTGTTGCATCCTGTTTGTGTGGTTACAAAGGACACTTTTTTGTCCACATTGCGAGTGAAACAGTAAAAACATTTGTTTATGTGAGAGAGAAATCTCTCCATCTTTATCTGTGACTAATATAATAGTAACTAACTCCCTGGTTTCAGTCCGCAAGAGAACTATACCGACAGAGGGACCGCCGCCTGTCGGTGAAGTTAGTGCCAAATTTAGCGGATAGAGGGTGTCGTGTGGGCAGAGCAACGGATCCCCACGACCGTTAATTTTGGTTTTCTAGACCGGAGCCGCTACTTTTCCATCCAAGTAACTCCTCAATTATCCTCACGAGGCTGAGCGGACCCCGTCCCAGACCCACTACTTCTCTGGTAGCGCTGGGAATAGAACCCGGGACCTCTAGATCTGTAGCCATGAGCTCTGACCACTAGACAACAGAGGCAGTCTGAACTACGTAATTACAACATTTTATGTCATTTTAAAAAGAGGAGTTTTGCTTCAGCTATGATGGTAGAGCAATTCTTTTACAGAATGAGAGATGGGCTGCGAGATGAAAAAGATTGAATATCGCAGGATTAGTAGACACACAAGATATTGGAAGCCCGTCACCGGGCAATTACATGTGAACGTCCGTATTCCCGGGTCTTCACTAAAGAGGTCTGGGGAACGATTGCGAATCAATATGAAAATTTTCAGATCTATTAAATAGGTACTGACATATCACTGTCACTTCAACGGATGACTTGAGTGTTACAAAGTGGAATTAACTCACGGTCCCGTTTGTAAAATGTGCCAAAAACCTATACATAAAAGCCTTTACGTGGCATTACAAGTCCCTTGCGAGATTCGGTTACCATCACATCGCAGTTCGCGTGCTGAGACCTCGTGACGAGCATGAGCTCTGGGTCAGCTGGGCACTAATGCAGTTTATTCATGATGCTGTACTGTTGACGGGATGAAAGCAGGGACCACACAATACATCATTACTGGTCAGGTGCGAGAGGGACCGGATGCCGACCCACCGCTCTTCTGTTCTGTTCACTTCTAATTCAGTCAGTCACTAGGCCTGCTTTCAATAACAGTGATAAAGGGGCACAGCTCATTCATCTCTGACTTACTTTGTTACGAAGAGGAACTGTATTAAGTCCTAACCTCCTCAGGCCTGTTCTTCCGTGCAAGTGCCTTATTACAGACATAAACAAACAAAGAAACAAACTCCGTGGATTGAGTCCGCAAGCGAACTATACCGACCGAGCGACCGACGCTTATCGGCGAAGTTAGTGGCAAATTTTGCAGATAGAGGGTGCCGCGTGGTCAATGCAACGAATCCCCACAGCCGTTAATTTCGCTATTTCCTTGAAATAGCTCCTCAATTATCCTCACGAGGCTGAGTGGACCTAGTTCCAGACCCACTACTTCTCAGAAAATCTTGTATCGCAGGGAAAGGAACCCGGGACCTCAGGATGTGTAGCCAGAAACTCTGACTACTAGACCACTGAGGCGTTCTAGACATGAGTTGTTAATTATAGTATAAATATCGTTGGCTGTAAACCCATATGTAATCTACAAATTTTTTCTCCCCAAATTAGTAAAGGTAAGCATGGTTGAGAGCCGATCACAGTGGCCGCGCTGTCTGAGGAATGAAATGTCTTCGCTCGCTCGAGCACTGGAATCGTGGGCTCGAAACTCACTCAAAGAATGGATGTCTGTGCATGCGTTTATTCTGTGTCCTGTGTATAGGTAACGGCCGTGCGAAGGACTGACCACTCGTCCAAGGAGGCCTACCGTCTGTGTAAAAAAGCTAACGAAACTGAAGAAGAGGCCAGGGCCCAACAAAGGGCTGTAGAGCCACTGATGAATGAATGAAAGCATGGATGAACCGAACAGGTTCTGAACGTACTAGTGTTTTATCTATCTAGTTCCGGCATAGGAGAAAGTGACGGTTGTTTGATCAGTTACAGCCACAAGGTTAGTCCTCATAAATTAAGTTTGCTGTTGGCAGCTCAACAATGGAACCGGGAAGACACGGTGCGGATGTAAAGAAGCTCGTGCGTTTCGAATCTAAATGGCACATACAAGGTGGAGCGCAGAAACTTCCTTTTTGTGAAGACGTATTGTGAAGGGAGGGGAGGTCGCAGAAAAGTGGGGATTGGGTCGGCGAACGCAGCAGTCGCGGAAGTTTCTGTCTAATACCCCTCAGTAGGAAACATGAGGTGGACGAGTGAGCAGCGTGCGTTTGCTGTCGAAGCCTATTTTTCGAACAACCATTCCTACATGGCGGTGCAGTGTGCGTTCCGTACTCACTTCAGAATTAAGCCCAAAGATCCGGTTCCCAAACGGAAATCGATTGTTTTGTGGGTAGAGAACTTTAGGACAACCGGGAGTGTGGTGAAAAAATCATCAGGACGACAACGGACAGTTACTACGCCAGAAAATATGGAGGCAGTTCGACAGTCGTTTTTGAGATCTCCAAGACACTCCGCTCGCAAACATGCAGTCGCCCTAGACATATCCAATCGTTCAATGCGCCGAATTCTTCACGAACATCTTCATTTCCATCCCTATAGGATGGTTGTTATGCAAGAATTGTCTACACGTGATTTTCAGAAACGACTAACGGCGTGCGAGACGTTATTGGAAGCTTTACCCCTGACTCATTTGTTTTCTTTAGTGATGAGGCACATTTTCACCTATCCGGATATGTCAACAAGCATAATAAGCGCTATTGGAGTGGTAACAATCCCAGAGAGCTCCATGAGTGGTCACTTCACAGTGATAATGTGACAGTATGGTTTGCGTTGTCGAGAATTGGCGTTATTGGCCCTTATTTTTTTTTTTTGAAGATGACAATCATGCAGTTACTGTCAATTCACATCGGTATGTGGACATGACTAAAAACTCTTTCGAACCAGCTCTTGAAGAAATGCATCTAGGAAATGTCTGGTTCCAACAGGATGGTGCCACGGCCCACACAGCCCGAGCTTCGATGAGAGTTTTGAGGGCAAATTTCCCCGAACGTCTCATCTCGCTTCGAGGTGATATCCCGTGGGCAGCGCACTCACCTGATCTAACGCCCTGTGATTTTTTTATGGGGATACTTCAAGGCAGAGTTTTTTAAACATCGCCCCACAAACCTGCTTAAGCTGAAGAATATTATTCGGCAGGAAGTAGCCAAAATTCCGCTGCACATGTTGGAACATGCAGAGGGGAACTTCAGAAAACGTTTGCATCAGTGTATAGAGAACAGTGGCCACCACCTTCAAGATATTTTGTTTAAAACTACACGATTTAAAACTTTAAAGTATGTTCCTTCATTAGCTAAACATAAATTTTGTCTATCAGCAATAATTTTTCTTTTATTCGCCTTCAAATAAAGGAAGTTTCTAGGCCCCATCCTGTATTAACATGTGTAACATACAATCTGAATATTCGATCTAAAGCTATCCGATTCGCTTCATGTGACGGTCCATTTATAAAACTGTGATAAAACCGCGCGACATTTTCAGCTAATGCGTACGTTCTGGTACTGTAATAATTATAAGACAAAAATAAAAGTAAAACTATCATTGTAACAGGCCGTGAAGGCCCATAGGGTTGTGAGACATCGAAGGTCCTACATTTTCCAGATAATCGGCTCGCAGACGGCGGTGAGGTTGTTGGCCTTACGCGCCGGCCGCCCTTTACCTCCAGGAAGATTCCTGGTACTCATTTCTGTTAGAGGCTGAGTTAACCCCAGGGTCATAGTGTGGCTGGAAGGATTAGATCAACTGAAAAATCCAATGACCTCATTGGGAATCAAAACCACGACCTTCAGGCTTGTAGCATAGTGCCTCAACCAACTTGGCCACCGCGTGCCCCCTTGTAATAATTGTTCTTCATAAAGTCTAGTCTGCTTCCAGGCAGTTATTCTTATGGTCAATAGAACTAACAAATTCAAATAATTGTTATGCTAACTATTAACAACACATTCGTAGGACGGTTTAAATGTACCTATCCTTCAGAATTAATGAATGTGACACGTTTCCAGTCATAAATGGCTGACAAATTAACCTCGAGGAGAAGAGCTGTCCTGGGAAATCTAATAGTCAATCAGTTAGTAATGAATTCCACAAATTTTATGGAACCCGAAGATTCATTACCATATTCACTAGGGTCAATCACTGGCTCCTGTTCAAACCCAGTTTAATCCATTCCAATTCTTCACATTCTGTTTCTTTAAGATCTATTTTAGTAATACTTCCATTTGCGCTTGGTTTTCATACGTGTTCTTTTCCTTTTCGGCTTTCCGGCTGTATCAATTTCTCATCCTTCCCTTGTGTGCTATTATTCCGCCGATTTCGTCTTCCTCGGTTTTAGCGACTGGCTACGGACGGACGACGGAGGGGTCGCAATTCGAATCTCGGTAGGGTCAAGAATTTTCTCTTCTCCATGTCGTTCAGACCGGCTCTAAGGTCTACCCAACCTTCTAACCAATGTGTACCGGAGGCTCTTCCCCCGGGGGTTAAGCGGCCGGAGAGTGAAGCTGACCACCAATCTCCTACTAGTACCGAGGTCAAGTAAATCGGTATCTATACATCCATTCTCCCTTACACCTTCGTGGCATAGTGCTTAATTATTTAAGCATAGGCGTCAACTTTACCTTACCTTTTTACCTTAATACTATTAGTCTATTAGTGCAGTTTTGAAACAACTTCTTATAATTTGCTTTAGTCTGCCGCAACTTCCTGTCTCTTAGGTGCAAAATTCTCTTCGCAATATCTTCAAACATCCTAAACTCATACTCTTCTCTTAAGGGTAGCGGCCAAGTATTGTATATAATTATATATTCGTATTTCCTAATTTTTGCGTTTCTAATAAGAAGACAAAGACAAATCATTCTGAATGAACTGTGGGATTCATCCGAATTTAATCTGCTCTCAGGTTTATTTGCGAAATAAGTTTTGAGTTTTGTTTCTCTTTCATAATTACGACAACTTGAACTTTGCCACATTTCGAAATGATTGGTTTGTAGTACTGTTTTGCCGTGAAATCATATCCTGATAACCATCTATAATTAAACCCCTTGGGGCATTAATTTTATATTCAACTTCACCAAATTCCAAATACACTTCGTGGTAGTGCGTAATATTCTTTAGTCAGCCATTTCGCGAAGAAAATGGAGAAAGAGTGCAAACTTTACAACTTCTCCGGAGCCCGTTTCTTAATTCTTTTATTTTAAATTTATAATAGGCACTATTATCCATGAGTCATTATTCAGCTATATAAGCACAAAAGAGGCATCTATTATTTGAACTGAAAATATTTTCGAAAAATTCTTCGTAGCATAGGTCTACACAATCGATTATTGATACACCTCGAAAGTTGAAAGAATAATGTGTCACTGATCGTTAAAATGTCTTCTGAGGAGTGAACGAATTTATCAATATAGGTTTTATTTGCAGTGCTGAAAGAGGCGAGGAAGAACATAGGCTTAATAAGGATAACGTAAATTTATATAAATGAAGAAATTCTGGCATAAACTCGTGTGCTTGTTCTTAGAAAAATTAATGTAGACTCATCATGAATCGTATACAGATTCTTGAAGAGTTCTTTGCCTCGCAGGTAGAGAAATTTAGGTCACCGTTTTTGGAAAACTGCCCCCAATAGAGAGGCAGAACGAATGACAGTGCGAAACAGGGCAACAAAATAATCCTATTACTCGCATGAAACTTCTCGTAATGTAGGTCACGCAACATATGAGATACTCTTGTGAAGTCTTTCTAAATTGCTAAATAGCTTTAAACATTTATCTCTTCCTTGCTTCAGAACCACAGAGAGAAAAAATATAGGCTAGCCCAAAAGTCAGTTACATGGTTAGTAAAATTTTCATTAAAATACGTTATAAATGTCTTTATTACTTACTGAATTTATAAAAGTTGTCCTAAATGAGATTCTCCATGTTCAACGCACGCCTCTGCACTACCGTGCTACAGACTGACGGTCGGGTTAAAATCTGATCATTCCCTTTAATACGAGAGAATGTTTTATTTTAACTGACTTTTCTTTTTTTGGAAATCCTGCACTTTATAAATTACGTTACATTTCAAAGTGAACTCATTCTTGGAGTAAGGTTTCGCGTGTCTAAATCGCCCTACACGTGACTACTGAATCGGCTTGTTATGACGAGAAACAGGAAAGTGCTCATAAATAATTTTGTCTTCACTAAATGTTCTGGAATGGTGACGGCAGAGATTTTACATTTATCTGACATATATAAATATTTAAAAATTAGATCTGTTAGTGTTGAGCCTCGTCTTGTCATACGATGACAACATGTCAGCAGTGCCAATATTTGAATTATAAAATAATATATTTTTGTAATTATGTTTCCGTGCTTTATGACGAATGTAAGCTCTGAGTGAAGTAAGGGCCAACCCCAACATAGAGCATGCGCGGAAATTTAAAATTCGAGCACAGCTAGCGGTGCTGACAAGAGATTCCTGCAGCTTACGGAATAATTGGAAGATTATTTAATTTTTGTGCATCTTAATCAGCAAATACCAACACATTCGTCAAACCACGACACTAATGAAGCGGCGACTAGGAATTTGACATTTAATCTATGTTTGTAGAAATTGCCTCAGACATTCTTATTTCTCAGAGTATTTTCAGTTTTAGGTTTCAGTGACTTGTATAGTTGCGATTCAGTGTTGCTGTCTCTCCTCTTCTGTCTCGCATCAAGTTGAGCTGTATTATCACGCACTCATTCACTCCGGTCTTTAATGCAACTTAAAAATGTTTATAATATCTTCTTAATTTAAAATAACATTAAAATCGCAACCAGTTTCTACATTTTTCGGCCTTACTACGCCTTCTTCAGGCAACTGTTCACTTTACGAAACCGTCTCACTACACTATATCTTAAGTCAATATATTTCTGTGCAATTGAATTATCGTTGTTCGCACTAAAATACAATTGTTGCTAACAAAACTCTTTCTCCGTTCTCGCGCTGTTTTCTTCTTGCTGTGTCTATGTTTGTGGTCCCTTCCATATGTACGTATGTTCCCACTAGTCACTCGTATGTCACTTATATCAAAGTGCAAAAGAGGGCCATTTCCGCGGTGTTATTGTTCCAAGAAAGTGCATTTGTTAAAGTAAGAATTGCTTATCGTAAATAATAGGTGCGCCGCAAATAACCTACAAATGCTAAATAGGATATCATCTCAGAAACAAAACAAAAACTTAATCTTGGCCAAAAATGCAGTATTCTAGCAGATAACTGCGTCGAGCTGCGCAGACGCAGTGCCTCCTAGTCTACGAAACTCGCATGAAATACTAAGAAATGCAACTGATTCTGTCTCTTTTCTCCTGCATCATGTTATTCTTACTGAAGAATAATTAAAAAAAAACACGAATAAAACTTTTCAACAAAATCGATGTACATGTGTGTGTTCGCTACTGTACATATTCTATAAACGGCAGTAGTGCGCACTCTTCTTCCGTTTATATTAGGGAGGTGTTTGAAACGCTAGGCCGTTTCTTATACTCACAAACGTTTATTTTTCGTTATTTTTTATTCAAATTAGTAAACACTTCCAAATTAAGGCACCGAATGTACTGTACCAAATATTTGTCTAACTGCAACCTCGAGCTATCAGCAATAATGTACATGGTGATCGGGCTTCGATCGAAACATTTGCGAGTAAATGCAGTAGTTTTGTGGGGCTCGGAACCTAAAATCAGCGAGAACCAGCAGCAACTGAGTAGTCAGCCTGGCAAACGGAGTTACTTCACTATGGTGGAACAAACGTAGCGCCCTCCCTTAGTCGGAGAGGATACCCCACTTCTAAACACGTACATATCTAGGACAGAACAAATATCTTGGCCATAGATCTCAACGAAACCTAAAGCCAAGAACGACTGTGCTGGCGAGGATCAGAAGCAGTTTAACCGACCGACTTAAACGTTTGCAGTAACTCTGCAGTTTAAAGACTCTACTGTCCGTTCACGATGTACAAAACGTTTTACGATATATATAATGCTGTAGATGGATACGCGAGGTATTTGGTGTATTAAATGCCTTCCTAATCCCTAAAACAAAGCATGTTAGCAGTATTTTAATAATTTAGAACACGAATTTCATTCGAATTTTATTTAAACGCTCAGTTCGTACTTTTCAGAAAACACCCAGCGTTTCCACTAGGCAAAAAGAGGTCGTTGTTTATTCTGAGAATCGTATGAAATGCGTGAATGCACTCTGTGGGCAAATGCAGAGTTCTTTTTAGATTAGAGCAGTTGGTTCATATAGTAAACAAATGTGCTATAGACGGTGAATCCGCAGATAACGTACTACCCCATATCATTTGGTGTGTGCTACATTCACACCAATACTATCAGGCAGCAGGCCCTTTGTTTGTTTTATAAATCAACACGTGATGCATGGCTTATCGTCCCTCGCAAAGCCATTCACGTCGTTCGGCGGCGGGCTGTCGGCGGATACCGAAAAACTGATCAGTATTCAGCTGCTGACGCTGCGACGCGCGCTGTAATCACGAGGGCAGACCCCGGTAAACATGAAAGGAAAACATCGACTGAATATTTGTTTAACGAACAATTTTATACAATCTGCAGAAGTGAGTAATCAATAAGCAGGGTCAGAATATAATGCAAATATTTTTTTTTTATTTGAAAGTGCGCATGTTAAACGTACAACGAAATTGGTTGAGTCATTTTTGATTTGGGTTTATTTTCATTCATTTCTAAAGCGACTTTAACTAGAAACATGTATAAACTATATTTTTTATCTCTCAGTTTTGATTAAAGTAAATACAAGATCCTTGGTTATAGAGCTAGAATTATTTACGCGCCGAAATTTATGTTTAGGATGTTTCTCGCTAAGGATATACTATGCAGCAGAGACGCCCAGAACACAGGAATATTATGTTATATTACATTTAAGTATCCTGTTACATTCCACACTTCTATATATATAATATAAACTCCGTCGTAAATGCAACACTTTATTGTAGTTCTTGTCCCCCCGGAGTTTAAATGTTAACATTGAGTGCAGTGTGGCAGCTACGTGAAGTGAAATACACCTATATACAACTTATTTATTTGACCGTCACAACACAACAATAAAAGAACTTCAAGGACAATGCCCAGATATATTTCTGCTACATGTTTCGACCACTAGTGGCCATCATCAGGCAAACACACTTCAACAAACGTACACCACTGGACTGCACTACGCAAAATTTAATACAATGTCAAAAATAATTTAAGATCATTTGCAATAAGAATACAATAAGTAGGTTATTTAAAACAAATAAAAGTCATATATAAAAAAACAAAATTAAAATTTGATTAATTTTTTTAACATCGAATCAGTCGTTGGTTCCACTTTACATACGTTAACTGTCGACAAATAGTAAATTTCAATGTTTCATTATAAAATTGTATAGGAGGCCCAATAATTAATCTGAAAAAGTATAATAAAAATAGTATTAGGTTTGTTAAATTAATATTGGTTTTAATATTGAGAATGTACTATATAGTACATATATTACTTACGGAATAGTTGGAGCCTCATCATACGGAGAATTGTACGTAATGTATGGGAGGTAAACAGCGACTGATTTGGTGGTGTAGGATATAGTCAAGGTAAGGGAGGGAGGGGGAAGGTAGGAATGAGGAAGAGATTTTGGGGGGTGGGGGCGTGAAGAGGTTATAGCTGTATATCATGTTTTGTGTATATCAATTACTAAATCGTAAATGGGGTTAAACCTTTCTGTAAAATTATCATTAAGTTGTAAACATTGCTTGCTAATTTCATAAATGTAAAATCTTTCAAATGTGTCTAAAGTTCGTCCTTTCTTGCCGATATATAAAACTTCTAATGTATTGTCTATCGTACTATACTCGTGCATGGTGTCTAATATGTGTTGGGCAAATTTGGAACTTTGTCCTTTATTCTTTATATCACGTATGTGTTCCTTAAATCTGACATTAAAATTTCGTCCAGTTTTTCCTTTAAGTTCTTTTATTGTTGTGTTGTGACGGTCATATAAATAAGTTGTATATATTGTAACACAGCAGGATGCATGAAATGAAAATTAAAATACACCTGATGATGGCCAGTTGCGGCCGAAACATGTAGTGTGAAAGAAGGGGGACAAGAACTACAATAAAGTGTTACATTTACGACGGAGTTTATATTATACATATAGAAACACACGAATAATATTTGGGCCCACATGAATGCTTAAAGCACATATTTATTATATCATATTTACATAAAATTCATTGATTTCGGCAATATGTCTTGTAACTTGTGTGATGTGCTACTATATATGTACGCAACCAGAAGGGTTACCCAACATCATACAAGAGACTTGCCTCCTACCTTACTTGCATGTCGTCATAGTCCAGCAGGTAGCAGACAGAAGCAATGCTTAAAAGAAACGCGCCCTTCCAACTTCTCACCAAATAGTACAGTTATCTATTGTTCTTATAGAGTATGCATAGGATGTTAGGACCTCCTTCGTGATGTGATTTTATCATGATTGTACTTAATTTGCCGGCGATAAGGTAAAATGTCGCCGGTCACAGTAGCCGAACGGTCTAAAGCATGCACTGTCTTCTTCGTTCGCTGTCAAGTCGGGATTGTGGGTTCGAGTCCCACTCAGGGCATGGACATTTAGTGTTTGTGTGTGTGTGCGTTTCTCTGTGTTTATGCACAGGTAGAGGCCTTGCGACGAGCTGATCACCTGTCCAAGGAGTCATACCGAATGCCCTAGATCTTGTAAACCGAAGTGAAACTGAGAGTTTCATGGAGGTAGGCTTAGGCCAAATTTGGGGGTAGTAGTGCCAAAAGAAAAAAAGAAGGGAAGACCGTCTGATTCTACGAAATGTTAGCAGTCTGCTCCGATCTTTTAGTTTCAAGTTCTTTCTGCCACACTGAAGAAAATAATCTCATATACAATATCTCGTATATCTGCCGGTGTAGTCACTAAATTCATATTACTGAGAATTGTAGAATGTTTATTCGAGAGGGATACAGTACTCATAAAATCGCAAATGAAATAATATGTCTCTCTCTCTCTCTATGGCTCTACAGACCTTTGGACCTTGGCCGCTTTTTTTTTCAGTTAATCACACCTTAGAACGCGCGGCAACTAATCGGCAATGACGCAATGGATTCTGATTAACAAATTTATACATATGCAAACATTTTGAATAAATTATGAATGAAGTAATAATTCTTCTCTTCGCAAGCTTCTGTTCTTTCATCTAGCTTTTAGTAAGTCAGTGTGCCTTCTCTCTCCTTCTGAAGGCATAGATAAAACCAGAATTAAGAAAGATACGTACAGATGGTAAATTTCGTCAGATGTTGTAAAGTATGATGTTCTCACGGCACTAAATGTCAAGATTACGGTCTTCTGGTATGTGACGCCATGTATATATGTCGATACGTGCAAACGTTTCGGAGGAACCTGCTGCCTCCTTCTTGAGGGTGGAAAAGTAAACTGCGCGGTTTCGATATGTACCTGAAAATGTGCAAGGCAATTTGTTTCGACACATTGCTACTGTCTACCAAGCTGCAGGACGTCACATCCCAGGGGACCTGAAGTTCAGGAGATTCGTGTTCCTGCTGCAAGAATGACGGGTGGGATGAGTTGCAACATAAAGTAAAGCGCATGGCTTGCATGCTGAAACGCTGCGTGCAGCTAGCGAGGATACATCTTGGACAGACTTCCGAAGACAATTATATAACATAATATTGTGACGTGCTGCCTGAAAGCCGGACTATAAGACATCCATCATTAGTCAACGGCTAGAAATTCTTAGGCACCGATGCCTAGAAAATCGTTGCCCCAGAAATGAAAGTCTAACAGAGAGTTTCCGCAGTCACAAACGAATTTGTTTGAGGCATACGCGTATTCCCGCGGTAACAAGACATTCTTTGCATAGCAGCGGGCGAAATTAACCCTTGGACAAGGTGTACCCCATTCAGTCCAATGCAGGATATAAGAGTCCAACTCCCACAAGAGATCAGCGGAGTTCATATGCAACAAGAGACCAGGAGAGTTGAGCTCCGAGGAGAGCAGAAGACACTTCACCGAGCTTAGCGGTGCAAGTGGGTTGTAACATTGAAGAAGAAACGTCCGAAGGCGTTATAAGTTGAATAATTGTACCTGTGAGTGTAACAAGTGATTGTCCAATAAACATATTAGCCAAATCTAAAACCCACGTAAATTTTCTTGTCGCGTTACCTAGCAAGCACGCTGCAATATATATTATAATCCATGAATATGGAGAAAAGACTACTCTAAAAAGAAAAAGTTAAAGCTATCCCTTTAACAGGCCATGGACACCCATAGGGTTGTGAGACGTCGAGGTTCCCATATTTTTGTAACAGCCGGTTCACAGATGGCGGTAAGGTTGTCAGCCTTACGCGCCGGCCGCCCTTTACCCCCAGGAAGATTCCTGATACTCATTTCTGTTAGAGGCTAAAAAATCCAATGACCTTATCGGGAATCGAATCCGTGACCTTCCGGCTTGTAGGATAGTGCCTCAAACAACTACGCTACCGCGTGCTCCTGACTGTACTCTAAACTGGAAGTACATGAAAAGGCAATGTCATAGGTTAGGCCGTTAGTCGCCGGCTTCCTAATCCGACTTCACGGGTTCGATCTCAGGTCAGGTCATGTAGGATTTATGTCGGATGAAGTGGCAATAGGGAAGGTTTTCTGCGACTACATAGGAACTTCTGCAATCGGGCCCAACGTTTTTCCAAAATGACTTACAGCACAGCACCATCCATAATATCGGTACCACCGAGAATCGTAAATATAATCTAATCATTTTACTTCGTCGCGGCAACTTGGTGCTTGTGAATCAGATTATTGCCTCTCGGCTGTCATAGAGGTAACCCGTTTACCGCTTGTCCAGAACCCCTCGTGCTGCAGAACTTCAATAAGTTCCGGTCATTGTTTATAATATATGATGAATATATAANAAACTTACTTTGATTTCCCCTGCCAATTCTCATTCCACCAAATCCGGACCTGGTACAATGGTCCCACTAGTGGCCTGCCATGTGGTCCCACTCTCATCTCGCTTCAAGCAACAGAAAGAAATTAAAGGGAGATTGGCACATCGATGACGATGCAAAACTTAAACCTACACCTCCTTCCTTATCTTGGTGAAGATTTTAGAAAACAAGATCATATAAAACAAGCACGTGTCATATTAAAAACCGAGCAGAAGGTTAGGAAAGCGCTGCCGAGACAAGGAGCGAGGGAGAATCCTGATTCGAATTTCGGTCAGACCGAAATTCTCCTCGCGCCGCGAACATCTCCCCTGAAATCATGCAATGCTATACAATGTACTGCCTGAGGCGAGTACCAGCACGCTATCTCCCAAAGACGCTAACAAAGAAGTGACTCCCGGTAACGGTTACACGCGGATTATGCGCTCTCACGTGTCCGAATTAAAAAATAATGATTTTATGTTTTCAGAAGCCAAGATTCTAGAAAATGCCGTAAGATTAGTTTAAAACGAAAGAAATGAAGCTTTCATGGCACCCAAGAGATGTAGAATACCAACTCACTATATGGATCCGAGTCCTTCTTGAGACGCCACCAGTCGCTCAGCTACTCAAAAATTTCCAAAAATTTTATGGAACCAGAAGGTTATTTACTGTGTTCACATGAGCCTGCAACTGGTCCCTATATTAAGCCATATGAATCCAGTCCATACCATCCCATCTTATTTCTCAATTAGAGTCAGTGAGTAGAGGAATATCCTACACGAAATAAGAAAACGGAAGGCTAATTGGATTGGTCATGTTTTACGCAGAAACTGCCTTCTAAAAGAAGTTATCGAAGGAAATATAGAGGGGCGGATAGAAGTGACAAGAAGACGAGGAAGAAGACGTAAGAAGATGTTGGATGACCTTGGGGACAGAAGAGGATACCGTCATTTGAAGGAGGAAGCTCTAGATCGCATTAAATGGAGGAATTTTTTGGAAGAGACTGTGGACCTGTCGTCTTGACAGATTACTGATGATGATGATGATGATGAATATTGTAACGTGGATGACCAGAGCGTTGCTAACCAACGGTTCGGTAAACAAACGTCAACAATAGAGACACTGTTTTCTATGGAGTCCGCACCGCGACCGTTGCTATGCAATGGTTCCTTAAACACTTTTCAAAATAGAGGCTGTGTTTTCCTTGGGGCCCGTACAAAGGAGTTATCTTAAAAATAAACGGCTCTTCGATTCAGTTCTGAGTTCTCGGTAGAAGATAGCCACGGAAATTTCGTCAATCTGTGAAGACTTAAAGTGTGATTAGAAGGCTTCACTCATGTGTAATACTTGGAGTGTGTGATTCAGTGAGACTGTTACAGTTCCTGCGTTTTACTTGTGGCACCAGGAGAGGACCAGTGTGTGTGTGTGTGTGTGTGTGTAATTCAGAGTTAGCGCTGTAGTAAATGTGATTAAGAGAGACTGTAACCAAAATGTTAATAAATCCAATGATCCGAACTAGAGCCCGTCATTTTCGTCTCGCGTACCACCCCACACGTGACAATATTATACTCCCACCTACATCGAGATCATTCTAGCAGTCAATTTTCTTTTAGCTCCATAAGCTCATGTGCATTTTCCTTTGATTATGAGAAATTTATAAAAAACAAAGTAAATAATTTTTGTTTTTTGCAGATGAAACCAAGCTGCTTCAAGTTAGCTACTACAATAAAGCTTACGCTTTAATACCCCATAACATCGTGTCTCAAACTGGGTTTTTACCACACATTATACTTGGCGGTTTCAGATCTCCACTTTCATTAAAAAGGGAAGCAGCTTACGTTAAAGGACTTGATGTAATCTCCGACTAAGAATCCATGCGAAATGACGACTTTGCAGCGCTAGTCAGAATAAAGTTAGCGAAATCTCAGAGACCCTATGAAGCTAGCAGCTACATAAACGGAATAATATATGACTTCAACTTAATTTGAAATCCAGCTTCAAGCCATGCATTATTCTGTATACGTACCGGGTGGAATCCTAAAGTTAAGTTTAGTTTTTCTACCCTTGTTATTGCTCGTGAATTTCTGTCTTATAAATACATCAAATAGTAAATGACGCCGTGGTTTCTGGTAGGTAGCAAACATCTTTCCGGAGAAACGCGTTGTTTCTATCTTCAGAGAGAATTCTTTATAGTCATAGTCATGGAAACCTGAAATGTAGAAAAGTTAAAATAATGTGTATGCTTGCTAGACCTTACACTCACACACCTATAGACTCACACACGGATAGAGACCTACGGTTAGCCATTCTATCGCTATTTTGACCTTTTTCTATTCTTATATAGCACCAATTACACCCCCCCCCACACACACACACACACACACCAACACCAGCTGGTTCTGCAGCCCTTTGTGGGCCTTGGTCTCCTACACCAACAGCCTCCAAGCATCTTTGTCCCTTGCAGTGGATCTCCTAAGTTTCAATATCCTAAGGTCTTCTCTGACATCATCAAATCATCTCAATTTTTGTCCACCTCTTGTTCTTTTATTATAGATCTTCTCATACAAAATTGCCCGTGGCATTCTGTTAGCAAGGGGAGGTTTCCGAGATATTTTTTTCCGTTTAACGTGTAATTCGTTACACTGTTTACACCATACATTACTATCATCACAACGCACAATACATCTTGGATGACTGATACAGCTCAATTAATCATCTCCGACCAATTCAGTTAGTAGCCTTTACAAACTCTTAATAAATGTCTTAGTTTCAAAAATAGTCCAACTTTGTAAGCTATAAAAATTTTATTTTTAAACTGCTTTTTTCTTAAAGTGATCACAAATTCCGAAGGCCAGAAAAGAAGCAGCGTCATTATGTACTGTTGGATAAATCTCTGCAGCTAACTTCTCACAGGTTAGTACACAATTTTGAGCTGATAACGGATGTGAGGATGCATCGAGGTGTTAGGGGCCACCACGTTTTACCTTATGAACATCTAAATTTACATCAAGGCAAATTAAATAGATATATTTGTCTTATTATGTGAATTTTCATGGATCTAATCTGACATAAGGCCGGTCACGGTAGCCGAGCGGTCTAAGGCATGCCATGTCTTCGCTCGCTCGGAAGCCGGGATCGTGGGTTCGGATCTGTTTCCTGTGAGGTACTTACTGAATTCTTATACATTATTCTCATACATTGCCGGTCACAGTAGCCGAGCGGTCTAAGGCATGCACTGTCTTCGCTCGCTCGGAAGCCGGGATCGGGGGTTCGAATCCTACTCAGGACATGAATGTTCAGTATTTGTGTACAGATAGGGAGGCCTTGCGGCGAGCTAATCATTCACCCAAAGAGTCCTACCGAATGTCTAAAATCTAGTAAACCGAAGTGAAACGGAGAGTTTCATGGAGGTAGGCGAAGGCCCAAATTGGGGCTGTAGCACCAAAGGAAAAAAAGAATCTGACATAAGTAAACATGTAAGTTTTCTGTCGGTATTGTGTCAAATTTCTCTTTCTTATAGCTGACAAAATAGAGAACACACAGACATAGTACGGTATACTGTTCCAGGCACGCGCACTAACCGACGTTGCAACGAGGAAGCAGAAATATCGGTTTGTGCTTTGTAAATGCTATTCGAATCCTAATTTATATCGTTCGTTACCCCAGTAAATGCTATTATCTTTTTATATTGCGCTTGCTAAATATTGAATCGGAAAGCATTTAATTTGATTATAAGGTTCACTTTTAATTTTTCTTTACGTTCGTGCTCTGGGACTGAGAATCTGTTATAATATTCTGCTATACTAAGGAAACGGTTCATAGACGCCATATGATTGCACGAAAATTAGGATGTGCATTCTCTAAACATTTCCACGGGAATGGATTACAAAATTATTAAAATCAGCAGTGTGTTATATTTATTTCTTGAAGCCATGACAGTTTTCGACTCCATCGCAGTACAGCGTGAGCGTCTGTACAAAAAAAAATGAACAAAACAAAGGAGGGTGTATGGGGCAACTGTTATGCTGTGTTCTAACAGTTATATTACCGAGTGCTTAGGTTCGTGGTTATAGTTTCTTAGAGAAATATATGATAATAGATTATTAAATGTAGACCCAGAAGCCAAGAGATGGAACTCTGTATTGTTTCACATTTTGCTGAGTAACACAACG
This sequence comes from Cryptotermes secundus, assembly GCF_002891405.2. Taxonomy (NCBI): domain Eukaryota; kingdom Metazoa; phylum Arthropoda; class Insecta; order Blattodea; family Kalotermitidae; genus Cryptotermes; species Cryptotermes secundus. The sequence goes on from NW_019744110.1 coordinate 1,600,936, forward strand.
TACTCTGGCATATTTGCTCAAGGCAGAACCTAGCCATTGCTAGGGAATGGCTCAGTATCGTTCACGTGGTCGCTCCAACACGACAACAACAATGGAGTAACTGTGGGAAGTGGTGTTTTCTACGTGGTCCGTGCCGAGATGGTATAAATTGGACTAGTTATCTGTTGTAGTCAGAGAAATGTTATGGTTCAGTTGTTGTGAGCTGTGGCTGTTAGAACCAGAGACCGGGAACATTTCGGACACCCAGAGGAAGAGGAACGTCCGCCGTTGGTAACCGCTATCAAGAAACGGCAGCGAAGACGTGACTGTGGGCACTACTATGTGTGTGCGTAATAGTGAAATGTAAGGTGTGGTCAAGAGCGTTATCGAAGAGTCCAATAAATCCGGTCATCATTCCAAACGCCGTCTATAGTCATTCTACCACGTGACAATATTATAGCCATGAGTTATGTAAGAATGGGATTGAGTGAAGTGTTTCAGTTCTATCCGTTCTCTAAAATGTTTAACTTCTGTGCAACTGCTCTACAGAGAAAAAGACCATATCCTGGGCGAGCGAAGCATCGAATTATTTACGCTAGTACATGGAACAGCAGTATTCAAACCATTTAGGCAGACATAGGAATTATTCCTTTATATAATATGGTGAATATATATTCTACATAACTTAAATACTTCAAATACTAACGGGATTGGTCGACACATTATTTAATAGTAAAATAAAAGATAAAGTTGTCCCTGTGCTTAACTAATTAAGCACTGGGCCATGAAGGCGTATGGGGAAGTGGATGTATAAATCCACATTTTCTTGATATTGGCACTAGCCCCCCGGCAACCATTGGACAGGAGGTTGTATGGACCCCAAAGCCGGTCTGGACGACGCGGTGAAGAGAAATTTCTTGACTCTACCGGGACTCGAACTCCAACTGTAGCCAGTTGCTATACCGACTGAGCTATCCCGGCTCCTAGTATTTAATAGCCGTGATACAAAATGAAGAAATGAAGTTATTAACGGAACACATAATAAAGAAGGTACTCAGAAATACGATCGTGTGATAAGCTGTGCTGAAGATTGCTCTTGTGGCTGGGCACCTTGCTTAGCGGATCTGGGTGCATCGTGTTGCCAGCGATAACAGGGTTAGTGCTCATTTCTTGGAGTCCTCTTTTCCTCTCCCTCTTACTCATGTCGCCATACTCTTATCTGAATTATGTTAGTCACGCTATTGTAACCCCTGAGTGCTGCCAGTCTCCCCCTTCTTCGGCTTTCTTCCATTAAGAGAAATATCTCCTTACGTCTATTTCCCATCTTCTGCACTCCAGATTTTAATGAATTCCTTTAACGCCTTCCTATACTTCAGTCTTTCTCATCGCCACATTTTATGACTGGGTCACGATGACTGCACATTTCATTTCATTTGCTGCCAAGTAACACGTCACTGTAACTCTGACCTCTGATCGTTCTCGAAGTTCTTTGTGGTACAGTTCAGTGCAATATTAGTAACACGCGCTGTTTACATGTTGCGAACTTTACTGCATAATTGTGATTGCAGAGCATGTGTTCCTATAATTCAGTTCTATGCTGTCGTGTGTATGAAAATAAGTGGTTTACATGTCGTCTTTCATTACAGTTTTTGTTCATATTAAATTTATCCGTCAGCCTCTTACCTTGTTTCAGTTCTATATGCCTCACTCTTTGTGTATATTACAGCAAACCCCAGAATTCCTTACTAAAACTTCTTACAAGTAAAAACTATAAACGCCCTAGCAAATTACACAAAACTAGTGTTACCCATTAAGAAATGAGTGTTGCTACAGGCACTGATGAAGACACTTAATACAGGTGTCCGGATGAAAGGTATTCAAAATAAAAATAAGGGACGCTGCGCCTACGGAAACACCGAACATGCTTCAAGTAACGTGGAACGAGGTCGAATATCTGTCGTGCCATTAAGGGAGCCCACATTGATATTTATTGAGAAATTTATATACTCAGAAAAAAACTGATATTTTCCCTTTGCAATGGTGTAACCCATAAATATGTATAATAAATTTTTTCTGAGATATAATTTTTTATTTTGGATACCTTTCAACCGGACGCCCTAAATTTATTCACTTCTATTTTTAGTAAAAACTATCTTTTTCGCATCTCTTTCAGGCAGGAATATACCTCAATGGTTTTTGTCTTTGCGAGGAAATCTTACACATTTCTTGTCTACATTTTGTCAGGAACACTTGTACTGAATATTTTACAAAATTACTCAGAGCCAGAATAATTAAATTTCAGTTTTCTTAGTTTTTCGTAGAATGTTACGAAATCTTGTTCGTACCATTATATGTGTACTTGAACGTCATGATATGCTGCCCTCAATATAGCATGACGCAACCAGCAAAATTGTTAGTAATTACGGGTATATACACTAACTTAGCTACATATTCCGACCTTATTTGTCATCATCCGCCTAAATGCATTCACTTTGTCAAAGCCGCTTTTATTCTTCATATTGTAAATGTTCGCCAAACCTTGAGTGGTTTTGTGTTGTACTTAAATTTAAGGTTTATTTATAAAATTATAAAACTCATATTAATTATTATTAAATCATTGAAATTTTTATAAAAATAAAATATTATGCCATAATACTTTAGTCACCGTTATTATGTCCTTTTCACATGTAAGTAATTAGATGTGAGGCCTATCTGCCAGTATCTCATATTCCATGGAGCATTCACTCTTATGTCGGTGAGTAGTTCCTACTGTTACTGTGTGTCTGTTAACCCTGTTACGCACCCTGAATTCTTAATTTAATTTTGACCAACTGTTATAGCAAAGGATGTCTTGTTTGTGTTTCCTCTGGTGTCTTGATGTTTATTTGTCTCGTCGTTCTGCCTTGGGTGCTAAGTTGTCAAGTGGCATCACATTACTCGTATTTTCCAAATTATGTAACTTTTTTATTATTAGTGGGGTGGGACCAAGTCCCTTGTACTACGGCCATTTCTGACCTATTGTACCAGACCCAGATGATAGGTGAGGGTGATAGTGGAGCAATTAGTTGAATGAAGATAGGCAGGGGAAACCGAAGTACTCAGAGAATACCTGCCCCAGCGCCACTTTGTCCACCACAAATCCCACTTAACCAGACCCCGGGCTCGAACCCGGGCCGCCGCGGTGGGAAGCCAGCGACTAACCGTTTGAACAACTTAGTATTCACTCAGAAAATCCTAATTCCGTGGCCCTTGTCTCAAACCACTATGCACGGCTACTAGAACGTTCCAACGTCTACATTTTCCTGTAATCCTGCCAGATACTCCTACCTACCTACCTTTCTACCCACCCACTCACCTACCTACCCACCTATCTATCTATCTATCTATCTATCTATCTATCTATCTATCTATCTATCTATCTATCTATCTATCTATCTACCCATCCATCCATCCCTTTATGACTCTGAAGCACTTGTGAACCTTCGCCGCTTTTTCAGTCTTAATCCTGTACACATTCGGTAGGACTCCTTGAACGGGTGGTCAGCCCGTCGTAAGACCTCTACCTACATACCGAACAATACAAAATAAGAATAAACGCAAACAGCCATCCATGCCACGGGTGAGATTCAAACCCACGATCCCAGCGTCCGAGCGGGAGGATACGGTTCATTCCTTAGACCGCGTGACCGCTGTGATCAGCCCTGCCAGAAACTTGGGAACTTTATAACAAAAACATGCTCTTTATTTTCCCCCTCCCCGCTCCCAAAATAAGTTGTTGCTAACTTCTCTCATGAGCTTCCCTTTTCATCTGCTCCCCAATATTCTTTCTCGCCTCCTTTGCCATTCTCTCCGGATGGAAGTCATGTAAATCACGTAAAATTGTGACTGGTAATAGTGATCGCCGGCCGGTCACGGTAGCTGAGCGGTCTAAACTGTACTCTCTTGGCTCGCTCGGGAACACCCTACACAAGCCATGCATGTTTGTGTTGTCCTGTGTTTAGGTAGAGGCTTTGCGACGAGCTGATCACTCGTCCAGGTAGTCCTACCGTCTGTGAAATGATCATGAAACTGAAATAAAAATCAGAGGCCAGGGTCCAAGAGGACTGTGGAGCCAGTGACAAAAAACTATCGCCTCTTTCGAAGATTGGAAATAGAATGATGGCCATTTATATGCTTATTCGGGAAGATTTCGGAAATTGTATCTCATGAACAGAATACAGATTCGTGAGACCGTCATAATAAATAAGCAAGTTTTCAGTTTAGTACAGTTATTTCTGTCAAACACGCTGGCAAGAAACGGGAGCATCCATTAATGAATTTAGAGAAGCAAAATTTCCATGAATATTTGCTCTTTATCTTTTCATAATGAATCATATTGCAAACACTTTTTCTGCCTAATATTTTCACGTTGATTAATTGCACTATTAATTCACGAGTTTCATAACTTGTACTCTTCTCAAAGTTGAATCAGAATGATCAAGTCAAGGAGGATGAGGTGGGCAGGGTATGTGGCACGAATGGGAGGGAAAAAATGCATATGGGATATTGGTGGGAGAGCCAAAAGGAACGAGACAACTTGGAGGACCAAGATATAGGTGGGTGGACAATAATAAAATGGCTCTTAGAGAGAGAGGAGGCCGCGCCATAGCTCAACGGTTAGTCGCTGGCTTCCCATCTCGGCGGCCCGGGTTCGATCCCGGGTCTGGTCAAGTGGGATTTGTGGTAGACAAAGTGGTGCTGGGGCAGGTTTTCTCCGAGTACTTCGGTTTCCCCTGCCAATCTTTATTCCACCAATTGCTCCACAGTCACCCTCACCTATCATGTGGGGCTGGTACAATAGGCCAGAAGTGGTCGCAGCACAAGGAACTTAGTCCCACCCCACTAGCAATAAAAAATATAGAGATAGGATGGTATGGATTGGATTGATATGGCTCAGGATAGGGACCAGTGGAGGGCTCTTGTGAACACGGTAATGAACCTTCGGGTTCAATAAAATGCTGGGAAATTCTTGAGTAGCTGCAGATTTGGCTTCTCCTCAAGAAGGGCTCAGATCCATTAGTAAGTAAGTAAGTAAGTAAATTAATCCGCGAGTTTTATATCCTTTTCAGTTGTGTTTTCTTTAAAATCCTTAGAGAGATATTTGTGGTAAGATTTAGACCTTTAATTCTTTTTCATTTGTTCCCAATCATCTACATTAACAAAGTGCTCTCTGGCGGCCTATAATTTTCTACGGTACTTCTGCGTCGTATTACGGAACCACTGGCAGCGCAGTTACGATGGCACAGAACTCTTATCTGATATACATAAGCACTTACTACGACTGGAGCTAATTGGCATTAAGAAACCTCGGCAAACATAATGGGAGAGTCACATCTATATTGTCAGGCTTCTCAAGAGGGACTTCATTGCCACGGCGAGCAGCGCAATGACAGCGTCAGAGCCCAAGACGGAGACAGGTAAGAGTTCTGTCGCTCCTTTATTTTCTACGCAATTCTTCAAGCTTTTACGCGCGTTAGGGAGGTCCGATCTGTGAGTCACTTGGTTTCCAGCATGTAAACTACAGAACAGATCTGAATTAAATTTGACAGAGTAGACCTGTATTAAAACTTATAAGTTGAATTTAATTTCGGTTCATGTCACTCCTATATAACTTCTGCTTTACGTTAAGATGAAATTGAACTTGATTCGTCGTCTGAAAATAATGGGTCGTTGTAAAACATGTTCTTACGTCACGTAACTTATAGCTCTCACTGAGGTCTCCGTAACGCAATAAATTTTCGTCAAAATAATGGCTTGGCAAATGCGCAACGAAAACATCAAAAAAGTGTTCAGCGCTTTGAATATACATTTCTCTTCTTGTTTTTTCTTTCGGTTCATTTTCAGGCTTATTAAGGCGCGTCTACATTACTCGTGCTCGTGCTCGCCAGGCTTGTGTTCGTCGAGAGACTCGTCTGGCTTTTACTTGTGCTCGTAAATCTTCGTCCACACTACTTCAGTTGCTCGCCAGGCTTCGGCGCGTGAGGATCCGTATATTTATTCGTAGTGTGTATAGGCTGTAGTCGGATTTTAATTTATTGACTATAGTTTTTAAATTAAGAATTTAAAATTTGCTTGTCTCGTGACTTGTCATATCGTCCACATTACTCGCGAGCATAGCGAGTCACACGAGCACGAATAATGTGGACGCGCCTTTAGAGTAGACGTAATGTTATGGATGAGATAAAAGTTATATATGTATTTACGCATCTAACAGAGTTTAGGGGGCACGAGGTAGCGCAGTTGGTTGAGGCACTATGCTACAAGCTGGAAGGTCGCGGGATCGAATCCCGATGAGGTCATTGGATTTTTTCAATGTACCTAATCCTTCCAGCCGCACTATGGTCCTGGGGTCGACTCAGCCTCTTAACAGAAATGAGGACCAGGAATGTTCTTGGAGGTAAAGGGCGGCCGGCACGTAAGGCTGAGAACCTTACCGTCATCTATGAGCCGATTGTCTAGAAAATGTGGGAACCTCAACGTCTCACAACCCTACGGGCCTCCACGGTCTGTTACAGGAATACCTTTACTTTTTATTAACAGATTAGAGTCTACAAAGGACGTCAGGGCCGAGGCAGATAGAATGATTATTTGAAGTCGGAACAGGCTTAACTGTCTATACAACGAAGTGAAGAATGATAATAAGGAAAAAACATTCAAGCTTTCTCAGAAGCTAAACGAAAATAGATACATTGTGACCCGAAAGTTTCCGATGGGGGGCAAAAATTTCTCATTTGTGTACAAAGGATCCCAGTACGCGGTACACCTGCTATTCTGACGCAAATATTAACAGCGTTACGATTATTAGGTTGCCTAGATTTCTGGCGTCTGAAATGCCAAATAATTTATAATTTTTTATTGTATGATCCCTCGTTTATATAACATAAATCGGCATGTTACGAGGTATTGCAGGTTACCATTAATACTGCTACTGTGAATTATGTATTTATTTATGGAACTGAAACCTTCTTGAGGAGGAGCCAAATCTGCAGATACTCAGGAATTTCTCAGCATTTTATGGAACCCGAATGTTCATTGCTGTGTTAACAAGAGCCCGCCATTAGTCCCTATCCTGAGCCAGATTAATCCAATCCATATCATCCGATCCTACTTCTCTAAGATCCATTTTAATATTGTCCACCCACCTACGCCTTGGTCTTCCTTGTGGTCTCTTTCCTTCTGGCTTTCCCACCAATATCCTATATGCATTCCTCTTCTTCTCCATTCATGCTCCATGCCCTGCCTACCTCATCCTCCTTGACTTGATCATTCTAATTATACTTGGAGAAGAGTACAAATTATGAAGCTCCATATTATACAGTTTTCTCCAACCCCCTGTCACTTCATCTCCTCAACACCCTGTTCTGAAACACCTGCTACTGTGAATAGTGAGTTGTATTGAATTTTCAGGAATAAGTTTATATAAAAATCCCCCTTGAAATAGTACAAGGTACACTTATTTTTATGAAAGGAGATAGAAATGCATCCGCTTTAATGACCAGGACTTTAGTGTTCGTACTTGTGAAATTTTCAGAGCTGTTTTGACTTAAAATTTCATTTGTCAGTATAAATATTTTCTGTGACATGCTGAAGATCTCATTGTGCCTCTGGCATTCACTGTTTCTAAGTACACACCTGAAAGGTTAATGTTACATAAGCATTAATTACTGTCTTATCTCTCTCTCAGTTCCAGGGCTACTGAACGAACAAAATGGTAAACCTCACAAACCGCCTGTATCCTTCGAAGATGCCCTTGATCTCGCAGGTAATTAGCACCTTATGAGACGAACAAGTGTATCTAGTTCGACATTATACGGACATAACAATTTTCCTGACTCTGGAAATTTTCGAGACAGTAGCTAGCCTTCTTTGGGAAAAGCTACGACCTTCTGATCCCTCAATTAAACTTCTAAAAATTCAGATTAAAGAAATACAGTGGGTTTTGTGGTACCTATTTCACACCACCAACAATAACCCAACTTCTCATGTGTCTACACTACCAAATATATAACAAGTATTGGCATTGTTTCTTTACAAACGACAAAATACTACAGCTAATTAAAGTTACTGATGTTTGAAATGGCACTTTCCATTCAAATTTCTTGAGTGTAGAATCTCCTAAATGTGTGGATTCATCCTCCAGCCACACAAACCTCCATATCTGTGAAAGGTGCCCTGAATGAGACTCAAAGGGCTACCAAAGGGGCATCTCTTTCCGAACCCTAATTTCAACCTAAAAATAAATGAATCCGTCTAGCATAAAGCCCAAGTACCACAAAACGTGAGACAGATGAACTGCGGGGCGGATATAACGTGGTTATCAGAATAAACAACAACTATTTTCTAAATCAGTAGTAACCGACTTTTCTTTGGAATTGATATGCAGTTTGTTTTGTGAAGTGGGAACTATATTTTGTAATTATCATTTAGATGACTTTACTGAGCACGATGAACTGTAAGATTCAACAAAAGAAAAAATTTCTTGTCCAGTTAAGTAATTACCAGCTTCACAAAGAAAATTCTCTATCATGAAATTGATTAATAATTACATTAATTTCAAACAAAGGAGAAAACCGCCGAAGAGCGGTCGTTATATGAAATCTTCAGTTCACATTTTCATTTCAACAGGACATGGCAAGTTCCACCTGTTGTTAACCCTGGGCTGCGGCTTCTGTCTTGTTACAATGGTGGCGGAAGTGTTCGGAACAGCCTTCCTGATCCCTGCAGCGCAATGCGAGTTTGAGATGGGCTCCACAGAAAAGGGGCTCCTCAACGCTTTCGGCTTTATGGGTGAGAGAGAATTCTGCAGTTGTCATGGACAAGATGACGATTCTTTTTTTTTCGTGTCGTACTGCCTCGATGTCACTGTAGGCCTTAAGCGATGTTTCCATTGGCGTGGTGCCACGCGGAATCCTGAGGCGTGAAAACGTGCCGTTTTTGAAAGCCGTGACCACGCTTCGGAGTGGCGTATTCACACGCCTTTCCTACACGCTCCTAAGTCATTTTGCAATGTAAACACTGGAATATTTGAAATGTATTACACGCCTGGGGTCGGGTTTCCACGTGACCATTTCAGTCGCTGTACGAAGATGAGAGGGATGTCACTTATGTGCGGTGCCGTTGCTGAAGTAATAAAAATTGAGCTGTTGTTCAAAATTTTGGAAAATGCCGAAGAAAACGAAGATGGTGGGTTAGAAACTGGATTGCTAAGAGAGAAACGATTGGTCCATCAAGAACACTATCGGAGGAACTTGTATCTAACAACCCAGAAGACTGTAATTACATGTTTATATAATATGTTATAAAAAGTGTTTATTAATATGTAAGCATAAAAGGGTAAGGGGTCGTGTAACGGGCGATGGAAGCCAATAAGTTTGTGAGATGTTGAGGCTCCCATACTTTCTAGACAATCGGCTCAAAGATGGCGGTAAAGTTGTCAGCCTTACGCGCCGGCCGCCCTTTACCCCCAGGAAAATTCCTGGTACTCATTTCTGTTAGAGACTCAGTCGACCCCAGGGCCATAGTGTGGCTGGGAGGATTACGTAAATTGAAAATAATCCACCTCATCGGGACTCGAACCCGCGACTTTCCGGCTTGTGGCATAGCGCCTCAACAAACTACGCTACAGTGTGCTCCTAGCCAGGATATAAACGTATAAATAATTCATATCTTGAAGAAAATCCTGATCAGATAACAATATATGAATTTTGAATAAAAGAGCCTTTTAATTTGTGGCGAATTATTTCAGAATGTCAACAACATTAAAATAATACTTGTAATGAAATTAAGAGCAAATGAATGCTCTGGTGCAGTCCAATTCTCATCTCTACATTTATCCTTTTCTGAACAGTTAAATGTTAACGATATCGATGTTCCTACGCAAATGGGCTCTTCAGGGGGAGCTATACGTACTAGACATTTTCTCCAGTAATTAGGGAGGGCAGACTGGAGTAAATATTAAAACTGCAAATTGGAGCAGCTGGACATAAAGGAGACGAGGTTACTTAAGAATAGAGTGTCGTGTAAAAATAATTCGTGGTATTCATAAGATGAACATTAAAATTAGCAGCGATGGGCGGGGCATGTAGCAAGTATGAGAGTAGCAAGAATTGTTCACAAAATATTGACTGAAACACTACAATAAGAGATCTCTTTGCTAACATATATATATATAACATTATAAATTATTACGATATGGCCATTTTATTGAATGGACTCGCTTAAATTAAGAAGTTGCTATTTTCATTTCTTCAAGTTTACATCATCTTGGACACTGAAATGTCCTTTTCTCTTACAGCCAGCAGTCTGAAACATGTTGCGTATTTAAGTGGCTATGATGTATGCTAGTTAAATGCCTGTGAAGATGGGTAGTCCGTTCAGAAAGCCAATACATGAATTTCTTGAAACTTATCTTAAATTTTGAACTCCATTAAAAACGGAGCGTACTTTGAACAAGTGAATGAGTATGGCATGCTGAGGAACATTGTACTCGTTCAAGGAAGTTGCATAATTAACTTTCATATTGCTATTTACTCGCGAAACTTGTGTAGTGCGTATTCTACGCCTATTATATTGCGATTTCCTTAAAATGTCTCTTTCATGGTAAAAGTATGTGTAGTTTTTTAGATTACCGGTTTCTGGAGAATATTATTTCCTCTTAGCCTGTAACTTTGTCCCTAGGTATGATTTTGAGCTCACATTTGTGGGGCTACCTTGCCGACACCCGTGGACGCAGAAAGACTCTACTTGCCTCACTTCTGCTAGATGCCGTCTGCGGATTTGCGTCCAGCCTCGCACACACCTACTGGCTCTTTTCGGTTCTGCGATTCTTCAACGGATTCTTGTAAGCACGGACCCCGTTCTGCTTCACACATCCTGTCATGAGTATTGTCTCTCTGAGGGTACGTCAGGCCTTGAATAGGCAATCTTGCCGAAGAAAAGTTGTGGTTGTTCAGTGATATGTTTTCAATGACAGAGTTCCTCGTACGGAGGCTGGGTCCAATTCCTCCATCGTAGCCCTGCGAGTTGTAGAAAGCGACGAAAAGGGAACCCAGTACCCGGGGGTATAACTGGGCCATTCTGTTCCGGGTGGATATAAATAGGGGGACCTGGCCCTTCAGGTGGGGAGAGTCTCGAATCTGAGACAGTAAAATGTGGTCATGAGTCTAGCGGGACTCAGACATGACAATGACTGCGCTGGAGAGGACCAGCAGCAATTGTAAATGACAGACCAGTCTTCTCGTGAGAGAGGATGTTACATAAGGACTATGACATCAAGTGTTCAGTTGAAAATAAAAAAAAATTGGGGAACCTTCATTCCCAGGATTAACATTGAAAACGTATACATTATCACAAATACATTATTACCCTACAGTACCACATTCTCCCATCTTCTGATCTGATGCGGCAAATAACGAATTCAGTTTGTTTACATAGAGAGGTTCTTACCTTCGTTGGCTGGTTCAACGACTCTGTGCTTCACGGCGACAGGTGCATCGGAAAAATCGGAAGCGCCTCGCAGCCGGCGGTGCACCGGTCGCCGTGAAGCGCAGAGCCAGTTGAAAACGGTAAGGACCTCCGTATAGAAAGACATATACCTGTACATATAGTCGAGCTTGCATGGTGCAGTCTACCTGAAGCCGAGTGATTCTCATGCTTTGTAAGTTTGTTTATTTGTATATTATTTAAATATAAAGTCAGTATCTCAGCCTGTATAGCGTTGAATGATTAATTTATAGTGATTAATGAGCTGGGAAAAATACGAAAGGAACGGTCATGGTCTAATTTCAGGCATTATCCCAATAATTACGTGCAGGAACTGAGAAAACCCACGAAAAATCCCAGTCTGTGTCCGGGCCATGATTCGAATCAGATACCTCCCGAATACAAGTCAGAACCTTCACCGCTTAAGCCAACCGCCATTGTCAGAGTAAACACTGAGACAGAGATTCAGATGGTAAAGGACAAACATTTTTACTTTCCAGAACATTTCCAGAACTTGCATTTGACACGGGATACCTAAAAGAGGGACAAAGATAGTTAAAGGATTTAGGCTGTTTATAGGACCTGAGGTTCTCACAGCGGTGGTTATAAAGAGTTCTGTCTTCTGGATATAATGTCGCGTAGTTTGTTGATGAACAGGCTACGTTTCGGAGAAAAATGTCTCCATCTTCAGGGTCGAAAAATAAGCCAAGGAAGAAACCAGCATTAAACAGGTTAGCAAGTATAGGGAGTTCTGCTTCATACATGCTTCTTGCCTGTTTCTTCGAGCCTGAAGATGGAGGTGACATGTTTTTTTTTATCGCTTAGTGAGGGGTGGAGTCCAGCTGGGTCCACTCGGCACGTCGGCAACTGACGGGCCTATTGTCCCCGCCCCGGGTGATTAGGATGATGGAGAATTTGGTGGAGCGAAGATTGGAAGGGAAACCGAAGTACTCGGAGAATATCTGCCCCAGCGCCACTTTGCCCACCATAAATTCCACTTGACCAGACCTGGCTAGAACCCGGGCCGCCGCGGTGGGAAGCCAGAGACTAACCGCTTGAGCTATGGCGCGTCCTTGAGGTGACATGTTCTTCCAAATCGTTGCTTGATTTTAACGGATTTCACGCCGTGATAGCCCAGAAGATAAGGCTTAACGCGGCCATTCATTTCAATGCCCATGTTCGACCGAAACAAGTTATTTGATCAGTTAATAATACAGGATACACAAACTGTATTGACAAAATGTTGATGCTGCAAAGCGAAACTCTTGATATATGAAGTAACAGTGGCGAATATTCATCCTGTAGGCCTTCTATTTATGCCACCGTATAGGCTAGTTGCTGGTTATCAAAGTGTGGAGCATCATCCCTCCAACTTCAGGTAAAGGTGATCTTCCCTGAAAATTTAAGCGGTATGTTTCTGAGGAACTTTGGTAATCCCCTCTCTGTCTTCATGGCGTCATAACCTAAAAGGTCATACAACAAGATTGAAAGTTGAGGACATACTCTTGTAAGCCGTATTTTGCATTCAGATATAAACCAGGATAATCTGAGCTAAGATATAATTAAATATTAATAGGGACATGAATTTCATAAATATTTAATTAGCTACAAGGTGGATAAATATGTATATGTTTACGAAAACTATATATGTTCTCTGATGTAAGAGATAAGAAATATTTAAGACTTCCAAAATTTTCTTGAATTTTATTGAAAAGGCGTAAAAAAAGTAAAAACATAAGTAAAGTTGTCCCCGTTCTTAACTAATTAAGCACTACGCCATTAAGGCGTATGGGGGAGTGGAAGTTTAGATCCACGTCTTCTTGATCCCGGCACTAGCTGGAGGTGAGTGGAGAGCTACACGCCCCGGCCGCTTTATCCCCGAGGAAAGAGCTCCCGGCACCAATTTGATAAGAGGCTGGGTGTGCCCCAAAGCCGATGTGGACGACATGCAGAAAAATTCTTGATACTACAGGGACTCGAACTCTGATCCCTTGGTCGTTCAGCACGTAACCAGTCGCTATACCGACTACGCTATGCCGGGTCCTATTTAAGAGATGTATGAGATTAAATAGGCACCCATTATACGAGTAATAATAATAATAATAGTAATAATAATAATAATAATAATAATAATAATAACGACCAAGAGATCAGAGTTTTCAATAAAATGCAAGAAAATTTTGGAAGTCTTAAATATTTCTTATCTCTTACATCAGAGAGCATATATAATTTTCGCGAACATATACGTATTTATCCACTTTGTAGCTAATTAAATATTTATGAAATTCATGTCCCTATTAATATTTCATTATATTGTCACGTGTTGGGTATGTTCGGTGACAACTTCAAGTGGGTCTCGGCTTTAGTGAATCTTTATTGAACACTCACTCTTACAATTGTTATCACTTGCAATATCAGTTGCCTTCTGGCCCGATACTGAATACTCAACTATCCTTGGCCGTGGTTGGATCTCAACTGTCTCTGGCGGCGGCTGTCCCAAGATTTTCCGTTCTTAATACTCTGGTTCCGTTCGAGGCCGGGCACTTTATATAAGCCGCATGCTGACTCAGTAGAGGACACCCTTTGCCAAGGTTCGATCTCACGTGTTCGGCAATCCGTTGCTTCGGGAACGCTCCTTATAAAATGCACCGGTATCGTGTTTCGTCTCGTCCGTTGTTACTCAACGACGATTCTTTGCTACGATTTTTCGCTGCGGGAACTCCCCAATTTCCACCTATTCGTTGCCGTGAAAGTGTCCGTTCCGATTGTAGCGGTTGTCGCGGCGATGGACGTAAGATAACGCGTCACAGTATCTTAGCTCACACTATCCTGGTTTATATCCGAATGCAAAATACGGCTTACAGGACTACTATCGAAATAAAAGCGAAATTAATCACAGGCCCACAGCTTCACTATGGATATCCTACACTGAATTTCAACGAAATTCGTTAAGTTTGTTCGCAAATGTTCATTTGAGAATTATATTTAGGATATTTTTTTTTTCTGGAGGACATGGACAAAACGCGGAGAAAGTTCAGTAAAAGTAACTGCCTTTCTAGGTCCTATTTGGAAAACTTCCCAAATACGAAGGAGTCCTAACGACTGAACTGAGATACTGTGTATTTTCTATTAAAGAATTGTACTGTGTGTAGTGGAAAATATGGCGTATATTCTGTGACATAAACATCATAGCTTTATTTATAATCTCATATAATCACCGCAGCAAAGCAGTCCAACTTATTTGTGGCAAATGGAAGGGGTTATCAGTAACAGAGATGTTGTGTACATAAAAACTGTGACGATAAGTCTCATAATAAGATACTTGAACTATTATTACTTTCTTCTGTGCACAGTGTCTGCGCCTCGTCGTCCGTTGTATTCGTGTACCTGGGTGAGTTCCACTCGGAGTCCACTCGCTCCAGTGCCGTCATGTACATGTCTGTCTTCCTGTCCGTGGGAGGTATCTTTCAGCAAGGTAACTCCTAGACAGTTGCACAAATGGAATGTCGTAATTAACATGAATACTGGTACTCCGCCTATTCCTGTCCCGTACTGTCCTTCTTGTTGAGGCTTATCAGTTTTAAATGTCTGGATGGAATTTGAAGGATTTGTGGGGTTCATGGACCTACCTCGGGAGTTCATTGCGTCATACTCAGTTGGATAATGCATAAAGCATTATTAACATTTCAAAAATATAATTAATATATACACGTGTAAATATGGCGGTAAAAGAGACAATCGGTTATAGTCTCAAATGTTGTGGCATTCTTGAACTCTACTTGCCCATTCAAGTCAGCTTAACTATTAAACACGAATTTTTAAGGAATAATTTTATGACGTTTGCCTAAGTTCTTACATGAATTTTAGAACGAATGTGTAGGTTTTACTATTTTTAATATCCAGTTCCTGAGGACATAAATTATAATCTCAGTAGTTAGTTAATTATTAGAGAGGGTGGGTTTCCCCATGCACTTAGACCTGTAGTGATCCATTGTGCTTCCCTCTATGATTTCTACCAGTCTCTATATCCTACCGGTATTGGTGCTTACAATCAGTCCCGCCCAGCCAGCGAGACCGGCTCTACTTGACTGAGAGGTATCTATAATGCTTCTCCCATCTACCGGAGGTATTAGTGACTGCTGTTGGACAGGAAACGTCCGCAATTTTGGCTCAGTGACCTCCTTTGGAGGTATAAGGTTCTTTTACGTGCCGTAAAGCTACGACACGGGACCCACGGCTTAAAGTCCCTCCCGGATGACTTGTTCCCTGAATTTTTCCGCCCTTAAAAATTCGACGACCTCCGCCGGGTTTGAACCCGCGTACCACGAGTCATGAGGTGGGAACGTTACCTCTAGACTACGGAGGCCGCTTTATAATCTCAGTAACTGGATATTTAAAAATTACCTCAACAGTAACTGGATATTAAAAATAATAAGCATAATAACTTACAATGCTTCTGATGCTTGAATTGATTGTCTTGCCCATCTACCCTCTAACATATAAGTTTTTTTCTTGCCTCTTCGTTTCAAAATTTTGTTTTCACAGAGACGAAGCTGGCTCTGGAAGTCGACTCCCTTCTAAATAAACTCAACCACCCATCCATCTCCCCTCAAACACACACGCAACACAGAAACAAATTTCAATGAAGAAATAGACCTGAACTGTGACACTATAAAAAGAAATTTTGGACACATTTTTCTAGATTAATTTTTCACCATCTCAATTTTGAATGTTCACAAAAGACTTGCGTTGACATCACAAGGAAGCAGCCTCCAAGACGTTCTTCAACCGAAAATCTGAACACTTCTACTGGGCATGCGGTATATTGTCCCAAAGATGGAATTCTCCATTAAAGATATCTTAAGACACTTTTAATGAATTGGACTACAGACTTCAACACATAACGTATGTTGTAGTTTACAGTGCAAAACCATGTAGCAGGAACGGCCCCGCCCCTTATACAGGATGGGGCGCAGAAACTTCCTTTTTGTGAAGACGCATTGTGAAGGGAGGGGAGGTCGCAGAAAAGTGGGGATATGCTCGGCGAACGCAGCAGTCGCGGAAGTTTCTGTCTAATACCCCTCAGTAGGAAAAATGAGGAGGAAGAGTGAGCAGCGTGCATTTGCTGCCGAAGCCTATTTTTCGAACAACCATTCCTACGTGACGGAGCAGCGTGCGTTCCGTACTCACTTCGGAATTAAGCCCAGAGGTCCGGTTGCCGACCGGAAATCGATTGTTTTGTGGGTAGAGAACTTCAGGACAACCGGGAGTGAGGTGAAAGAATCATCAGGACGACAACGGACCGTTACGACGCCAGAAAATATGGAGACAGTTTTACAGTCGATTTTGAGATCTGCAAGACGCTCCGCTCGTAAACATGCAGTCGCCCTATACATATCCAATCGTTCCATGCGTCAAATTCTTCACGAACATCTTCATTTCCATCCCTATAAGATGGCTGTTGTGCAAGAATTGTCACCACGTGATTTACAGAACCGAATAACGGCGTGCGAGACGTTATTGGAAAGTTTACCCACTAACGCACTTGTTTTCTTTAGTGACGAGGCACATTTTCACCTATCCGTTTATGTCAACAAGCAGAATATGCGCTATTGGAGTGGTAACAATTCCAGAGAGCTCCATGAGAGGCCACTTCACAGTGATAAAGTGACAGTATGATGTGCGTTGTCAAGAGTTGGAGTTATTGGCCCTTATTTTTCTGAAGAAGACAATCATGCAGTTATTGTCAATTCACAGCGGTATGTGGACATGATTAAAACCTTTTTCGAACCGGTTCTTGAAGAAATGCATCTATGAAATGTCTGGTTCCAACAGGATGGTGCCACGGCCCACACAGCCCGAGCTTCGATGAGAGTTTTGAGGGCAAAGTTCCCCGAACGTCTTATCTCGCTTCGAGGTGACATCCCGTGGGCAGCGCTGGGAGACGCTGTTTCAGATCTCGGGCCGGTTACTGGTTTTCCTGAGTGAGATCTCAGTCTCTCTCTCAGTACCTAAACATACACCACAACCAGTTCCCTTCATGTTTTTTTTTTTGTCACTGGCTTTACAGCTCTCTTGATCCCTGACCTCTGATTTTCAGTTTCATTATCATTTTACACACAGTAGAACTCATTGGACGAGAGATCAGCTTCTCATGCGGCCTCTTCCTAAACACAGGACAACACAAACACAGAATGATTACACATGAAATATCCATGCCTTGTGTGGGATTCGAACCCACGATCCCGGCTTCCGAACAAGCGAAGAGTGCATGCTTTAGACTGCTCACCTACCGTGACTGGCCGATATCTTCATGTTCGTGCCCATAATCGTCTTCATATTTTCATTTGACGTTATATAACGTCGGCAGTTACATCGTCGTTAATCGAAGAATGAAAACAATGAAATCAAATCGCTGTACTTGCAAAAGCCTATGTATATTCTGTGGCATGTGGTGACTGATTGTTACAAAACGCGTTTCATTGTAAGTGTCCTAACATCGTGCCTTCCTTTTCAGGTCTGTCGTGGTTGATAATACCTCAAGATTGGGCTGTGGAACTACCATGGATAACATTCAGTTCGTGGAGAGTATTTGTGGTTTTAAGCTCCCTAACAAGTATCGTTGCCATTGCAATTCTTCTCCTTCTGCCAGAGTCCCCCAAGTTCTTGTTCTCCCAGGGGAAGGAGGCGCAGGCTCTTGACGTGTTGAGACACGTGTACGCCGTAAACGCTGGGAGAGGCGCTGAAGAGTATCCGGTACGTTATCTTCAGAGCAAAGGGCACGACCAAAAAGCTTTCAGAGGGGAAGTGAAATATTATCGAAGCTACGAAGTTTGTATGCCGTAAGACAACATCTAATGGCTACTGTACAGGTGGAACGTGTTCTGATGGACATTAATGACACCGGGCCGGTCGCTGTGGCTCAACCGACATCTGCCCTCGAGATCGCCAAAAGCATGTGGCTGCAGACAAAACCCCTTTTCCAACGACCCAACCTGTTGCTGACAACGTTAGCCTGTATCATGCAGTTCCTGCTTTGCGGCAGGTAATGTATTTTCAGCCCTATAAATCAGGTATAAGTAAATTTTGGGGGAATGCTGAATCATTCAATGATAAAAAAGCTAGTAAAATGTTATGTTTTTGGACATCCATCGTCTTGTCTTTATCTAGAAACAGTTTTGTTTATTTTTCAGAACACAATGTTTCGGAGACTGGATTCTGTCTCGATCCTCAGGTAGAAGCCCGTTCACTTCGTCCCAATAGATAGAGCTGTCCCTCTCTCCGGGAATGGCTCTATCGATTGGTACCAACTGAGTATGTTTCGCCTGAAGACGGAGACAGAATTCAGTCTCCCAAACGTTGTGCTTTGAAAAATAAAGAGAACGGTTTTTAGATAGAAACAAGACGGTGGATAATGTCCAAAAACATAATATTGTACTATGTACCATTGTCACAAACTTTTAAATAAAAAACTGAATACATTATAACTTGTATATTTTTTTTTTTACAGTTTCAGTGGATTCGCCCTGTGGCTACCTGACCTGTACAATCGGCTTGCGATATACTTGGAACGCCATCCTGACCACACTGTCACCTTCTGCGATGTAGTCGTTGCTTTGGCGAACAGCACTGCCCTCACTGACAGTTTCATGCTTGCAACAGGAACCAACAACCAGACTTCTGCAGAAATCAGCAATGTAACTTCTTCAGTATTAGCGGTGTTGAACTTTAACGACACAGTCGCTGTAAATGCGGTTGCAAACCACACAGAAGTTACTATCAATCAGAATGTGACGGATAACATTAAAACCAACGCGACTTTGAATGCTACTCTTGGAGTGACGGAAGGGCTGTGGGTTCTCAATAGCACCGCAGCAACACCCACTTGCAACTCCACTGTCAATCCAGCAGCATTTCGGAATAGCCTTGCTATAGGACTCGTATGTATCGTGGTGTACGCTTTTGCTGGATATCTGGTGAAGTTCGCGAAGAGGAAGCCACTTCTGAGTAAGTTATTTTTTTTATTACTAGTGGGGTGGGACTAAGTCCCTTATACTGCGGCCATTTCTGGCCTATTGTACCAGCCCCAGATGATAGTGAGGGTGATTGTGGAGCAGTTGGTGGAATGAAGATTGGCAGTGGAAACCGAAGTACTCGGAGAAAACCTGGCCCAGCGCCACTTTGTCCACCACAAATCCCACTTGACCAGACATGGGATCGAACCCAGGCCGCCGCGGTGGGAAGCCAGCTTCTAAGCGCTTGAGCTATGGCGCGGCCCTCTGAGTAAGTTAAGTAGCTAGCGGCCTCCGTAGTCTNTGGCACGCACCAATATCGGTATGGTATAGAGACTGATTGAATATCAAAGAAGGAAGCACAATGGACCAATACTGGTCTAAGTGCATGGGGAAACCCATCCTCTCCAATAACTAGATAATAACTAAGCAAGTTAAGTAGCTTAACAACGCAATTCTTGCTGCAAATACCGTTACGCCCTTCCGTCTCTAGACGTCACTGCCATCATCCCATTAGGACGTGACAGAGCAATAGCTCAGGCGGTTAGTCATAGGCTTCCCACAGTGACGGCCTGGGTTCGATATCAAGTCATATCATGTGGAGTTTAACTGTGAAAAAAGTGGCACTGGGGCAGATTTCACCTGTAAAAATTCTCATTCCACTACCTGCTCCACACTCATTATCATGATCACCATTAACATCCGGGGCTGGTACAGTGGGCCTACTAGTGGACCACCCCAACACAAGAATAATACAAGAAAACATTAGCATACTTCGAAGCCTATAGGGCGGTCTCCCATAGGTGTTACATTAACGTACTTTGCTACTGTCAAACCTCACCAGAAGGAAAACGAAGTGAAACACAATATTGATTAGTAAAAATATTATGGTTTCTGACATTATCCATCGTCTTGTCTTTATTTAAAAACCGTCCTCTTTATTTTTCAAAACACAACGTTTCGGAGACTGGATTCTGTCTCCGTCTTCAGGTAAAACTAATCAGTTGGGCCCTGTCTCCGTAGGTAGGGACTAGCTGTATAAATTGGGGCCAAGTGAGTAGGTTTTACCTGAAGAAGGGGATAGAATCCAGTCTCCGAAACGTCATGTTTTGAAAAATAAACAGGACGGTGTTTTTAGATGAAGACCGGACAATGGATAATGTCCAGAGACATAATATTTGTACTATTGTACCGTTAGACTTGAAAGGATTCTGACGATGGTGTATACTGTACTTNCTGAAAAATAAACAGGACGGTGTTTTTAGATAAAGACCGGACGATGGATAATGTCCAGAAACATAATATTTGTACTACTTTACCGTTGTCACACACTTTTAGATCTTATAATATTAACAACATAGATTAACGTATTTACAGCGGTATACTGCCACACGTGCAATGTGCATTTCTGTTACATTCTTACAGAAGCTGCCAAAGCAGGTTTCTTGGGAAGCTGAGAAATTGAAATTTTGAAAATTTGGCGGTTGGTTCTTTTTTTTTTCTTACGCCCGCTTCAACTTTCTGTTCAGATGTAGGCATTTTCATACCGAACCTAGTGATATTCCAGTCTTG
Source organism: Cryptotermes secundus (assembly GCF_002891405.2). NCBI lineage: Eukaryota > Metazoa > Arthropoda > Insecta > Blattodea > Kalotermitidae > Cryptotermes > Cryptotermes secundus. The sequence goes on from NW_019744110.1 coordinate 1,622,019, forward strand.
TCTACATCCCCCTCACAGAGTATGTTGCAATAATATTATGCAATGAATTTCGGCCAGGAGCCGGGATAGCGCAGTCAGTATAGTGACTGGCTACGGGCTGGACGAGTCCCGGTAGGTTCAAGTATTTTCTCTTCTCCATATTGTCCACACCGGCTCTGGGGTCCACCCAATCCCCTATCCAATGGATACAGAGGGCTCTTTCCCCGTGGGTAAAGCGGATATGGCGTGAAGCTGACCACTCATCTCTAACTACTGCCAATGTCTAGAAAATGTGGATCTATACATCCACTTCTCTATACACCTTCATGTAATAGTGCTCAATTAATTGAGCACAGGGACAACTTTAATTTATTTTTAAATGCATTTCGTCCATTTATTCATTCCTCCATCCATCGATGGCTCTACAGCCCTTAGTTGGACCCTTGCCGCTTTTTCAATTACGTAATCATATACATAGCCGGTAGGACTCTTTGGACGGGGGATTAGAGCGCCCCAAGGCCGCTATATACACGCAGGACAACACAAACACAGAATAATCGCACACAGACATTGCCTCCAGTGGTTCTCGAACACACGACCCTAGTGTTGGAGGGGCGAAGACAGATCATGCCTTAGACTGCGCGGCCACTGTGATCGGCTGCGAAACCAATTAGGCTACTTTGTAGCAACTTCTGTATTGGTAAGCATTTGTCAGGCGCATGCCACTTTTAAAATGATCAGGAATAAGTAAATGCTTTATTTGTTGCTTTTGAAGACGCTACTTGTAGTCTCGAAGGATAAGCGTTGTTGAAGATCTGTAATAATAATTTACTGTGTGTAACATTCCACATGTATGTAAACAGAAGCTACGTGGACGCTAGGAAGTTACTGTGGGGCGAGCCGTGCCGTTGTAACAAAGCTTTCGCATTATGAGAGTGCACTCCTTTATATGTTACCGTCATTCTACTCTCGTAGCTTCATCGTGTAAGTGTACCTGTG
>NW_019744111.1:0-1654 GCF_002891405.2 Cryptotermes secundus
AGAATTGTATTTGGCAAATAAAGACTATCATCACTAGACGCACTATGTGAATGTTGAAGAAATGTAAGATGATGACCAGATGAAGATATGACCACGACAATGAAGAGGACAAAGCCTATTTGGATGATGTGGAAGGAGACGATGAGGAAATAGAAGATGACTACAAAGAAGAGAACGACGATGACGAGGATGAGGAAATGGCATCTATGACCAGGAATAAGAGGGCGACAATAACGAATAACATGGTAAGGACGACGACGATGCTGGAGATGAAGAGGAAGGAGATAACAACGAGGGAAACAACGACGACGAACTATATAAAGAAGACAGAATATTATGACAAAGAAGAAAGAGGAGTCGTCGTCGAAGGAACAGAAATTAGGGCGGAGGGAGACAAAGAAGACGAAGAAGAGACGTCCTGAAATAAACTTTACGAGTGTAATAAAATCAGTGAAGTTCTATGTGAATTTTTTATGTGCTGTGTGTGTTTTAATCAGCATTAATAGTCGTGTGTGAAAATTAGTGTCATATCTTTTGTGAATTTTTAATATCTCTTGCAGCAGAATTCTATTTGGAAAATTAGGACTATCATCAATAGACGCACTACGTGAATGTTGAAGAATGAATGATGACCATAAGAAGATATGACGACGACAATGAAGAGGACGAAGCGAATGTGGATGGTGTGGAATGAGATGACAAAGGAAATAGAAGATGACTACAAAGAAGAGAATGATGATGACGAGGACGAGGAAAAGGCATCTATGAGCAGGAATAAGAGGGTGACAATAACGAATAACATGGTAACGAGGACGAAGATGGAGATGACGAGGTAGGAGATAACGACGACGAACTACAGCAAGAAGACAGAATATTACGAGGAAGAAGAAAAAGGAGTCATTGTTGAAGGAGCAGAAATTAGAGCAGAAGGAGACGAAGTAGTGACGTCCTCATATCAAAATTAAGAGTGTGGTAAAATCAGTGAAATTCTTTGTGAAATTTTTATGTGCTGTGTGTGTTTTAATGAGCGTTAATAGTTGTGTGTGAAAATAAGTGTCATATCTGGTGTGAATTTTTAATATGTCATGCAGCAGAATTCTATTTGGAAAATTAGGACTATCATTACTAGACGCACTACGTGAATGTTGAAGAAAAGTATGATGACAAGAAGAAGATATGACGATGACAATGAAGAGGACGAAGCCTATGTGGATGATGTGGAAGAAGACGACGAGGAAATAGAAGATGATTACGAAGAAGAGGAAACGGCATCTAAGACCAGGAATAAGAGGGCGGCAATAACGAATAAGATGGTAACGACGACGAGGGAAGCGATGACGAGGGACACGACGACGAATCTGGAGATAACGAGCGAGGAGATAACGACGAGGGAAGTAGCGACGACAACTGACAATAGCAAGAAGAAAGAACATTACGACGAAGAAGAAATGTGTTGGCTGACACTGTAGTGCTCAATGAAGAGGGAATATTTCAGCAATATATTTTCAAGACATGCAGATAATATGCTAGAAGTGCAAGGAAAGACAACGTGATCAAATGGAATATACAGAAGAAAAAAAAAAACAAGAGGTGGGAAGTAGTAGTAGTAATACTACTAGAAGAAGAAGAAGAAGAAGAAGAAGAAGAAGAAGAA
>NW_019744111.1:6399-14389 GCF_002891405.2 Cryptotermes secundus
CCATGCCATGTCAACTATTGGACAGTTAATAAACTAATATTAAGTTAGCATCTTTCAACACTAGAGAGTTTCATCATTTCTTCATCAACGATAATTCCTTACGAAAATCTTATTTTTGTGAAACTTATGTCTCAAGTAAATTGAGGACAACAAAGCATATCAAGGAGCTGGAACAAAAGGAGGAGAAGTAGAAGAAGGAGACGACGACGGGGACAAAGAAGAACCAGAATATGACGCCGAATGAAATGACAACAACGAAGAATGACTAGGAAAAGGCATTTAGGACGAGGAATAGGAAGGCTACAATAAGAATAAGATGGTAAACACAATGAGGGAACAGACGACGACCAGGGAAGAGACGACGACGAGAGAAGCGGCAACGATGAGGGAAACGACGACCATGTACTACAGCAAGATGACAGAATGTTACGACGAAGAAGAAAAAGGAGTCGTCATCAAAGGAGAAGAAATGAGGGTGGACGGAGAAGAAGAAGACGAAGAAGAGATGTTCTCAAATCAACATTAAGAGTGTGATTAAATCAGTGAAGTTCTATGTGAAATTTGTATGTGCTGTGTGTGTTTTAATCAGCGTTAATTGTCGTGTGTGAAAATAAGTGTCATATCTTGTGTGAATTTTTAATATCTCTTGCAGCAGAATTTTATTTGGAAAATTAGGACTATCATCACTAGACACACTACGTGAATGTTGACGAAAGTATGATGACCAGAAGAAGATATGATGACGACACTGAAGAGGCCGAAGCCTATGTTGATGATGTGATAGGAGACGACGAGGACATCGAAGACGACTACAAAGAAGAGAACAATGGTGACGATGACGAGGAAAAGGCATCTATCAACAGGAATAAGAGGAAGACAATAACGAATAACATGGTAACGACGACGAAGCTGGAGATGACTAGGGAGGAAATAACGACGATGAACTACAGCAAGAAGAAAGAATATTATGACAAAGAAGAAAATTAGTCGTCGACGAAGGAGCAGAAACTAGGGCGGACGGAGATGAAGAAGACGAAGAAGAGACGTCCTCAAATCAACATTAAGAGTGTGATAAAATCAGTGAAGTTCTATGTGAAATTTTTATGTGCTGTGTGTGTTTTAATCAGCGTTACTAGACGTGTGTAAAAATAAGTGTCATATATTGTGTGAATTTTTAATATCTCTTGCAGCAGAATTCTAATTGGAAAATTAGGACTAACATCACTAGACGCACTACGTGAATGTTGAAGGAAAGTATGATGATGACCAGAAGAATATATGATGACAATGAAGATTACGAAGCCTATGTGGATGATGTGGAAGGAGATGACGAGGAAATAGAAGATGACTACGAAGAAGAGAACGACGAAGACGAGGACGAGGAGAAGGCATCTATGACCAGGAATAAGAGGGCAACAATAACGAATAAGATGGTGACGACGACGAGGGAAGCGACGACAACGAGGGAAAGATGATGATGCTGGAGATGACGAGGCAGGAGATAACAACAAGGGAAGTAGGAACGACGAGGGAAATGATGACGAACTACATCAAGAAAACAGAATATTACGACGAAGAAGAAAATGAGTTGTCATCGAAGGAGCAGAAATTAGGGCAGACGGAGACGAAGAAGAGAGATCCTGAAATCAACTGGAAGAGTGTGATAAAATCAGTGAAGTTGTATGTGAAATTTTTATGTGCTGTGTGTGTTTTAATCAGCGTTAATAGTCGTGTGTGAAAATTAGTGTCATATCTTTTGTGAATTTTTAATATCTCTTGCAGCAGAATTCTATTTGGAAAATTAGGACTATCTTCACTAGACGCACTACGTGAGATGACGAGGGAGGAGATAATGATGAGGGAAGTAGCAACGACGAGGGAAACGACGACATACTACAGCAAGAAGACAGAATATTATGAGGAAGAAGAAAAAGGAGTCATTGTCGAAGGAGCAGAATTTAGGGCGGATGGAGACGAAGAAGAGACGTCCTCAAATCAACTTTAAGAGTGTGATAAAATCAGTGAAGTTCAATGTGAAATTTGTATGTGCTGTGTGTGTTTTAATCAGCATTAATTGTCGTGTGTGAAAATAAGTGTCATATATTTTGTGAATTTTTAATATCTCTTGCAGCAGAATTCTAATTGGAAAATTAGGACTATCATCACTAGATGCACTACGTGAATGTTGAAGAAAAGTATGATGTAGACCAGAAGGAGATATGACGACGACAATGAAGAGGACGAAGCCTATGTGGATGATGTGGAACGAGACGACAAGGAAATAGAAGACGACTACAAAGAAGAGAAGGGCGATGATGAGGAAAAGGCATCTATGACCAGGAATAAGAGGGCGACAATAACGAATAATTTGGTTATGATGAACGAGGGAAAGACGACGAAGCTGGAGATGATGAGTGAGGAGATAACGACGAGGGAAGTAGCAACAACGAGGGAAATGACAACGACGAACTACATCAAGAAGACAGAATATTTTGACGAAGAAGAAAAAGGAGTCATCGTCGAAGGAACAGAGAATAGGGCGGACGGAGACAAAGACGACGAAGAAGAGACAACCTCAAATTAACTTCAAGAGTGTGATAAAATCGGTGAAGTTCTATGTGAAATTTTTATGTGCTGTGTGTGTTTTAATCAGCGTTAATAGTCGTATGTGAAAATAAGTGTCATATCTTGTGTGAATTTTTAATATCATCTGCAGCAGAATTCTAATTGGAAAAATCTGGACTATCATCACCAGACAGATTACGAGAATGTGGAAGGAAAGGAGGTTGAGCAGAAGCGATGACTACGACGAAAGGAACAAAGGGTGCCACGGTGATGAGGAATATGAGGGCGACAATAATGAATATGATTGCAACGACGACAAGGGAAGAGACAAGGGAAACACGACGAAACAGGAGATGACGACGAGGGAAGCGATGATGACGGAGAATGGTAATGAAAGAGACGACGAAGAACAACCAGACGACAGAAGACTATGACGAAGAAGAAAAAGGAGACTTCCAAGGAGCAGAAAATAAGGCCGACAGAGAGGGGGATGACGATGACGACGATAAAGAAGAGATCCTCGATCAGCATTAAGAGTGTGTTAAAATCAGTGATGTTCTGTGTAATTTCTATGTGCTGTGCGTGTTTTAATTTGCTTTAATGGTCGTGTGTGAAAATAAATTTCATAATTTGGGTGAATTTTTAGTATCTCTTGCAGAACAATTCTAATTAGATAATTTGGACTATCATTATTAGACCCTCTAGGAGAATGTTAAAGAAAGTATGTTGAGGAGCAGAAGATGACGTAGATGAAGGGGATGAAGCCAATGGGTATGTTAAGGAAGGAGACGACGAGGAACGACACGGACGACAAGGAAATACAATAAGACTACGAAGAAGAGCATGACAATATAGAGGAAAGTGCTTCTATTACCAGGAATAAGAGGGCGACAATAATGAATAAGTCGGTAAAGACGATGAGGGAAGCGACAACGCAGGAGGTGACGACGAGGGAAGAGGCAACAACGGAGGATGGGGCCGAAGCAGACGAGGAAAACGAACTACAAGAAAAAATAGATTACTTCGACGAAGTCGAAAAAGGAGACGTCAACGAAGGAGCAGAAAATAGGGCCGACGACGACGAAGAAGAGCGCGGCGATGGCGAGGAATGTGAGGGCGACAATAAAGTATAAGATGATAACGAAGACGAAGCTGGAGATGACGACGAGGGACGCGACGAGGGAAACGACGACGAAACAGGAGATGAAGACGAGGTAAACGACGACTACGACGACAACGGAGGATGGGGACGAAGGAGACCAAGGAGACGAGGACGACGAACTACAACAAGAATAGAGAGGGCTTCGATGAAGAAGAAAAGGGAGGCGTCGAAGGAGCAGAAAATAAGGCGGACGACGACGAAGATGAGCGCGGCGAACCGACGAGGAATATGAGGGCGACAATAATGTATAAGTTGGTAACGAAGACGAAGCCGGAAATGACGACGAGGGACACGACGAGGGATGCGGCGAGGGAAACGACGAAACAGGAGATGAAGACGAGGTAAACGACGACTACGACGGCAACGGAGGATGGGGACGAAGGAGACCAGGGAGACGAGGACAACGAACTACAACAAGAATGGAGAAGGCTTCGATGAAGAAGAAAAGGGAGACGTCGAAGGAGCAGAAAATAAGGCCGACGACGACGAAGAAGAGGTCTACGAAGAAGAGCGCGGCGAACCGACGAGGAATATGAGGGCGAGAATAAAGTATAAGATGGTAACGAAGATGAAGCCGGAGATGACGACGAGGGACACGACGACGAAACAGGAGATGAAGACGAGGTAAACGACGACTACGACGACAACGGAGGATGGGGACGAAGGAGACAAGAGAGACGAGGACGACGAACTACAACAAGAATAGAGAGGGATTCGATGAAGAAGAAAAGGGAGACGTCGAAGGAGCAGAAAATAAGGCCGACGACGACGAAGAAGAGGTCTACGAAGAAGAGCGCGGCGAACCGACGAGGAATATGAGGGCGAGAATAAAGTATAAGATGGTAACGAAGATGAAGCCGGAGATGACGACGAGGGACACGACGACGAAACAGGAGATGAAGACGAGGTAAACGACGACTACGACGACAACGGAGGATGGGGACGAAGGAGACAAGAGAGACGAGGACGACGAACTACAACAAGAATAGAGAGGGATTCGATGAAGAAGAAAAGGGAGACGTCGAAGGAGCAGAAAATAAGGCCGACGACGACGAAGAAGAGGTCTACGAAGAAGAGCGCGGCGAACCGACGAGGAATATGAGGGCGAGAATAAAGTATAAGATGGTAACGAAGATGAAGCCGGAGATGACGACGAGGGACACGACGACGAAACAGGAGATGAAGACGAGGTAAACGACGACTACGACGACAACGGAGGATGGGGACGAAGGAGACAAGAGAGACGAGGACGACGAACTACAACAAGAATAGAGAGGGATTCGATGAAGAAGAAAAGGGAGACGTCGAAGGAGCAGAAAATAAGGCCGACGACGACGAAGAAGAGGTCTACGAAGAAGAGCGCGGCGAATCGACGAGGAATATGAGGGCGAGAATAAAGTATAAGATGGTAACGAAGACGAAGCCGGAGATGCCGACGAGGTGAGGCTATGACAACGAGAGTGGAGGAGGCGACCAAGAAAACGACGCCGAGAATGTGGAGGATGACAAAGAAAGGGACGAGGGAAACAAAAACGACGATCACGAAGGAGGATTGCTAATTTCTTGCATCTTACAGCTTAGGTTGTAGTTGTAGCTGATACCAAATTCTGGGTGCATAAGGCCCAGGTTTGGTGTAGACTAGAAGTGCTCCTTTCTTGCATCTTACAGCTTAGGTTGTAGTTGTAGCTGATACCAAATTCTGGGTGCATAAGGCCCAGGTTTGGTGTAGACTAGAAGTGCTCCTTTCTTGCAGCTTACAGCTTAGCTTGTAGTTGTAGCTGATACCAAATTCTGGTTGCGTAAGGCTCAGTTTTGGTGTAGACTAGAAGTGCTCCTTTCTTGCATCTTACAGCTTATCTTGTAGTTGTAGCTGATACCAATTCTGGTTCCGTAAGGCTCAGATTTGGTGTAGACTAGAAGGGCTCCTCTCTCGCATCTTACAGCTTAGCTTGTAGTTGTAGCTGATACCAAATTCTGGTTGCGTAAGGCCCAGGTTTGGTGTAGTCTAGAATTGCTCCTTTCTTGCACCTTACAGCTTTGCTTGTAGTTGTAGCTGATACCAAATTCTGGTTGCGTAAGGCCCAGGTTTGGTGTAGACTAGAAGTGCTCCTTTCTTGCCTCTTACAACTTAGCTTGTAGTAGTAGCTGATACCAAATTCTGGTTGCGTAAGGCTCAGTTTTGGTGTAGACTAGAAGTGCTCCTTTCTTGCATTTTACAGCTTAGCTTGTATTTGTAGCTGATACCAAATTCTGGTTGCGTAAGGCCCAGTTTTGGTGTAGACTAGAAGTGCTCCTTTCTTGCATCTTACAGCTTAGCTTGTAGTTGTAGCTGATACCAAATTCTGGTTGCGTAAGGCCCAGGTTTGGTGTAGACTAGAAGTGCTCCTTTCTTGCATCTTACAGCTTAGCTTGTAGTTGTAGCTGATACCAAATTCTGGTTGCGTAAGGCCGTTTTGGTGTAGACTAGAAGTGCTCCTTTCCTGCTTTTTACAGCTTATCTTGTAGTTGCAGTTCATACCAAATTGTGGGACTACAAGTAGATGAAACAGGAAGAGGAAGAGTACAAGAAGAAGAAGAAGAACGGATCTTAAAAAGCGGGATGTGAACTTCTGATAAAGATTATTGCGCATTAGAGTGTAATTTAATAAGCTTTTCGGCCTTTCTTTCAGTCGGTTTTATGATATCTCTGGCAGTATTAATTTCCTTGGCATCATCATCCTTTTCTAAGTGAAGAGTAAGTCCTCTAATAAATTCTTGTTAGTTAACATGAAATAATTATTAAAGCCGAAAACTGCTAAATGTGTTGCGTGACACTGTACAGCTTAATGAATGGGGAGGCATGCAGATAACATGCTAGAAGTGCGCGGAGAAACAGTGTGATCAAATGGAAGATAGAGAAAAACAGAAACAAGAGGAGGAAGAAGTAGAAGAAGATGTCAACAATGAAAAAGAAGATGATGAAGGAAATGAGTTGGAATCTAAAGATGGAAGAAGTAGATAAATGAAGATGTGCAAAGTGAAATAATATCTAATCTCTTAGGTGTTTCTGCTATATGCCTCTTATTTTAGTTTGAGTCAGAGTCATTTTGGGGTGAGGTGAAAGGGATGGTTTTGAGGATAATTATTGTAGGGGGTTACTTGAAGTAGATCATCTGTCACCCAGACATGATGGATTCTCTGGGATTTCAAGCGTGTTCATGTTTCATCACCAGAATGAGGGACAAATTCATAATGTAAAGATGCCTAGCGGTGTCTACAAATATGTGGAAGAGTCAACACATCTGGGAGCATTATTACTGAATGAAATATTCATTTATGAAGAAATCAGGAATGGGCAAAGAGGGTGTTTGGGAAAAGCTTGCTACCATTTTGTTCTGAATCTTTTCACTACCTGTCTGCCATCTAAAAATGTAAAGACAAAATAAGCTGAACTTCAGACATCCCTGGTGTTCGAGTATGGGAGCTAAAAATTTTCTCTTGCATACTTAAAACCCGCTTAGCAGCTACTTGATAATATTAAGACTCAACCTCCTATATGGTAAAGGTCAGTATTCCGCCAACTACAAGAGCCGAGTTACACTGCTGATATGTTGTGAAAGATATGCCAAGATTATTATTGTTCTTGTGTAATCATGAACGTTCTCTAAGAAAGTTAAGTCACCATTACAGCACACACGTACAAACATGCAGATCATTTATCACATAGCATGTTCTATATCAACCAACAAACTGACTGAATCACTGACTAACCAACTAACAAATTAACTAAAACTCTTCTTCTATTTTACAAGCATGGCCAGCAAACATTAACATGAAGTGATCTGCATGTTTACAATTTACCTGTTATTCAAAAGAATATGGTTTCCATAAGCAAACTCACTGCTTTTACTTCAGATATTTGAGGTCAGTGTCTGCTCTTGTAGTTTTCTGGATGTTTGCAAATATGAGAATGTATGTACTGAGTATAGGTCCACGTCTCAATTGGTGTTTTTGTACATGACTTTATAAATTATGCAAGGCATTGGGGTTGTGAGGTCTTGAAGAGGAAGGGTGTAGCCCTGTGGTGCAGGAAAGTGCATTTGGTCCAAAGAGAAATGAGGAACTGCATAAGACTCAGCAATTGGAAGAAGGTAATTGGTAAAACATTGCTGGGAATGCAGTATCCGAGCTCACATCGCTCAAAATAGAAATTCAAAATTGTGGTGGTGGGATGGTTTGCACTACCATGAAGGTAATCTAAATGCTGTAATGGAGCAAGCGTAA
>NW_019744111.1:16712-39725 GCF_002891405.2 Cryptotermes secundus
GAAATGTGGTGTTGGAGAAGAATGGAGAAGATCAGTTGGACCGATTATGTGAGAAATGAAGAAGTGTTAATTAGAGTCAGTGAGCAGAGGAATATCCTACATGAAATAAGAAAACGGAAGGCTAATTGGATTGGTCATGTTTTACGCAGAAACTGCCTTCTAAAAGAAGCTATCGAAGGAAAGATAGATGGGCGGATAGAAGTGACAAGAAGACGAGGAAGAAGACGTAAGAAGATGCTGGATGACCTTGGGGACAGAAGAGGATACTGTCATTTGAAGGAGAAAGCTCTAGATCGCATGAAGTGGAGGAATTGTTTTGAAAGAGACTGTGGACCTGTCGTCTTGACAGATTACTGATGATGATGATGATTATGGCAATTAGTGTAATGCGAGATATTTTCCCCATTGGATGATGTTACCAGAATTCTTCTTTATGCTAAGAATTAAATTAATTCCAATTAAAGAAGGGGAAAAACTTCTTGCCCCCTGAAGTCCATTCTAGTACGTCCTTGTTGTGGGGGGCGGGCAACGGGAAGTAAGGGACTGCCTATGTGATGCAACATAATATTAAACCAAGACACTCTGTACAATACTAATAAGTGTATAATTGGACTCCTAAATTGATACACTAGTCATCAACCACATCAACACATACATTGTATTTATTTTTAACATAAATAATAAAATAATAATAATATAGGTGTACATACATACATATCATTTATTTTCCATAAATATCCATACAGGCAGCAGACCCAGGATGTGGAAATAGTCATATCAAATACATACACAAAGTCACATAATGAAGATCACCCACATTAACTAATTAACACATACATGAATAGGAGATAGAAACATAATACATGTATCTTGATTAACAGACATAATTTAAAAGTAACTACAACACAACTTGAATTAATATAACTCTTCACATCTCCTATACTAACTATATTAAAATACGGCGTTAAAACATTCAAATTTGTGTACATTTGTAATTAAAATACTCATTTAATGCATAAAAAGAGTTAGCATGTAAAAATCTTTTTAGGGAATGTTCAAAGGATTTCTGGTTATTGGATAACTGTTTGAGCTCTTTAGGCCGATGATTGTAGATTTTTATACCCGAATAATACACCCTTCTGAACTTAGTAAGTGAAGCACTCGATGGAAATAGGTTAACATTCTGTCTGGTACCAATATTATGTACCTCTGTATTTCTTGCAAACAGATGTATGTTATTTATAGTATGTTGCATCAAGGAATATATGTATTGAGAACACAAAGGCAGAATTTTCATTTCCTTGAAACAGTCTCTATATGAATCTCTTTTCTTTAATCCCATCATAATCTTTATACCGCTCTTTTGGATCATAAAATTTTTGTCATGTATGAAGAAACTGGGGAGTGGCCCAAGGACTTTACAGAAGTGACAATGATTGTTTTAAAGAAAAAGGCAAAAGCTACAAGATGCAGTGACCATCGCACAATAAGCCTTATTGCACATACAGCAAAGATAATAGCAAAGATACTTAAAAGAAGATGAAAGGAAAATAGAGGATATACTTGGAGAGGATCAGTTTGGATTTTGAAGAGGAAAAGGAACCAGGGATGCAATTGGGATGATGAGAATTATTGCAGAACGAACTTTGGAGATAGATGAAGAACTGTGTGCTTGCTTTATAGACTGGCAGAAGGCATTTGATCATGTAACTTGGACCAAATTAATGCAGATCCTAAAGGAAATAGGTATTGATTGGCGTGAAAGAAGATTGATTAGTAAATTGTACATGGATCAGAAAGTTAGAGTGGGACTCGACAGAGGGGAGACAAGAAGTGTGAAGACTGGAAGAGGAGTTCAACAAGGATGCTGTTTATCACCAATTTTGTTCAACTTGTACAGCGAATGCCTTATCAAAGAAGCTCTGGACGGGCTTGGAGACTTCAAATTCTGAAATATGCAGATGACCNGAGACAGATGAATGATGAATGAATGAAGAATTGCCGCAGAAGATAATTCCATATGTCATCACAGTATGTATATAAGGAAAATATATCATTCTTAAGCTACTTAATGATATCATAGACTTAACTGTTCACATAATAAAGCAAGACGAACTCAATTTAGTAACAAGGTAATCAATACGATTCTTCCAACACAGCCTATCATCAATATTTAGGCCTAAAAATTTGATACACTCTAAGTTAGTCAGTAAATTTTGATCAATATTATTATGCATATTATGATCCTCATAGTTCACTGAAGTGAACTGGAGAGTGTGGGTTTTATGAATATTTAATTTTAACAGATTGGTTCTGAACCATGTATTAATATTGCTAAATATTCTGGTCATGGTTGATTTGTAGTCAGCGTATTCCGGATTAGTCACTATTGTACTTGTATCGTCTGCATATAAGAATATGTTTGTTCCATTAATTTAAACCTTAGTTATTTATATACAAGAGGAAAATAAGTGGGCCAAGAATTGAACCTTGGGGTACACCAAATTTTACTTCTGCCCAACTAGATAAGCTATTAATAGAACTGTTAGGGCCAAGGGTTACTCTTTGATATCTTCCATTCAGGTAAGATTTAATTAAGGCACCAAACTTGCCAGTTATTCCATAAAACCCTAATATTTTGATAAGTCTATCATGACTGACAAAATCAAAGGCTTTGTGTAAGTCGCAAAATATTCCTCCAACAAACTGTTTATTATTCATTGCTTTTAGTATTTCCTCTACTAATCTGAAGGATGCTTTTTCTGTAGATGAATTAGGTCTGCAACCATACTGATTATTTTCCAAAATATGATTACTGTCTATATGTTCACACAGTTTATTATATATAACCCTTTAAAAACCTTAGAAAAGGCTGACAATAATGAAATAGGCCTATAGTTGGCTGGTTCATGGTTATTCCCGCTTTTGAAAACTGGCTTAACCACAGCAAATTTCAGTCTGTCTGGAAACGTTCCCTGGGCAAGGGATCGATTACAAATGTAAGTTAGTGGCAAAGTTACATATGGCATACTTGCTTTTAAAATTCTACTGGAAATTTCATCATAACCATGTGAAGACTTGGTCTTCAACCATTTGATTATCTTTCTAATCTCAGTATCTGAGACATAATGCCATTTGATAGATTTAAAAGTAGACGTGTATTTATTGCCCAGATAATATAATGGATTGATATCAGTTGTTATTGCTTAAATCATCTATGATTGCCTGTGCTACTGAGCTAAAGTATTTGTTAAATAATTTGCAATGCACTTTTTATTCTGTATCATAATATTACTGACTTTCAACAATTGGGGTTCATCCTTCTCAGTTTTAGATCCAGTCTCTTTTTTAATAATTGACCATGTAGTTTTTATTTTATTATACGATTTTGAAATTTTATTATCTTATAGTGTACTTTCTTAGCCTCTTTAATAACTTTAGTAAGTACTTTACAGTATACCTTATAATACAGTTTAAAATGTGGATAATCATCTTGTCTATATTTAAGATATAACTTCCTATTTTTTTCACAAGAAATTCGTATCCCTTGAGTCATCCAAGGGTTGCATTTAAGTTTGGAGGTAATAATTTTTTTAGTAAAACATGAATAAAAAATTCATGAGTAAGTATTAAGAAATACATTAAAAGTATTGTTTACATTGTCATTTGTAAAAACATCACCCCATAGATCATAGTTTAGCATTTCTTGAAATTTAGTTATATTGTAATTACTATAATTTCTCATATACTGAGTATTACCTACTTGTTCAGATGACATTATGTTACCAATTATTACTATCAGAGCATCATGATCTGATAGTCTGTTAATTATTGGTTTAATTGTATAATTTCTAGTCTTTTTTATATATATATTGTCAATAGCTGTTCTTGATACTTTAACAATTTGTGTTGGAAAATTAACCATACCTATTAGATTGTATGTATTTAAAAGTGCATCAAGTTGTTGCCTTCTATCACATTTTCTAAATAATTTATATTTACATCACCACATATAACATATTCAACTTTATTGTTACGTAGCTTATTCAAGATGGTATCAAATTTTTGCAAAACATTCTTGAAGTTTCCAATAAATAAATATAAATAGCTAATATGATCAACATGATCTTACAACATGATACTAGTCAGGCTTAATTTGATTGCACAGGCTTCGATATCCTTTTCCACACAATAGTCAGACAAAGATACATAATTAAATTTAATTGAGTTATAAGTATATATGCATGCACCCCCATTTTTGTATGTTGATCTACAATAATTGGCCCCTAATACATAATTATGTACACATATTTGATTTATTTTACATTCTTTTAAATGGTGTTCAGTCAAACATATTATATGAGGCAGATCAAATAATAAGGAATTTAACAGTTGTTCAGTTTTATCAAATAATCCTCCTATATTCTGATGACATATCTTCAGAAAATGAGATGTAGATTGATTAGTTTTCCCTTGATTTAAGTTGGTAGTATCAGAGTTAGCAACCTGTCCATTATGATTTTTGCCACAATTTTTATCTTCACTTTTAGGGAACTTGTGAGCTAAAGCCGGATACTTATTTACATATATATTTGGTTCATACCTTAACCCTCCCATAAGAAATATTTATAAAAAAACATATTTATTTGAAAAGAAAAAATTAATCAAGGAGTGTATATAAAACTTATTATTGTAACATATGGATCCATATTAATTCATTAACATATCCAAAAACTTATCACCATTGATTCATGTATGTTTGAAGATGACCTAAAGGAAGGTCAAAAACTGTAGCATTAACAGCTGCACAAATACCATAATAATTAGTTTGTTGTGGTTTCAGTAATTTGTTGTGCTCACTGTCCCATTTATATATTTTTCTTAACCATATATATAATATAATCACAGATAATGTCAAAGGTTCTGTGGATTAAACACTGAAACACTTGAATTTATGAATAAAATCAATATACTAATATAATATCATTTACATGTTATAATTGTATAACTGTTCAAAAATATATTTAACTTCATCAGAATAAAAAGTGAATGTTTATACAAGTAAATAACGATAAATCTACTGAGTATATAGTTTCATACATCTTTCATTAAGGATACACTGACTAGAATTTCAGCTGGCTGCAATGCAAATTTATAAATATTCTAGAATAAATAAACTAACCTTTAACAAGCAGATCACCTACTACATAACCACTTCTTAACATATTTGTTGGATCCAGAATTGTTCTAGTTTCACACCATTGTCGGAAGCCAGGATACATTTGCCCAATAAGAGGAGAGGCATACACCGGACCAGCAGACCAACACTTCCGACCTCCATTCTTTTGCAGCAGAGCCTCAAATTCAGCCATAGTTGCAGAGTAGCTGCTTGTGATGCTCCTACTATTGAACCAATCTGTCCATAGGGTGCAAGTTTTCCTTTCAGTGTAGGGAGAGAGATAAGGGTGATGTGATGGAGCTTGGTGTGTCTGTACTGCAATTAGTATTGGAGTGGAGCAAAGGTAAAAGCGATGCTTAGACCAAATTCCAATATCCTCTATCACACTTTGCAATTTATCTGCAGGAAGAGACCACTTGATTCCCTTACAATATGATGCCACTGAAATCAATAACTGAGGCCGGAAAGTGTGCTGCATTCGACATGAAGAAGCCTTCATAACAAGACTAAACTGCGCCTTAGAGAGTTTCTTGCTGAATGATGGGGCATACCATGCCAAGTATGGACTAGCTCTATTCACTACCCAATGAATACTCCAGTAAAATACTTCCATACACTTCTTCCACCATGGCTGCAAATGCCCTAGACGTAACCTTACAGAGCTTGCTCGTTTAATGATCACTTTATCCAAAAGAGGATACCAATACATATAACTATATAGACCATTCAACAGCTGTTGCCAGTTGTTTACCATTTCATTCAGAGGACACTCAAATACGGTCTCCTGTGCCAAATGGATGGGAATACATTTGAAGGTTGCAGTACTGACAATGCCAAATACCCCAAGTCCACACACTACAGTCTGCAATGTTGGTAAAAAATGCCGTTCAGTTGGAATATTGACAGACCTATTGGAAACCTCTTCTGGAGTTGGCCATACCCAGTCAATCAATGCACCATCAGCATGAATGACCTGACAACTTTTCAAACAGTGCGCAATAGTTCCATTTGAGCCCATCAGTCCAACAGACACTGCATCAGCAACTGTCATGTCTGGAATAATGCCATACAATTCTAATGTGTAGTTTAGGTACTCCATGCTTTGCAGCACCTCGGATATAGTCAAACCACCTTCAAAAGTGAATGTCTGTTCTTCAGGATCATAAAAAATAAACCTTCTCATATTATCTAACTTGATGACGATATCCACTCCCTCTTTGCTAACAGGAAAGGAGCCACCATAATATTTTATTGTTAATCCATTCTCTCGTGCTTCACAAATTATTTTCTGGATATCTTCTGCATCGTAAGGATGAAATATTTGCATTCGATGAGACGAAACTTCTGTAGTTGACATTTTACATTTCTCTTTCAAAATGTGTCAGAACTTACGAGGACCGCTACATTTCTTTAAGTTCTGAACCAAGTACTCTTGTCTAGTAGTCTACCCTTTTAAACCTTATTTCGTTCCTATCACAGGAAATATCATACTTCATGTATCTAATACTGCCTCATTCGGAGAAACCCAACTCACACAGGTAAAATTACAACAGTCCATGTTTCGGCCTACAATCTTGGTTTCGTTGTTTATATAAATACACGTCACACAGAATTTCGGATCCGCCAAACGCACTAATCCCACCGACATTCGCATCCAAAACACGCTTCTCGATCGTTCGTCTCTGACACAAGTCCGTGGTCAGCTTCTATCGGCTTCTATAGTTCTGTAGGGCAGACAAGCAATTTGTATTCCGTGGTGATAAGTAAGCTGTTCGTAGCAGTTCGGGGGGAAAGGAGTGTTTGTTAGCGGGGAAGCGGATAGGTTTAGTAGGTAACGTGCGCAAGTTAGTTTAATTTATTTGTATTTGATATCCCACGACGCCCACGGCCGTGTGTAGTCATGAATGAGGAAGAAGAAAACTTATTGCCACTAGATCATGCCCCAGTGCTGTTTTTGGATGAAAAGGGCAATTCCTTGGTATTTGTTATAAAACCTTGTAAGGAGAAGGAAGCTCTGAGAGAAATGATTGAGGTGGGTTACTTTTGTTCGTGTGTCATTTATTTGTTAGCGTTAATGCAGCGATTGTGCGACCTGAGCCATATAGTAAAGTCTGTTGTTTCAAGTGAACGGCCCCTTTATGGTAGCGTAGTAAGTAGTCTCATTGAATTAGGTGTTGCAGGAGTAACCAAACGCGAATTAACCAGATTGCTCAGTAACTGGTACAAATAATATTTTGACATTGGTGAATCTTTTGTAATTATTTCAGCATGGTGGCGGTGAAGTTGTTTCAACCCCTGGTGCCCATGGGATTACATTGATCCCTCCTGAAGTTCACCTCATAAGCAATGATGAAGTGTATTCAACTGAGTACATTAAAGATTGTTGCACTAGGAACAAACTTCTGGATTTAAAACCGTACAGGTTTGAATTTTACTATAATGATAAAGTTTATGTGAATTGACATTTATATTCCGTTTATAAATTTACAATTTTTCCTGCCAGGATAAAGCAGAATTGTCACCAACCTTTATTTACTGCCTAATCTTAAGTTGCCCCTTCTTTGCTTTGACACAGAGCATATAGAAGGTAGGAGGTAAATCCAATTGTGGCAACAGCATCACTGCTAAGTAACTACTGCACTTATGATTCAATATTAAGTAACAGCAAATCTGTTTACAGTTTGTTCATTGAGATACAGTGTTCTGGGAAGCCATAATTAAACTCAAACAGGCAAAGGGATTTATACTAAGGACCTCTGAAGGATCTGTTGAAGCTAAACAGAGACCAATTAAGATGGGTGATAGGACTATTTACAGGACACTGTTGCCTTAAAAGGACACCTTTTTAAACTGGGATTGACGCATGATTCCTCTTGTTTAAGGTGCCTAGAAGAGGTTGAATCAGCCACACATCCTATGTGATTGTGAGGCCATAGCTTAGTTAAGATTTTGTTACCTGGGCCAGTATTTCAGGGAACTAAGTGATTATTGTGATGCCCCCATAAATAGAGTCCTACATTTCATCCAAAGTGTAGGATTAATAAAGGCTTAATTGAAGGGGAAGCACAATAAATCAGTGATGGTTGCAGTGCAGGGGCCAAATTATTATGGCCCACCCTTCCACATACATACGAGGGCGAGTCAAATGAAAACCTTAAATTTGTAATAAAAAACCTAAATTTCGCACCATTATCCTGTAAGTTGGTAAGCGTGCTACAAACGGTGTGCAGAATGGCCTGTAGGTGCAGCGTAGTGCAAATGCACGAACACCGTCACAGCACCAGTATAAGATGGCTGCCCCACTTGAGACTTGCACCAGGGAGGAACAGCGTTCTGTTATTCGGTTTTTGTGTAGTGAAGGTGTGAAACCTATTGAAATTAATCGAAGAATGAAGTTTCTGTATGGTGAGGCATGTTTGTCACAGCAGCAAGTGTATAAATGGAGTAGGAAGTTTGGAAATGGTGTGACTTCAGTGGAAGATGCTCCTCGTCCGGGTCAGGCACATCGAGTTGTGACTCCAGAGAACACTGCAGCAGTTGAAGCCATAGTGAGGGAAAACCGCCGAGTTACATTGAATGAAATTGCAGCAAGTTTAAACATTAGTCATGGTTCAGCACACCACATTGTGCATGATGTGCTCCAGTTTCAAAAAGTGTCTGCAAGATGGGTGCCACGGCAGCTGACTCCTGAATTGAAAGACTAACGTACTGATGCTTGTGAAGAACTTCTGCAACACTTTGAATGAAAAGGTGATGACTTCCTTGCAAGAATCGTTACTGGGGATGAAACCTGGGTTCACTTCCACCAACCGGAAACGAAGAGAGTGAGCAAGGAATGGTGCCATTCCTCATCTCCAAAAGCGAAGAAGTTTCGAACACAACCATCAGCAGGGAAGGTTATGCTGACTCTCTTTTGGGACAAAAAAGACATCTTGGAGCACTACATGCCTAGAGGGACCAGTGTCACCAGTGCATCATACTCAGATCTCCTAAAAAATCATCTTCAGCCTGCAATCAAATCAAAGCGACGTGGATTGCTGTCCACAGGTATCCTTTTGCAACATGATAATGCAAGGCCCCATACTGCCCATACAACAGTTGTGACAACCAATGACCTGCATTTTGAGTGTCTTCCTCATCCAGCATACTCACCAGACCTTGCCCCAAGTAATTTCCATATATTTGGACCACTCAGAGAAGCAATGGGAGGAAAGATGTTTCGTTCTGATGAAGAGGTACGCCACCCAGTGCATGAGTGGTTGTGCGTACTACCAAAAGAATTTTTTTTCTAAAGGAATTCATGCACTTTGTAAGCGCTGGAGGACTTGCATTGAGCATGGGGGAGATTATGTTGAAAGTGATACAGCTTTGTACCACTTGTGCACAATAAATAATACTCAAAAAAATATTTAAGGTTTTCATTTGACATTGTACATACATATGTACAATGTTAGTGGAACCCAAGTCGTATGTTATGAACATGTTTCAATCACAGTTACTTCTGGGTATACAGTGCATTGCCATTGATAGTAATGTTTATTATTTATTAATCCTCTAAATCAGCATACAATAACAGTAACTGTAACCTTTTTCAACTCTGTTTTTACAAAATTGTGGGTATATGCACTTCACAGCCATATGATTTAACAGTTTCTGTAGCTGGTATCTTGAGGAAGTTCACAATGGCAAACTAAGTTCATTTGTTTTATGTATGTTTGAATAGACACATGAAGGCAAATAATACTGTAGTACAACCCCCATCATATGTATAAAGTCCCATCGCATGGTTTATTTGTATGTAGAACATCAAGCTGCAGTGCACAGCATGCATCTAAAGCAGGGCTGAGTTAACTCAGTGAGAATGTTGACAGTTGGTGTTTGTTCCAGGCTGAATACAATGTCTCATTTTCCGGATAATTTTGATGTGATGGATGTTATGCTGAAGTACACGTCTTGGTCTGCTGCTCTGACAGGTCTCCCATAGTAAG
Source organism: Cryptotermes secundus (assembly GCF_002891405.2). NCBI lineage: Eukaryota > Metazoa > Arthropoda > Insecta > Blattodea > Kalotermitidae > Cryptotermes > Cryptotermes secundus. Next base: position 26,880 of record NW_019744111.1, read on the forward strand.
GAAGTCATATTTGTATCTGTATCTGTATCTTTATTTTAATTCCATAGATCCTGACTGGCTGCCAAAGCCATCAGATATGGAACGTGTCACATATGTGTGCATTAGTTCTGAACACAGAACTAGTCACCTTACAACTGCATTCATAAAAGGAAGAATAATTATACATAGTTCAGTAATTTAACAAGCATATAGGACTCGTCAACTTGACAGTAGTACCATAGTGAGATCATAGTTTAAATATATAAACATATCAGATTATAATAATTTATACAATGTACTATATAAACAGCATTATAAGAGGTTAAATTCATCTTGTATTTAAAATATTCATCTAATGTATAAATTGTCTGAAATTACAAACAATTTTTCAAGGCTGATTTACATTGTTTTGTATTATGGGACAAATCCTTTATTGGAACAGGTAAACTGTTAAGAATAATATGTTCCCTTCTGATAAACTGACACATGAATCAGTGGATGATGCAAATCAGATTTGGTCCTAGTGTTAATATTATGTACCCCAAAATTTACTTTAAAATTATGTTTTTGTTTGCATTTATATAGGTTACAGTTAAATAAACATCTGTTGTCCATGATATTGTATGTACTGGCTGTCTTGTAGTGCACTCAATTTCACATGTCGCTCCACTACATGTTTTGGCAACATTGTGCCATCCTCACAACGCTCGCAGCCAAAAAGGAAGGACACATCACAAGACACAGTATACACAAAATATAGGAAAAGCGACTCCCATAGTGGAAGAACCATACAGTACACGAGCTTGAATTAAGACGCATAAGATGATAAATCTTAAGAAGTTTTAGTGTATACAAATTTTATTATAGTTGATGAAGAATGTACATTTTAAATAATTTTATGAACGACACATGATGGCAAGCAATGCAATAGCTTAGTGTAAATAATGCACCTGAGGATGGCACAATGTTTCCGAAACATTTAGTGGAGTGACATGTGAAATTGAGTGCACTACAAGACGGCCAGTACATACAATATCATGGACAATAATCAATGCAACAGGACGCTAAAATACAACATTATTAAACATCTGTTGGCTGTGTGATGTACTGTTGTAGTGATGGATGTATGCAGCCACCCAGCTGGCTCAGCTTTGCAGTAATATGCTTACATTTTAATGAATTTCTTAAAAAAACTTATATGACCAGAAATGGATCCAGTTTCATTACATATTCAGAAGTGTAGCGCATTATATTTATGGTTATATATTGTCACAAGTAAGAGTGTGCATGACTTATTAGACAGGTTTTGGATTGCATGATGGGATTTATTGACACATTATAGACTTGACTCGACTACAATTAATACAGCGCTATCTCTGATCTACGCACTACACCCATCACTAGGACATGCCAAGTCTTCTCAGTCTTTGCTAGTCTTATCCTGGCAACAGATGTATAACAGTCTCACTATCACTGCAAATCACACATGAAGTCTTCTTTGCACAGCCTAATTCATTTCTTGCCATCTCTTCTCAGTCATCTTGGAATGTCAGTTCTCTCGGTTTTATCTCCAGCTGGCCTATAATCCTCTTTATATAGTATCAGGGCAGACCTACAGGAAGCACTGTTCATTCTCATATTCACAGGAATGTGTTTGCATCATCCAGCAATCGGTTGTTTACCAGGAGTCTGTCTCCAGGGAATGAGTTTACCAAGCCGTTGCCTAACAGTGGGCGTCTACTCTGACTTCGCTATTCTTGCTTTCGGTTGTCATGTCACAATATGTACACACCTGAGGTTCGACAACCGTGACCGAAACATCTAGTGTTTGGTATAATAAACTGATTGATCTCATGATATTTTTCAATTCAATTGCTTATAATACAATAACAGAATCAACATGTTGTGTGATAGCATAAAAACCCCAGATCTGTGTAAACAGCAATGAAAAAACATAAAAATGTTACCCCATAGTTACAATCTGGATACAAACCTGTAATAATGGGAGATTTAAAATCCCCTATTTACATACAATAAACTCACTCCTGTGTTAACATCTGTTTACCAACTCTGTAATAATGGGATATGTAAAATCCCCTACTTCTAGATGATGAAATCTTGTGCTAGAGTTAAGCTGTGGCCACTAGCACTGTGGATGTTAAGCTCCTGTTCCTGGACAGCAGAAGTTCACTGCCTGGTACTAGCATATACCTGTATTGCTTTGATTGAGGTCACGTCTCATAACTTGTTCATGTAAGATCAATTTTAATATTCTTTCCCCATCTCATTTTCTCATGTACCATTGGTTTGTATGTATGTCTCTACTTACGTTATATGCCCTGCCAGTGTTATCTCATGGTTTTGACCATTCTAACAATCGTGGGTGCTATCTTGGGTAAAGGGTACAAACTGTGAAGTTCCGTGTTGTCTGTATATATCTGTTCTGTTTATAGCATATTATGCTTGCTATTTAGTTCTCAGACACTACTCCATGTTCTTCCCTCCACTGGCAAAACTGTTGTCATACTGCATACAATTTCATTTGTATGTGACTGTTTTTGGGATATCTGGTAAGACAGAAATAGCGGCATTAGAATCCAGATAAGAGTTAGAGATTTAAATTAAATCATTACGGAACAAAGAGAGAGAAATCAATTACGAAGGTTTATGATGGTAGTGTGTTATACTCTGGATTACCTATTTTCTGGACATTGTTCATTGTTTGTTACCCTGAAAGGAGACAGTATTTCAAAAACTGGTTTTGTTTCCATCCCTAGTCAAAAGGGTTTGGTAAACTGTTCATAGAGGCAGATCCCATGGTTGAGATTATCAAAAGAGACCCAAGAGTTGATGCCTTCCATCCTTTCAGCTGAGGATGGAAAGAGATCCTGCTTTAAAAATGTTGTGTTCTTTCAGAATACTAAGACAATGGACAAAGTCCAGAAACTCAGTCAGAGGAAGATTTTCTTTTCCCGGATTGCTGCCATCAGTACAGGGTCAACAGAACCCCAGCCACTCTCCCAGCTAAAACCTTAGCTCCTTATGAGGAGCCTTCTTTTTGGCTGCTTCTTCTGCTTGCCAGTTCAGTCTTGCTACTTGATGGTCAAGCTGTTTGTCCCCACTGAGAGAAAGCCTCACCCTCAATGTACCATCAGTAAAGCCCATGAGAGGTTTTGACTGCTGCAGGGAAATTTTAAACCCCATACAATCCTGCATGTGGTGGGAGGGGTTGCCTTGTTTGCATGGGGCACCTTTTCACCACATTGGTCCCTCAGTGCCATGTAGGCCTCACATGGCAGCTAACACCTTCCTTAGGACACCATCATCCTTGGCCAGCCAGCCAGCCAGCTGCTTATAGGACTGCCGTGTGAAGGCAGGTGTGGTGACTGGCTCATAGTTATCTCTTAGAAGTATGTGTGAGAAAGTACCATCACTATATTGTCATGTGTTAGTGATTAGACACAGGATTTTGAATGGTAATTGGATTTATTAAGTGCTTATAAGTTGTTACTACAAATACTTGTAACACTCTCACAATTCTACGTATTCTACAAATCACTATAGCTCACACTAAGTCTTCTCACTGTATTGTGTCTTGACCAGGCATTGCTTTGTGGTGGCTTCTAACAATGGAGATTCCTCTGCTCATGGCTAACTGCCAAGTACAAGTTCTGACTCAAAACTGACTGTCGACTCATGACTCGCTAGCGTCAGTTCGGGTAAATTGCTACTGGCCCTTTCCAGCACAGTCATTCTTGATTCTGGTGCGGGACTCATAGCCATATTTCTGTATCTCATGACTCTGATGGAGTCATGTAACTATCCCACTCACTAACTTCCAAGTCACATTGCGACTGATGGTCAGTGAGTCAGTAAGTCTTGGTGTCGAGCCCCATTTGGGGCTAATGACCTGATATTTATTACTGTTTGGCAATTACGGTCTTGTTTTTGTGGGGTGCCCTCTCTGACGAGAGGACGGGTCTGCCTTTTGTATATGCTGCTGGCCTTTGCCAGTGCAGTCTTTCTCAGGTCCGAGTCCCTTGGTAGGCTTGGGACTCGAGACCATAGTTTACTGTCTCTCCTTCCCAACTCACTAACTTCTCCCATTGGTCCTTGTTATATAGTTCAGCACAGACTGCATAGAAAACACCGCTTCCACCAGTTCTACCATTGTTGTGTGTGTATTTGTTGCTACGGAAACATGTTTATCAAACTGATGCCACGCACTGAACATTTCCCCTGGCTCCACTACTCCATCCCTCAGGCATCATGTTGGAATGTGATTAACAGGTCTTTTAACCGTTCCTTCACTCCTTACACCCATTTGTCGCTTGTTTTGTAGCTGTCTCATTCGCACTTACTAATTCTCTCAGGTTATTTTATTTATAAGGTGAGGTTTGTTTTTGTCAGTAGAGCTGAGGATTTCTTTTTCAAGGCCTATAGCGGGCCTCCAACTCAGAGGGGCAGGAATTAAGCTTAAAGCTACACATATCAAGCTTAACTGTTTATTAAATGTTTATGCCCTTTAACTTACTCAATTACTAATTTTACTTATAACTTTGCTTAATTTTTTAGTTTTTGTTTCTTTGAAGCACAACACTTTTGCTTCTAGCGTTACTACTTTAGAACTTACAACTTGGTTAGTAATGCTTATTAGTAAGACAACAAAATTTCAACTGACCGATACAAGTTTTGCTTCTGAATTCTTCAAGAGCTGGTGTGATTGACTTCGACAACTGGCTTCCCTCCAAACCGTGAGGTCCTTGGTCCATCAGCTTCTTGGCTCTGTAACACCCCTGAATTCTAGTGATTGGACGTTTTTGAAATTAGGGAGTTCACTTCATTTCCCTGATTTCCAGTCAGCTCACTGTGACTTTGGATTTTAGCCCTTAAAGACATAACGTAACTTTCGACAAGTCTTGGATGGATTCTCCACTTGGCTTCAGTCTCTGGCCCGCCTCCTTAAGAATTACAACTTGCAGAAGCTGTCAAGTATCGAATTCTCAAAGACTGCTGCATTTACACTTTTGAGCTAAAATTCTCAGAAATATCGACAGGGTTTCTTCCAGTTCTACTGCAAGTTTGAGAATAACCTAATTCTTACATGCAACAATAGGCCTATGTCTCAACTGACTTGTTCATAAGATCCCAATGTGAAACAATTAAATTACTAATTAATAAACTTAATTAAATTTAAGTGAGTGCATGGCAGTGGTGCGGTTACAGTCTTAACAGTTAATGGCATAAACATCACCTGAGTTAAGGTGGCTACTCCTTCAACTTTGAAGCAAGCATACAGCATGACAGAAGTACTGAAGTTCTTACAAGGAATAAGAGTGCCACAGCATCAAAGACCCTTTCAGGACTGCTTGCATGAATTCTTCTTTTTTTGTGAAATTATTGGACTTCAGAGGGTCCCTGCATCACACAGATACCAGTCTGTGAAATGGTTAAACCTATATACAATGCTGGTTATCTCCACTGAAGTGTCTGACCATAATGTTAATACAGGTTAATTCTTTTGGTGTAGAATTTATAATTAATTTTTGTATTTTGGTTGTTGCAGTGAAAAGAGCCTGTATCCATATATAACTAGTTCACCTTCAGACAGCAGCTGTTATAGTGATGATGAAGATTTTGAGCTAGCACATCCATCTGCCAGCAACTGTGATGTTCAGCCTCACGTCCAAAAGTAAGACCCAGTAAATCTCAGTTATATTCATCCAAAATTTTTTGTTGTTTTCTGAACCACAGATTCATAGCAATAAGGAAATGGTGTTCACTCTTGATTAACCTTTAACGTACAGACTTTTAAATTGCCGGGAGCCCTCTGCGGCCGGTATTTAAATCGCCCTAATTAGGCAACATTGCAAACTTTCAGAAAAAAAATACATATTTTCTGTTCTATACAACATAGAAATACAAACTAAAAACAGCCTGAATGACAATAAAATTTTCTACACGTACACAAAAAAGCAATTTTTAGAAACGAAAATTAACTGTGATTATTTTATCATGAAATGCAAAATATAATCTTTATTATGTATGTTATGAAATTCCAAAGGACTTACCCATTGTTTTTTCTTGAACTTTGAATCATGGTGATATTGTAAATATAATCACATTATATACAATAATATTTTGTTCAGACCGTACACGAGTTTGAACTGCGTCATGTCACAGTTTATGATACACTGACGTGCGAGGCACTTTTCGAAGCAGTCCACCTCGCACAGAGCAACAACATGCTTTGTACAATAGAAAAATTTGCTCCTGCTTTTCTTATTTAGCGAAACACACATCAACATCTTTGTTTCCCTTTTGTTGGCCAGTGTTGTGAATGTTTCACCTCCAGTTGACTCACAGGGGAATGGTCTGATCCGACATGTCAAAACCTGCCCTGATTTCTTTTTTTCACTGCTAGAGTACACACAACAAAATCCACTGTCAAAATTTTAGCTGCTAATACGCACTGCAAGTATTTTTTAAAAATTGCGGAACCTGGCCAATATTATAGCCTGCCAGACCCTTGGAGAAATGTCCACCCCTAGCAGAGCCAGAGCAGAGCAGAGCAGTATGCAACATATAACATGGCTGACTCACAGCCTAGGCTTTCGGTGCGTCGGTAGAGAGATAACACGGCACAAATCCATCATAATCTGACAAGTACACTTTAGTTTTTCTTTTGATAGTTACTCTGACAGAATTTGCAAGTGGTTTACTATCCAGATCCAACCATAGTTACTATTTTGTTTTGAGGTACCTGTTAACAGTGTTTATACAACCGTATCAATAAACATATAGGCCTACTAATAGTATTTGTATCTTTGCACAGCTTCTAGAGTTCTGCCCTCTATAGTAATGTGGAATGCTATTAACGTTCTTAATCTTGCAAAGATGAAGTATGAAGAATGTGATATGAAACCGAAATCATCGAATTCTCCTGAAGACATACATATATGTGATTTGCTGGTTAATTTCTTGGACATTCATTGTAATGATGTCAACATTTCGATAGAAACTGTGGAAACATTAGAAGAAATAGAAAATAACTCTGATGGTTCAGGAAGTTGTGATTCGAGTGAAGAAAGTTGTGCTGATAAGAGTACGCATCAAGAATACCTTCCTAGCCCAAAGAAACAAAAGACTGAAATAACTTTCAGTGACAAGGAAAAGGCTGTGAAATTTTGGTTAAATGAAGGAAGAAAAAAAATGCTTGAAGTTAAGCAGTGTGCAAAACCGATTCTGTTTTGTAAAATGAGAACGTGAATTGTACAAATGGAAGAAAGAAACATGCATCAGAATGAAACTCGAAAAAGTCTGAAAGAACGACTACTTGAAATATTTAGAACTGCACGTGAGAGTCAGTGTACTGTTACCAATGGAGATCTACGAGACTGGGCTCTTTGAATCACGAATGAGATGAACATTAGTGGTTTCCAGGCTTCTTTGACCTGATTAAGTAGATTTAAGAAATCATACAGAATTGGGAGTCAGAAGATTACCAAATTTATTTCAAGAAAACTTGTAGAGGAGATACCATTAATCACGAATGCTATAGAGAAATTTGTAGCTGACGTGAAGACGAAGCTTGCTGTTATCCCTGCAAGTGCTGTGTATAATGCTGATCAGTCAGGTTTCGAGAAAGAACTGTGTTCCAAACACAAGTTATCATTTCGTGGTGAGAAACAGGTGGAGTCAGTACTGCAACCAGTGAATGCTATGACTCATTCCTATACAGTAATGCCAGTGATAAGTATGTGTGGAATACTGTTGCCTCATCTTTATATTTGCCTTCAGAAACCTCAAGGCAAATTGGGACCACAAATTAAAAAGGGGCTGTTTACTTGCAAAAATCTTATAATTGATGTATCAAAATCTGGCAAAATGGGAAAGAGTAATTTTCAAATTTCATTCGAACCATCTTCTTACGCATTGCAGAAAATAATTCATTGCTTTTGTTGGACTCTTGGCCTGGACATAATGACCTCTGTCTTTCAGCAGGATGACCAAAAGACTGTTGATATAATGAGAATTCCACCAGGAACAACCACTGTGATTGAACCACTTGATAAAGAATTTTTTCGACAGTGGAAAGCATTTTTCAGAAAATTGTCGGACAGTATACTTTCCGATAGCTCTGTATCATTTCAGGCCTTTCAACAAAACAGTATCCTTAAACTTCAGTCATTTGTACATTACCAGTTTTCATCACCACATTTTACGAAGTTGATAAAGTATGCCTGGTACACAGCACGATATGTAGAACAACGGCCAGGACCATTTCTTACGCCATCCCAATTTTGTCTATAAAAAACTGTTACTCACTGCAAAGTGCCTGAATGCATTAACTTTTCATTCGTTAGGTGTCTTTGGTGTAAAGAAAATGTCTGTTTTCATCACGCCATAGGAACTTTGCATTTTTATGACGATTATAAAGAATGAACAATGGATTGCTTCATTGTGGGTAAAGAAGTATTACAAACGATGTATGTATGTGCATTATGTCCATTATAACAAACTAAATTCTCAAGTAGAGTGATGCATGATCGTTTGTCATTATTACCCAAGGTCAAGCTCACACTGTCTCATCACGGCTGTTGTGAGCGCTAGGAGAGGTTGTACAAACCTCTCGTACAAGCAGTTCCGCATACAGAAAAAAATGAGTAATTTTGGCAATTTTTAAAAAATACTTGCAGTGCATATTAGCAGCTAAAATTTTGACAGTGGATTTTGTTGGGTGTACTCTTGCAGTGAAAAAAAAATCAGGGCAGGTTTCAACATGTCGGATTAGACCATTCCCTTGTCAGATGGGCCCCAGATAACTTTGGCCTCCCCCAAGAAACACCACTGACCATGATATTTATTTTAGAGACTTGGTGATATTGTAAATATTATCACACTATGTACAATAATATTACTATACATGAGTTTGTACTGCGTCACGTCACAGTTTACAGTACTCACACTGATGTTTGTGGCACTTCTCGAAGCAGTCCACCTCACACAGAGCAAAATTACGCTTTTTACAATTAAAGAACGTGCTGCTGCTTTTCTTATTTAGTGAAACACACAATGTCTTTGTTATGAATGTTTCACCTCCAATTGACTCAGTTGGGCCCCAGATAACCTTGGCCTCCCCCCAAGAAACGCCACTGACCATGATATTCATCTTGTGCGATTGAAAAATCATCTTGGGGGAGGCAAAATCAAATGAATTATGTTGATTGACAAAGCGATGCTCTTGCCTCTTAGTAATACTCGCAAAATAATGATGCAAAGTAATTATAATACTAGTCGAAAAGAGTACCAGTCCGACACTGATACCGAAAGTCACAGTGACGAAGATGCCTGTTACTAGGAAAGTAATACTGGCTCAGTGGGTTTATACCTCTTTCAAGACACAAAATAAAAATAATATAAAAAGAAATATATGACAGTCTGACACTGACTTCCTAACTGATAATTTGTCACTGAAAACCAATCTTTGATTGTGTCATACTTCCTTGAAGGCTCTGGAAGCAATCATATGCAAGCACGGATGAATATTTCCTCATCAGTTCTCAGAATAAAGCTGCTCTATATTTGGCTGACCAGGTCATAAACAGTCATATCAAAACGTAAATAGTATCAAAACCAGTACTGTAATAAACGATTTCATTGTTCAGAGCTAAGGACTGAACTGCTGACATGACCTTACGTGGGTTTGTTTTGGTTTCAAACCCAAGGTCAAACTGTCAGCACTCCCAAAGAGAGCACATGTCCTGCCGCATATATATAACATTCGGCCAACCCGGGGTGCTGCTTGCTGCATATATATATAACATTCGGCCATTAAAGGTTAAAGTGTGGTAACACTCTTGCAAGCTGCTTATCTTTAATACGTATTAAAGGTAAGCAGCGGCACGCACAAGGGGAGCCTACACAGAATAATACCTGAACAGTGCTGAAAACAAGAAGTAGCCGCTGCAGCACTATAGACATAGGGCGGGTAACCTTGAGAATTTTAAATTTTAAAATTTGAAAAAAAAAATTAAAGAAATTTTTAAAATTGGAATTGAAGATTTTAAAAGTGCCAGTTTATGAAAATCAAATTGACGTGTGTAGGTTAACAAAGATTTTGTTCATATCTGACAGATATCAGCGGGGAAGATTCTAATATATCGAAACCTGTTAGCAACGGTGAAATGAACAATTGGGAAGACTAGTGTTTTTTAAATTTTAAACTACATCCAGTGTAGCAGCTACTTAAGAGTATACACCTGATGATGGCCGTTTGCGGCCGAAACATGTAGTGTAGAAGAAAGCAAGATGAAAGAACTACAATAAATTGTTGCACTTAGGACGGAGTTGATGTCATACGAGGGGGTACCCAAAAGAAACCGAAATTATTTTTTTTTAAACTTATTTATTCAAATTTTAAGCACAAACCTTCAATCCCCTTCAAAGTACTCTCCACTTACACTAATACACTTGTCTAGTCTTTTATTCCATTTTTCAAAACATTGTCTAAATTCATCTTTTGAGATGCTTGACAGCGCCTCCGTCGTTTTTTCCTTTCATGTCTCTTTTCATTTGAGGAAACAAAAAAAGAGTCGCACGGGGCAAGGTCGGGTGAGTATGGAGGCTGAGGAACAGGGGTCATAATCTTATAGATGGCCTCTGAAATTAGAGATACTTAAAGCCAGGAAACTCTGAACATAGCCTTAGTCATAGCCTTTCATGAAATATTAACAATCATGACAGTTTTTTAATTGAGTACTAGTGAAAATTTTCTTAATTAAAATATTCACCTAATTTTTTAATTTCAAATTCTGTGTTACCTGTTGTTGTATAATGACTTAAAGACTGATGATGATCTTCCAGATGTACAGTATTATGTATGTTTACTTCCAGGCATGGATCTGTTTCTTCACTGCTCTGTGAAATAATTTATACTTTCCCTATTTACTTGTTCTTATAGTGTATTTATATTGTCTTATAGGCCTATGTATTGAAATATATTTTTGTGATCATTTCCAGTTGCATTCACAGTGGAAAGACAAATAATAGGGGAGAAAATTCTTGTGAAGAGAAAACAACAGCTGCAGGGTCTTCTGGCAGTAAATGGTTCGAGAAACGGTAACTTATGACTCACAATAGCAGATATAGTGTTTTCTTGTAATTAGTACTTTAATAATCAACTTACTGGGTAAAGTAAACCAAGCCATAGTACCAAGCAGTGTCACTGTAGATCTGTATATGATTTCAAGCTTTCATGCTGACATCTTAGGCAGTCCATGGAGCCCAGTCCTTGTGAACAGACACTCAGCTACTCAGGAATTTCCCAGAATTTTATGAAACCCAAAGGTTCTTTGCCATGTTCACAAGAGCCTGCCACTGGTCCCTATCCTGAACCGTATGAATCCAGCTCATAGTATTTCTGTAAGATCCAGTTTAATATCTTTGCATCTAAGTCCAGGTCTTCTCTCTTTCCTTCTGGATCTACTCCTCCCCGTCCCCATGCATGCTACATGTCCTGCCAATCTCGTCCTCCTTTACTTGATAATTCTGATTGTATTTGGTGAAGAATACAAGTTATGGAACTTTTAATTATTCAATTAATTAATTAATTAATTTCCCAACCTCTTACTGGGTTATTCCTCTTAAGCCCATATATTCCCCTCAGTACCCAGTTCGCAAATACCCTTAGTCTGTGTTCTTCCCTTAATGTCAGAGACCAAGTTTCACGCCCATACAAAACTACAGACAAACTCATAATTTTGTATGTTCTTGGACAGCAGATCTAGTGGTTTATACTTTTCAACTTCATAAAGTATATGTAATATCTTTATCATCTTGTCTGTTCCTCTGAGTTGCCACACAAGTACTCAACATTTTTGGCTTCTAGAAATATGAATAGGTTGTTTACAAAAGGTAAATTGAGATCTCTTGTAAATGGTGGTAGATATTGAGCTACTTCGTCATCATCCTCCTTCCCATCTTTATCATTTCAGGAAACACTAACTACCAATACTCTGCAGTATCTCTCTCATGTACACTGTAGGCTGTCAGGAATTAATTGAATGTGTTGATTTTGGTTTATCAGGAAACAGAAGATTGTAAGACAGATTGGATCTTGTGACAGTGAAAGTGAACTGGAGAACTCAAAAGACAGTCGAAGATCGAAAGAAATTGCCCGTAAAGAAGATAACAGGACATCTAAAGCGTCAAGACCTAAAGTCATAACTGAGAATGAATATACTGATTCAAGGCCATCAAAATGGGGATTCAATAGTTGTCAGAGCTCTAAGAAGATTTATCCCAAAGCATCACAAAAGGTGTATGTACCTCTGAAGATCTGAGCTTCCTTCATTCATGAGTTATCTAACAACCAAGCCTCTCTAACTTACTTTCCAAAGCTTTTGTCGACTTCCTCTGGTGATCTTCCTTCCTTCTGCATGACATCTTTCCTAACCTGTTATTCCCATCTTGATCTTGATATTCCCCTTGGGCATTTTTCTTTTAGATTCCTGTTCAAAAACCTTTGTTCAGTATATACTCATGAAATCTGCACTGACCGATCGTGTTGATACAGTGTTCTTTGAATTCTGCATGCTGTTCTGTTTGATAAATATAAAATTAGAAAACTGAATTTTGCTTCAAATGCTCATCAGCACAATTTCAAAAGTAAATAACATTTGTTAAAAGCCAATGTACTATGCTACAAGGTGGAAGGTCGCGGGTTCAAGTCCCGATGAAGTCATTGGATTTTTTTCAATTGACCTAATCCTTCCAGCTGCACTAGGCCCTGGGGTTTACTCAGCCTCTAACAGAAATGAATACCAGGAATTAATTAAATAATTTTCCTGGGGAGTGAAGCGTGGC